>NW_028300916.1:4385000-4742500 GCF_049000335.1 Polistes dominula | reverse complement strand
TAAATGCCGGTAATGGGCCAGTAATAAATGCCGGTAATGGGCCGATAATAAATGCCGGTAATGGGCCGATAATAAATGCCGGTAATGGGCCAGTAATAAATGCCGGTAATGGGCCAGTAATAAATGCCGGTAATGGGCCAGTATTAAATGCCGGTAATGGGCCAGTAATAAATGCCGGTAATGGGCCGATAATAACTGCCGGTAATGGGCCAGTAATAAATGCCGGTAATGGGCCGATAATAAATGCCGGTAATGGGCCGATAATAAATGCCAAAAACAATAAAAAAAAGGTCAAATTTACGTTTTTTTTGTAATTTGTCCACCATTTTCTTATTTATTGATAAAATTTTTATATAAAACTGTCACTTTGTAGCTGAAGTCATACAGAATATAAAACCATTTTACTTGTATGTTTCAGGTAAGCCATTCTCAAGTTCTGATGGAGCTACCAAAGCACTTAAGTTTTAAGGTGTTTTTTTATACTACTGTTTTTGCAATAAAAAATTAATTAAAATGAAAAAATAAAAATTCATTTATATAGTTTAAGACTCAATTTAACAAACCCAACAACTTTTAGATCGATATCTTTTATAGTTTTCTTGGAAAAAATTCGCGAAAATAGCCTTTTTTTTAGGTGCTCAGAGTAGAAGGTCCCCTTAATGTAACAAGAATTATCATTAATATGAAAGAAATATAAATAAATTGATTAAACGTATCAGCGTTAAGAGATTAACACATTACCAATGTAATCTAAATGAAACATGATCCATACATGATCTTTAAATAAATAATAATAATCGTACGAATTGATACCAACATATAAATAAAAATGAAATATTAACGTAGCTGTATAGTTTGCTACTAAAATAAGAAATTTAATTAAATAACATTTAAAATTAATCTTACAAATTGATACCAACATATAAATAAAAATAAAACATAAACGTAGCTGTATTGTTTGTTAGTAAAATAAAATAAAAAAATTTGATTAAATAACATTTAAAATTAATCGTACAAATTGATACCAACATATAAATAGAAATAAAACATAAACGTAGCTGTATTGTTAGTTAGTAAAATAAAATAAAAAAATTTGATTAAATAACATTTAAAATTAATCGTACAAATTGATACCAACATATAAATAGAAATGAAACATACACGTAGCTGTATTGTTTGTTAGTAAAATAAAAAAAAATTTGATTAAATAATACTTTCCTGATTATATTTATATCATTGTATTCATTTTTACAACAACAAATAAAAAAGAAAACAAAACAAAAAGAAAAATAATATTCTAAAAGAACAAAATGTATTTCGATGAATCGAATGATTATTTGATTGGCTTATCGATCGCGATTATGTTCATTATTTTTCTATGACGAATTTTATTCCCAGGAATATAACAGCACGCGTAATCTATCTGGAGGGTTGCTTGCAATGTGGTGATGGATCTTTGAACGTGTGTGTTTTTCTTTTATACGATGAGAAACCGAATACAACTACGAGGTGTGTGTGTGTGTGTGTGTGTGAACTCGACAGTGTTTATACAAAAGCAACAAAATCTCCCACACTCCACCCCCTATGAAGAAATACAACGAATACAACTACAAAGTACGTGTGTGAGTGAACTCGACAGTGTGTTGTACGAAAGCAGAAAAACCTCCCACATTCCACCCCCTATGAGGAAATACAACGAATACAACCACAAAGTACGTGTGTGTGTGAACACGACAGTGTGTTGTACGAAAGCAGCAAAACCTCCCACACATCGCACCCCCACCCCAACCCCCGCTGTTGCCGGAGGACACATTTGAAAGTTTTAACATATCGAGGGTGGTAAAACTACAAAGATTTTATGTAACCAAGAACAAAATCCATTGAAGAAAAGGTATTTCAATTTCTTTCTTCTTTCCTACCCCCGTCGTCCTATTCGTTGTCCCTTGTATGGCCCTTTCATACGAAAAGAAAAAATAATGCGTGCATTTTCTAACAGGTTTTTCAAAGATTCTCGCGTATGAACCGATAAAAATTCGATTTAGATCTACTCTTTATTTCTCCCTTCAAAAAAAAAAAAAAAAGAAAAAAAAAAGAAATAAATGTATTCCTTGGCTTTTCTTAATGCCCTTTTTCTTTTTTCTTTAGTCCTTTAAGGTTTTTCATGAAATTTTATTCTTTTCAGAGATTTTTCTACTATTTTTTCCTCTCCCTTTCAATTTCTTACAACACGGTATAATAATTCGATTTTTTTTATTTGTGTGTGTGTGTGTGTCTACCTTTCTTTTTTTCTTTCTGTATTTACTTTTCTATGTTTACAGTTGTCACGTTGAGTAATATTTAAAAATGCACGAGAAATATTATACATAAAATACGCATAAGTATATCTATATATATAGTAGATATATATATAGTAGATATACTTATGGGTATTTATTTTTTTTTTTTTTATGTAGCTTTATTTAATGTCGTATCAACCAACAGGAATTATTAGCGACATTACGCGTATTTTATGTAGAATATTTCTGTATTTATTTATATTAAATTATTATTATATATTATTATTATTATTATTATTTTAAAAAGAAGAAGAAGTTTAATTCAGGTATACCCTTTTAGGGTGTTTACCCCTAAGACCCCCCGTACATGTTCGTTCCCCTTAACAATATACTAATTTTAATTATGCCCTAATATAATATTAGGTATTAATATTAACAATATAAAAACAATATAAAACAATATAAACAACATTAAACAATATACCACATTTATTATTATTATTATTTTATATTATTAGTATATTATTTTTATATTATATTTATATATTAAAAATATAAATAATATATTTTTCAATGAATTTTTATAATTTCAATGAATATTTTTTACGAATTTTCAATTAATATTTAAACAAAAAATAATTATCATTGATAAAAAAAAAAAAACAACAATTAATTACATTATTTTGAATTGTTGAAAAAAAAAAAAAAAACAATAAAATATGAATTGAAATTATAGATCATCCTGTAGTATTTTTTTTTTTTTTTTTTTTTTTATTACAGAAAAGTGCATCGCTAGCTATCAAAGAATATGTAAATAAATGGTGTGTCACGTGAGAACGATAAAAGCGGATGACACGAGTAAATCCAAGTTTCTACGCACGTTATCTATGTCTGCGTGACGCGGATGTAGGTAATAGTACGTGTGTCTCGTTTCTTGAATAAATAAATCTTACAGAGAATATGTTTTTATTTTTTTTTTTTTTTTTTTTTTATATATATATATCTTTTATTTTTACTTTCGTATACTTACAAACGCGTAGCGATGACACACACACACAAAGAAAAAAAAAGTTGGTCGTTCAAAAGATTTTAGAAGCTCGTTTACAAGATTATCGAATGCATTATGTGTGTAACGTATAACATATGTTAATCGTTTTTTACAGAAAAAAAAAAGAAATATAAACAAAACAAAAGAAGTATTTGGAAAATACTTTTTATCTCTTTCGAAGATGTTTTTGTTGTTTTTTTTTTCTACTTTTTTTTCTTTTTGAATTGAGAATAAATTTACTTGGGGATAATAAAAATAAAGCTTTAGTGAAATTGTAATTTTATGACTATTATTGGGTTTTTATTTAAATTTAATCACTGTATACATATATATATATAGTAGATATACTTATGCATATATAGTAGATATATATATATATATATATATATACATCAACCAACAGGGATTACTAGTGACATTATGCGTATTTTATATAGAATATTAAATAAAAATTTTTTAATTTCTTTATAACAATATAATAATATAAATATATAATATAATCATATTCGTTAAATATTAATTGAAATTATAAAAATTAATTGAAAATATATAATTTAATATAAATATAAATAAATAAATATCTATACAAATTATTATTATATAAATTTAATTAATAACTTATATTATTATATAATTAATATAATAATAAATTTATATAATATGAAATAATATAATAATAATAATATAACATATAAAAAATATATATATATATTAAATATAAATTTAATATAATATAATAATATAAACATATTTATTTGTCAATAAATATTTCCCTTTTAGTCGCCTTTTACGACAAGCAGGGATTACTATGGGACTATTCTATTCTTACCCCGGTCCCACACAGGGATTTATTATTATTATTATTATCATCATCATCATCATCATTATCATTATCATTATTATTATTATTATTAGAATAATTATTAGGATATTCATCGTAATTATTCCTGTTGAAATGATAACAAAAACGTATAAGGTAAAACGATTGATACGATTGATGTTCTAACCGATAGCATAAACGTTTTCGAGAGATTAACGTAATTAGTGAGAACATTATAGATCATAATCATTGAGAACGATCATTAAGGGCATCACCATTCATTGATGGTAATTATCAACACAAGTAACAAAATATAATAGATCATCCAACGAATCAACGATTAAGGTCGTGCTGTTGCAAATATTCTTTTTTTTTCTTTTTGCTAAGTCAGCTACTTAAAACTATTTTTAACTATCACTCAACTAATAATACCTAACACTCTAACATATTCTTATTCATGTTAAGAAAGAATCAAAAATTCATTTTGTTCTTTAAACATTTTTCTTCATTATTATTTTTATGTTTCATATTAAGTGATACCAACTGAATAATACAATGATAAATGACGTTATTAAAAAAAGAAACATAAAATACTTACACGTGTTTTCTTTACCAATCGTAAAACAAACATATAATCAGGACAAATTTTTTTTTCTTACATAATATCTTATCTAACAAACTGTTTGATACCTGCTTTTTTTTTTCTTTTTTTTTTTATTATCATCATTTAATTTATGTTATGTTTATTGAAACATACGTGTTCTCCTAAGATCGAGATAACTAACAAAGATTTATACTCTTTTACAGATTGCGTTCTTTTGTTTTACATTTGTTTTACATTTTTATATAGGTAGAGAACATATCATTTATATAGGTAAAACTTTAAAACGAGTAATAATTTACGCAATAAAAACAAAGTATTTGCTACTTAAAAGATATTTTAGATAGAATAAATAAGATTGAAAAGATAGAAGTAATTATTTTGTTTTAATTTCTACGATTATTATTCGATAGATGAATGTACAAGTAATCCTCCTATAACACGATAGATAGGTTCTTAGAAAATACCGTGTTGTGTGAAACCGTGTTGTATGAGACATGTTTTCAGGCCATGTAAATGAAAATAAATACTTTCCGCAACACTGTAACTTTAATATGACAAATCTCGTCGCGGCTGTAAAAGTACGGTGTAGTACAAAGGTTTTTGGAAAAGCAAACCGTGTTATAAAATCCCGTGTTGTAAGAGAATTTCAGGCAATTTATGAATCGTGTTGTAGGAGACATATTTTCAGGCCATGTAAATGAAAAGAAATACTTTCCGCAAGACTGTAACTTTAATACGACAAATCTCGTCGCGGCTATAAAAATACAGTGTAGTACAAAGGTTATTGGAAAAGCAAACCGTGTTATAGGATCCCGTGTTGTAAGAGAATTTCAGGCAATTTATGAATCGTGTTATAGCAAAACCGTGTTGTAGAAGATTAACCTGTATTTGTATTTTGATTTAAAGTCATGTAGATTATTTCTGATAGTAGTATATTTGTTAGAAAGGTAGGAAGAACTCATGACCCAGTCAGAATGTCGACGGGTTGGGTTGGTAGAGGAAGGTTTATCGATTGGGGTAGCTCCATGTGCCCCACCCGTTTTTGAACCGGGCAAATATAGGAGTTCGGCTCGGCCTCGGCCTCTCAGCTTCATCATCGACCTCGGCATCGACCTCGGAATCGACCTCGGTATCGACCTCGGCATCGACCTCGGTATCACTGACCTACCTACTCTTATTCCTACTACTACTACTACTACTACTGCTACTATCATATCCCTGGTGTATTCTCGCAACCGTTCAACCAAACAGATTTTCATCCTCGAATTTTCCATCTTTGATTTTAATATCACTTATTTTTCTTGTCCTATTTTTCTTTTTTTTTCCTTTTATTCTATTATTAAAATAGATATCACAGTTTATTTGTTTGTATCCTTTCATTTTGATTGATGGTAGATCAAACGCAAAGTACAAATATATATATGTATATATATATATATTTAGTTATCTTTGTTATTGAAATTATTTCTAAAAATATTATTTAATAATTAACGTGTATTGTGAATAATTTTTTTTAATATATAATATATAAATTTAAAATTATACATCCATATATATATATATATATAATTTGTTTTAATTGTTATTTGTATTTTTGTACTAAACTGTGTCATCTCTCATTGATATAGAAAAAAAAAAAAAAAACAAAAAAAAAAAATGATTACACAAAAATTAACATTTTAAACGTGTATGTCAAGTTATCGCATATATACCAATTCGAATTGAAGGATTATCGGGCTAGTTGTTGGCAATGGAAGCAAGGTGTTTGACAAGTGATCTTAATACTTCAACAACCACAACAAATCGAGAGTTCGAATCTCTCCTAGGAAAGAAAAATAAAATCAAAGAAGAGAAGAAGAAGCATCAATTACTACTACTACTTCATAACATTATCAAGCTTTACACAACAGCAACAACAACACAACAACAACACCATTTTAACATCAAGAGAAAAGGAATAAGCATGATTGGGTCTGGGGAAGGTAGGATCAACCTGTTAAGCCCTACTGAAGAGTCGTTCGTTGACAGTTGGGTCCATAGATAGACGAAACCCAAGAAAGTAATTGAAAAAGGGAAAAAAGAGAAGCAACCAAAAGCCACGATGTTAGCTGACCAATTTTTGAACTTCTTCGTCTGTTGTCAATACCTGTTCCAGCTGATAGAAATGAATTTTCATTCTAGGTCTAGGGCAGAGAAATCTAAACCGAACAAAAATGATATTATTATCAAGCCCTACTGATGAGTCTAATTATGGTTCAGTTTTCTCGACGACGAAACCTACTACAAGATCTAAAATTGAACAACAAACATACTGTTGATTATCATCTAATAAAATAAAAGAGAGGAACGAAAATGCATCTATTCACTAGCAATTAGCTCCCATTTTTTGCATTTTTAATAACTTCTTATCAACTTGTCCTACATAGTGTGGTTTTTTTTTTATTCTAAGAAAAATATGTGTTCAGTTGAAAATAATAGTAATATATATATATATATATATATATATATATATATATATATATATATATATATATATATATATTAAATTTTTTGTATTTTTTGTATTTTTTATATTGTTAAATTTTTTATTATTTAATTTTTAATATTATTAAATTTTTTAATATTAATTACAAATGCAAAAAAAAACAGAAATAAATACGCCGCAGTTTGTATCAATGTAGTATAGTATTACTGTACTTTGCAATATTACTACAGAGTAGTTAATTAAATAAAAATTAAATTAATTTATTTAAAATATAACAATATCAATCAAAATTATTTTAAAATATTAATCCAAATATTAAATACAAATGTAAAAAAAAAAAAAACAAAAATAAAATCACCTATATGAAAAAAAAATTATTATAATTGAAATAATAAGTTCTAGTTTGATTCAAGTTATCTATCAGTTATTTCCTTACGTAAAAGTTAATGGAAACAGGTAGAAAAATAAAAATAAAAAGAAAAGGAAGAGGAAGAAGAAGAAGAAGAAGAAGAAGAAGAAGAAGAAGAAGATCGAGAAGGGAAACGAACGAGTAGCAGAGCTTGGCTGCCACGATTATCCATTCCGTTCACGACTTAAAGGGAATGTTACTCTCTTCTTGTGTTCCTACGCTTTACAAGGTCTTTGTACTCCATGGCAAAGTCTTGGCTCACAAAGGGGCACTTGTAAATCCATGTCAAACGAGTCACCATGCTAAGGATTCGAATGGTACGCTTAATTTATATGCTGCACTAAACTAAACCTCCCATAGTTTTCCTTATTTCCCGTAACACGACCCGTAACACAACCTAATAACAATTGTTTTCTCATCATTGTTCCCATTTTATTATTTTTTTTTCTTATTTCCTTTTTTTTTTTTTTTTTTACTACTAGCGTGAAACCTTTCTTCAAACGTGTGTCAAACGGAAGCTAAGAATTTCTATTTTTTTTTCCTTTTCTTTTTTTTTTTAGGTGTTAACAAAAAAAAACGTGAAAAATATTTGTCTATAACTTTCTTATTTAATTAACTGTGATCGACGTGTATACTCGTCATGGTTAACATTTTTTTTTTATTTATTTATCTTTTTTTCTTTTTTTTTTTTTGAAGGATGATTCTATAATAATTATGTTTTAATTATTAATTAAAATTATATTATAATTTATTAGAATTTATATTTTTTAAATTATTAATTAAATGATAATAATTTATTTTTTTTTACCTTGATTAAATTGTTCAAAATTATTAGGACAATTTGTTCATCCTTTTTTACAGTTTTATAACTCACACCAATGTATTATTACCTATACGTATTAACAAATATAAATTATAAATAATTATAAATATTATAAAAATAAATTATAAATATATATTAATATTATATTAAATATATTATATTAAATACAAATACAAATATATATATATATATTTGAAATAATAATAAAAATTGTTAATAAAAACTATGTAACACAAAATGAGAGTGTAGATAAAATATAATTGAATATTATTCAACGTTATTACACGAATGAAATTTCATCCATAACATGAAAGATTATGTAAAAATCATTGAATTTCATGAGAAAGCCACTACCATTACCACCACCACCCCTGCCCCCTTCACTCTTTCATGCTAATCTTTCTTCTTTCGAATTATTGAACAAAGAAATAACAACACAACAACGGTAAAATATAGCTCACGACGTTATTCGAGTATCCCCTCATGCAAGTGTATTCTATCTCCAGGACGAAGCGAAAATTCGAGTAATCCGATAGAAAGGCGTTTTATGGGATAACGGCGTGAGCACGAATAGCACGAAGAAGAAGAAGAAGAAGGAGGATGAGGAGGAGATGAAGGAGGAGGAGGAGGTGGAGGAGGAGGAGGAGGAGGAGGAGATCGATACCGGAATGGTGAACTTTACAACTTCCTTTCTCGAGTTTCTCGAGTTGCGATTTGTGCACCGGTTGAAGATCGCTACTCTTGAAATACAGTCAAGGGAGGTAGGGGTGAGTTGAGGGGGAACCCATCTTCCAAAAGGCAATTGTCTTCTATGCACGGAAGCGGTCTCCTCGGTGAAGAGGGAAACCGCTTCCGGGACAACGGATTCAGTTACTTCTTAAAGCGATAAAATATAAACGCGTTCTCTATTTCGTTTGTTCTAGATACACAATATACATATTTCATATTTTTCTATTATTTTTTTTTTGGTTTTTTTTTTTTTTTAAACCTTTTTTCTTTTATTTCAATTATTGATAGTAACTTTTATGTTTAGGTGTGTGTGTGTTTGTGTGTGTTTTTCTTATTTGTTTTTTTATTTTATTAATGTATTTGGTATTTTACAAAATAGTGTTGAACCAATTTTATATTTAATTTATATAAATATATATTTTAATTATATATGTATATTAATATATAATATTAATATTATATATAATTAATTTATTTATTATATTATTTTTTATATTATTATTTATTATATAAAATTAATATTAATATATAATAATATATGTAATTAATAAATCTAATTTGCAATGTAATAATTTCAATTTTTGATTTTAGATTTTAATATAAATCACTGTTAAACAATTGTATCCACATTATTAAAACCCGCAAATAACATTTTCCAATTACATATTAATAATTATACATATTTATTTTTAGTAATGTTGCATATTATCATTGGATCCAGTAATAATCCAGTCTTCATTTTTGAATACAATGATGCTTCATATTTTTCTTGTGTAACTATGATCAACTGATTTCTAAAAATATTGCATATTTTCTTTTAAATCCATTAGTCCAGTCTAACTGTAATTTTGACTACGATTATGCGTAAGAAGTTTAAAAAAAGCTTGCAAAAGTTGTCTCTCTCTCTCTCTCTCTCTCTCTCTCTCTTTCTCTCTCTCTCTGATTCTTCTTCGGACTGGTTGGCAATAACGTTTCACACTATTTACACTGGGTGCAGTTGGGCGTAGAAACGAGTGTTTGACTCCCTCTCGTTGGAGTGATCGTGGGCGCACCACGAGTACAAGGCAAAGTTTCTTCTTCTTCTACTTCTTCTTCTTCTTCTTCTACCTTTTACCTTCTTCTTCAAGCTTCTTCTTCCTTATTCTACCTTCTTCTTCTTCTTCTTCTTCCTTGTTCCTTCTGCGGACCGAGGCCATCGATTAGATAGTAGAACGAGCTCGCTTTGGATACTACTCGAGCCGTATCCACCATTGGTGTAATGCTTTAAGGGAGACGCATGGGAGCATAGCGAAAGAGAAGAGTGGCACGCCTGGGTGAACGAACTCCTCCTCTCTTTTACTTCTGTCTCTTTCTTTCTTTCTTTCTTTCTTTCTTTCTTTCTAGTTTGCTTTCTTTCTATCTTTCTTTCTTCATTTCCTTTTTTTTTCCCCCATTCGTTCTCTTTCTCGTTGGCCAAAGCGGAACTAACGACCCCTAAATGAGCCGTTGTGGTCTCGTCGCGTACCACTCGTCCACGTATATTTGTGTATGTGTGTGTATGTGTAGTGTCTTCCTCTTTTATTTTCTCTCTCTCTCTCTGTCTCTCTCTCTTTCTCTTTCTTTATTTTTATTCTTTTTTTTTTTGGGAGCTTTTCTCGCTTTTGAAAGTTGAACTACAAAAGAAGAAGATATACGGTTTTCTAGGGACTACTTGCACAGTAGTAGTTGTGTTTCATTATACTTGAAATATCTAGGAAATGTTCTAGGGGTTTTTTTTCGGTTCTTTTCTTTTTTAAGTTTTAATAATGTAAGTATAGTTGTTTTACATTGATTTATATTAAAAGTTGGGAATAATTGGTTAAATTTGTTTATCTTGACAATTTTTAGAGATTTAGAGATTTCAAATTAGGTTTATTAATTATAGTATGTAATAATGTATATAATGTATATAGTATATAATAATATATACATAATAATATATTATTTATAATATATATACAATTATAATATTATATTATATATAGTATATGTATATATATTATATAATCTTAAATATACTTTAACAAGAATAGTGTCAAATTTTTCTAACAACTCAAACCATTCGACCAAATTTAGTTTAATTAATTTCTGATGCATTTATTCTATGGGAATTGATTATATTCTATGTAACAAGAGAGAGAACCCATGAAATGTTTAGATTCTATATTAGATGATTTTCAAGTACAATTTTAGTATTAATTTACTCACTCTAATGGTGTCTCTCTCTCTCTCTCTCTCTCTTTCTCTCTCTCTCATCCATATTCTATAATAACGCAAAACCACGAAATTTAGTTAACGAGAGTTTGCGGACACCACATATATGCACAAACACAATCACACACACACAAATTTTAGCAAGTACAAAACGTAACAGCTTTAACACGAAACCGCAGACAAAAAATAATTTTAGAAAAGAAGAAGAAGAAGATATGGGTCTTTTATGTCTCATCAATCCTTCCAAGGATTTGAACCGTAAATCTCGCAAAAATCTGCATGACCCTAAAAATACGTGTCAAGTATGTTTAACATCACTGAAATATTCCAATTATGTTTATTTTATTTCTCATGGTATTAAATATGAGAATATACTATTAGTTACACTATATTCAAATATAATATAATTATTTTTCTTTTATTTTTTTTTTCTTTAACAACCATGAATGTATTACCGTATTACTTGCACAACCATAAGTAGTAGGCGTACATTTGAAACTGAAAAATACGACGAGCCAGAAGTGGATACTTGAAACGTTTCATGTAAGGATATGTCAATAAAATGAATCATAATTTTAACTGATAAACATAATTTGAATATCACTCAAGTGACTACTACTTGAAAAATTTGTACAACTCGTTAAGTATTTCCGGATTTTACGTTGATATTATTTATTTATTTTTAATTTTGTTTTTGTTTTTATTTTTATTTTTGTTTTATTCATTTAACTCGAATATTTATTTTTATTTTCATTTAGATATTATTACTTAATCATTTAAAAAAAAAAACAAAAAAAAGGATAATTTATTAATACGTATTTAAATGAGCAAGAATATTCTTTCTTTTCTTTTCTTTTTTTTTTTTCTTTTAAAATTCATTACTGAATTTTTATCATGTATTTTAATATTACACATTATAGAAGCAAGAATTATTCCTTAGTCCTTCGAAATAAAGTAGAAAAGTTCTATTATTTAAATATTCATTATTTCTGAAAGACCGGTTATTATATCTCAAGTATAAAATGATTCATAGTTATACTACATGTATATTCATAATACTACGAGTATTAATCTAAACCTTGAATATCATACTTGATGAAGACATTCAAAAGATCAAACTGTCTTATCAAAGATATCGTATTTAATAAGAATAAAATATTCTAGATCTTATTTCTATTTAAAATAAAATAAAATAAACCAAAAGAAGTAAAAAAGAAATTAATTAAATATAATATAAAATATATTATAAAATTAAATAATAAATATAATATAAAATAATATATATATATATATATATATATATATATATATATATATATATATATATATATATATATATAAATATTATTAATAAAAAATATAAAATAAAATTAAATATATAAAATAAAATTAAAATATATAATAATATTTAATATTATATATATATATATATATATATATATATATATATATATATATATATATATATAATATAATAATAAAAATAATAGAAAATAATATAAAATATAATAAAATATATAATATAATATAATATATAATAAATATAAATATAATATAAATATATAATTAATATAATTTAATATATAATAAAAAAAAATAATATACAATAATATATAATAAAAATAATATAAAATAATATATATTTAAAATCATATAATATAACAATAATAAAAATAATACTAAATAATATATATTTTAAAAATCATATGCAAAGAATAAAAGTTTAATAATAAAAAAAAAAAAAATAAATAAATTTCATTAAATATCCAATCGAAAAAAAAACTTTTATTTCCAATTTATTTTCCATAAATTTCCTTATTATATTTATTAACTAATTCCCACCTAAGTTATATATCAAACAGAACATTAATTATTTTATTATTATTATCATTATTATTATTATTTAATATTTAAACAAGCAAACGCGATAACGTACACGTATATATTTTAACTTTATTATTATATACAGTTTGTTCCATTAACGATGAAAAAAAAAAGTGCACAAGTATGTGTATAAGTATGTGTATATACACACATACACATACATATATACGCATAAAAATACATTATGAATACTTCTATCTACATATGCATTTTAGATACACAAATTGACGTCGGACAAAAATAACTTCCTCTTGGCCAAGATTACTACTCACACATACACAAACACACATATATATAATAAACACGTAGTATTCGTTCAAATACATTCATACAAAACGTTACTCGAGTACTTATAGAAAATTCATGCATGCATATAATGTATATATATATGTGTGTGTCTGCTGTATATGTGCGTATGTTTTACTTATCCAATAAAAAAAAAAGAATAAAAAGAAAAATATATCTTTCTCACATTTCGAGTAGTCTAATAATTTACAATAAAAAAAAAAGAAAAAAAGGGAAGGATTTTTGAAATGAAAAAAAAATATATAAGATGCGTAGGTTTTTAGGCATTTCGATAACGTAAGAGTAAAAAAATTAGTCAAGATGGAGAGTTGGTTTGTAACTTTGCTGGACTCATAAGATTTCTCTAAGTTGACCCGTTACGAGAATAGCTTCTTCTTCTTGGCGACGTACAAGAAACTACAACGACGACGACAACGACAACGACGACGACGACGACGACGACGACGAAGACGAAAAGACGATGTTGTACCCCAACATTCGTATAATACACGAATACGACATGTAAATCTTCCAAGAGGCCGATAGATGTTAAACTAAAGTAGAACGAATAACGACGAGTAATATGATGTTTAAAGTGTTTCAAGACTAGTATATAACTTATCTACATTATGTATTTTATCATAATTTTTATCTAATTTGTGTTAGAATAATAATTTATTTTTTATTCGTAATAATATCTTTTATATCATACTATGAAACAACGTGACGAATGTGTTACCTTTCTTTAATGTTACAATGATTATTATTTTCTTTTTACATTGTAATATTTATAACTTTTCTATAGTTTAATACTAGAGATTTACTAGAATTTCAAAAATATAGAATGTTAGTTATTATATTAATGCAGTGGTTTCTAAAGTGGGTGATTAAGTGGTCCAGGGGGTCGATGACAAGACCCTAGTATCACAAAATATTGAAAATTATTGAAAATTATTGGAAAATATTGAAAAATATTGTGTGCTACTAGGGGATGATATCATCACAGGTAAAAACTGGAATTTTAAGTGTGCGAAAATGTGCAGGTGTGCAATTAAAAAAAGGTCATAAGTGCAATGAGTGAAATAAATAATTTGTCTCATTTCTCAGTTACTAAATAAAAAAAAAAAGAAAAGGTAAAAGGTTACAAAATTAAGAAATTAAGAAATTAATGTTCAAGGGGGCGATTAGAAATATTTTTTCAAGAAAGGGGGGTGATAGGACAAAAAAATTTAGGAACCATCGTATTAATGGAAATAAAAGAAATAGAAAAAAATGAGAATTTATTTTATGTAATTTTAACTTTCTTTAAATAAAGTAACTTATATAAAAAAAAAAAAGAAAAAAATCTACATTTGTAAAACGTGAAATGTCAAATAACTTCTATACTATATCTATCAATAGTAATTATCACTATTTTAATTGATAAATAATCACAAAGATTGTATTTTAGTTTATACTAAATTAATATTTACGATTGTTCTATAATTTAAGGGGGGTGATAGGACAACAAAATTTAGAAACCACCGTATTAATGGAAATAAAAGAAATAGAAAAAAATGAGAATTTATTTTATGTAGTTTTAACTTTCCTTAAATAAAATAACTTGCATAAAAAAAAAAGAAAAAAAAATCTACATTTGTAAAACATGAAACTTATAATAGGTTCTATAATATATCTATCAATAGTAATTATCACTATTTTAATTGATAAATAATCAAAGATTGTATTTTAGTTTATACTAAATTAATATTTACGATTTTTTCTATAATTAAAACTAGAGAAATATAATTTCAAAAATATTGAACCTAACAAATTATTATAATAAAGAAAATAAAAGAAACAAAAAAGAATGTGAACTTATTTTTTTAAGTTTTAACTTTCTCTGAATAAAATAACTCATATAAAAAAGAAAAAAATCTAAATTTGTAAAACATGAAACTTATAATAGGTTCTATATCTCTTAATAGTAACTATCACTATATTTTAATTGATAAATAATCACAAAGATTGTATTTTAGTTATATACTACGTAAATCTTCTTTCAACATAGTAGTTCTTATTTCATTCTTAGGCTTTTCTCTTCTCGCGATGGTTGTTTAAGTTAATCGTGGGTGGAATCGGAGGTCAATAGGTATGCTTGACTCGGTCCATGAGAATAAGAAAGATAGAAAACGAGAATAAAACAAAAAATAGAAATAGAAAGAGAAAGAGAAAGAGAAAGAGTGAGAGAGAAAACGGTCACGTTCCTAGGCTAGGATAGAAAACCAGTATTATTTTCGATAGGATAGACGAGATTACCTATTGGAAACCGTAAGGCGTTAAAAAGTTAACTACGAATCCTAGGTGAATATAACATTTGGTGTCTTCCTTTTTTTTCTTTTTTTAATTGACGATAGTGTCTCGTCGTGCAATGGAGAAATACGATAAACTCGACGAAAGCAGGTCAAAGTGTCAGCAAATTCCATTCGATTTCAATATATACAACCCTTCCTCCTTCTCTTATATTTCTTTTATTATACGAAAAATGCATAAGTTCTTTTATTTAATGTATTTAAGAATGAATTGAATTTTGAGCTTCTTAAAAAAAGGAATATAGTTTGAACTAAATAACAATTATTACTACGTTAGGTTCAATAATTGTCGATTGATCTTTAAGCAAAATAAATTTAACGTTATATCTGAAAATACACAAATGATTTTATATTTATATATATATATACATATAATATTTTTAATTTATTTTTTTTATAATATAATATATTATTTAATTTGTTTAATTCGTAATTAAATATAATAATTTATTTAATTTAATTTATATAATATATTAATTTCTATTATATTATATATATATATATTAAATTTTATAATATATAATTTATAATTTTTTAATTTTATAATATATAATTTATAATTTTTTAATTTTACAATATATAATTTATAATTTTCATATTTTATAATATATAATTTATAATTTTTAAATTTTATAATATATAATTTTTAATTTTTTAATTTTATAATATATAATATTAAATTATTATATATATTATACATTATATTATCTAAATTATAATTTTACAATAAAATTTAATATTAAATTTTATATCAATGATTATATATATTTAAATACAAAAAAAAACCATTGACAATAAATTACTAAAAATATTTGATCAAATCAATAAAAATATCTACACATAATTATTATCATTGATAATAATTCTAATACTTTCTAAGAAGACGAAACAAAAAGAAAAACCAATGGAAAAAAAAAGGTTTTTAAACAGGCAATTTTTAACAGCTGTTGTTTCCGTTTCAGGGTTAAGGGCTTCGAAATGGTGCATCTGGATTACGCGGGCTAGAAACTGCATTTAGAAAGGTCGTTAAGAACTCGTTAGAAGAGAACGCGTATAACGCGTACGTCGGAGTCGATATCACTTGAGGGGTGAGATGTTGCAGGCCTTCACCCTCGAAACTTTTCTTCTTTTTCTTTTTATTTTTCTTTTTCTTTTTCTTTTTCTCTTACATACGATGCTTCACGACGATTCCTATAAATACCATACTCTTCTATATGTTAGCCCAATTTGCTTCGGTTTCAACCCCCTTTGCTCTACCCCGCCGAGGGTCACTTACTTCTCAGTGTCCTCCAATTAGTAAATTAGTCGAAGCATAAAGCCGTTTCGCGTGTTTTATTGCAACGAATTCGCGAACTACTGCATACGTGTATATGCCCGATTTAACCCCCTGTTTCCGACCAGTATTATCATCATATATATATACATATATATGTATATGTATTTCTGTTTCTCTCACTCACTCACACTTTAGAAAGTGGATTATATTTTTAGTTTATATTCCAAGATACCCCTTTTTGTATTACTCGAGAACTCTCGTTTAATATCGCCTTTTGATTAAATCGAAAATTTATTAAACGAAACATACAAAATACCGGTTTAACACATTTGCGACCGGCATATTTTTTCTGATTCTTATACTAAATACCGGCAAAAATAATGAAATTTGGAAAAAACAATAATTTTTACATATATTCTATATATATATATATATAAAATATAAGTTTATATTATTTCAATTTATATTTAAATAATAAAATATAATAATATATATATATATATAATAAAATAGAATTATTTGAATATTAAATTTAAATATTATATTTAAATATTATATTTAATATTATATATATATATAAATAATATATAAAATATAATTATTTAATTGTAAGTTATTTTTAAAATAAAACGATTTAAAATAAGAGATAAATTCTTTCTAATGTTTTTTTCGTATATAGAACATACTGAAAGTTCTCTATCGATCGCGTGGTGAAGGTCATGTCCGCGACACGCTAACATTTGGGTCTCGACGATTATAAAGCACCAGATATATAACATATATTTTCTAGAAATATTAAAACGTATTCAAGTAAATTTATAATAGCAAAATTTTAGACGACATATAAAATATTGTTATATACATATATATATATATATTGAAAAAAAAAAATTTAATTTTAAGTAATAAAATAATGAAAATAAATTAACGCAAAAAATGATCATAAAAATGTCTAAAAAAAAAAATAGTATAATAAACTAGGTGAAACAATTAATATATCTGTAAAATATTAATAAGAAAAAAAAAATAGGAATATATAGGAAAGACAATTTTGGAATATTAAACAATAGGAATTTCTTAACTAACAAATAATAATTCGTTAGTATAATGTCAGCGTTTATGAACCGGCGAGTGGGACGCGACACTCGAAAGATTTTAGGTTAGGTTAGGTTCGCCCACTTTATCGTCGTCTGATCGGACGGAAGTAAAGTTACAGAAAATGGCATTGTATATGCGTGGGCGAGTACGATGTAAGAGAAAAAGAACGAAAGAACAAAAAATAAGGACACGAAAACAAAAACAAAAAAACAAATAGACACGGAAGAAGAAATTTTGATTGCAAGGTGTTTACGCGCGATCTATAAAAGATATACACCGAGTATATGATTTATACAAGGGTTTTGTTTGTGGGTTGGTAGAGAGAAAGAGAGAGAGAGAGTTCTTTTAAGCTTTGACGAATAAAAGCAAATGTTATTTTTGATAAATAAATGAGAATTTGTATAGAATCGATAAATACATGATTAATGTGCGTGAGTTGCTAAAAAACATTGTTTAACCCACCTACATATTTCCAAAATACCATTACAAATTTCGTTATATTATTATTAGTTGTTTTTTTTTTATTTTCTCTAGTAATACTTTGAAGTATTTCAAAGTTTTCTAAAAAAAAAAAGTTATTTTTATAATTTACAAATTATTCGAGAGGTTGAACAAATTTCTGAAATTTATTATTGATCAATCTAACAATATCTCAATGAATTAACACTAGTATACCTATTTCTACCACACTAGTCAAAATGACTGGTCTGATATATCTAGTGTTAATAATTATCTTTTATCCGTAGAAATAAATAGAATACTCTTAAATTAATAATTGTAATGAAAACGTGAATATATTATCATAGTAATGAAAATGGAAAATGGGAGAAGAAAAGCTCACCTTTTCGAAGGCTTCCAGCGCCGCTTAAGCACTCCCAACATGAGTAAAACCCTTCTTCTTTGATACGAAACTTAGGACACTGATGTGAGTGCAGGCGTTGAGACTTTTCCGATTGGTCTCTTGGTAAAAAAACAAAGTGTAGTATACCCGCGTTAACCACAGTCACCAAGGATTCTTTCTCACCAATCTCACAAATGGGACCACACAAGCACCCGGAATACGTTCTTCTGTTTATCGACGACACTCAAGTTGCGTCATGTCTTTTAAGTCTTTAAGGGCTGTTTGCCCTTCTAATGTCCTTTCCCAGTCTCCTTTATCTTTTTTTTTTTTTTTAATTCAAGAGGCTCTTACACACTATTCTATCCTTCTTAATTTCTACTAGTAATCAAATTTATATAAAAAATGTGTACGGGGAGAGGGTTGGATTGACAAACTTTAAATTTACATCAAGACATGTATTTTGGTTTGATTTTGTTTTTCATTTGAATGATCATAAAAAATATTGTTGTTTTTCTAAGCTCTTGGACTTTTCAATCCAACAACGTATATTATTATCTATCGCAAGTCGAAAGAACGCGAAACTTTATCGATCAAACTCAACGCTATACGACGAGGATGCGCCATAGGATGACGCAATAACATAAAAACAAAAAAAAAACATAAAAAACCTTTACTTTCCATTTATCCCATTTCATATTTTACTAATGTGTTCAACCCCTTTTCTTCTAATTAAACTCGAAATTAATGACTAAACTAACCAATAGTTAATCGAAACCAATCACCGAAAGCCTCAATCGACCATACGAACGATAAATCACCAAACCGGTCTAATTAAGACGATAACTAATTAACTACTCGCGCGTGCTTTAACTTAACCATTGAAAGGGGCACATATATATGTGTGTGTTAAATTACGTTTCTTTTTCGATCGACCAATGATACGAAAAGAGAGAGAAAAAAAAAACTATTACTTTCATCCCCCTAATTCTGACCAATGAGAAGATATCGCGCGTTTTAATCGCGATTCACGATCCAATCAAATTAAGTCTTAGAATTGTATTCGAAGTTTCATTTAAAACGAGCAAGAATTATTCGATTGATTTTTATTTGTCAGTCATTTAATAAGAGACTAATTGTAATTGTAATCTTGATTTTTTTTATATGTATTTGTGAAAAAAAAAGATGAAAGAAAGAAAGAAAGAAAGAAAGAGAAGTAAAAGTTCACTGTCACATTACTGTAAACGATGTAACAAGTGCAACGTTCACGGAAACGCACTTATGACCGTTGTGGAACGCACCAATAAGAACGTCAACGTCGTCTAAGGAAAAAAGTCAACTTCTATCGAACGTTTCGAGGAATAAAAGGAGATGTTAAATAAAATTTTAAAAAAAGTATCTAATATATATATATACCTATAATACATATACTCGATAATGCGGGTATCGTTCGGGATGCGATGCAGTCGCCGAATGCAACGACGAAGACGTTCGATGACGTTCGCCGATGCTGCCAGGCGCTTTTTGGTACGTGGCCAAAACGGAAGAAGCGGATGGTAGAGGGAGATGAAGAAAGAGGAAGAAGAAGAAGAAGAAGAAGAAGAAGTAGAAGAAGAAGAATAAGAGGAAGAGGAAGAAGAAGAAGAAGAACACGAAGAACACGAAGAACACGAAGAACACGAAGAAAAGTGTTCGTGATATCTTTGAAAAAAAATACGACGGGAGTTCGTTGCCCGAACACACCAAGTCAAGAGAGAAAGAAAGGGAGAGAAAGAGAGAAAAAGAAAGAAAGAGAAAGATGCGACTCGACTCGAGAGAGAGAGAGGAAGAAAGAGAGAGAGAGAGAGAGAGAACGAAGAAAAATTGACGATTGAAGTTCGTTCGAAATACCAACCCGCTTTAAATGTCTTTATGTTTAAATGCACAATGTGCCGAATTAAAAAGCCGCAACTATTACCGTGAAATTTCTTGAACACTTTCAACCGGTTAAGATTATCGATAATAATATAACGTTGGTTATGTTTCGATCTCATGAAAGAAAAAGTATAGGCGCGCACGCGCGCACGACAAAAAGGAACCGGCCGCGCGCCGAACCCGAGCTAGACTAACGCGCGACAGAGATGGGAGACACGCGGTACCCCACTTCCCGGTCATCCCCACCACTAAAGGCGCGCGCGCATACAGCGCCTCGTCACGGCCATCAACCGACCGACTTCAGGTGCGTCTCGGGCTCGATTTTGTTTACCTTTTTTTCCCCCCTTACTACTACCTCTCTCACTCATTTTTGATATTCCATTATAACCGGAAAAATGTCATTTCTTCTTCCCACTGTCTATTTATTAATGAAAAGTTTCCGTTTGAATAATATACAATGTTTTTCACAATTATTATTCATTCGATATATTTTTCTATATATGTTTTATGTATATGTAACATATTAATACACACACATACAGAGATTGCATAGCCGTACGTTTACGCATTTACGAACACAAGAGGGTTGTCATGAACTAATCAACAAGGGTTGATGATAAAAAAATCATATACATCATTATAAGCGTCTTTTTATTTTTACCTGAAATAAAATTATAAAGGATAATTAATAGTTTATAATGTCATTCCTGTTTTTTAACAATATCAAAGTAATTAATATTATTTTTCAAGAAATAAACTTACGCATCATTCAAGTATTACTCCTAAATTATCATAATTTATCATTAATGTAAAATAAAAACGAGATATTCTCGAGTATCATAGCATGTTGTAAGATTATTACGAAAATATAAGATGAATTTAAATATTAGTGTATAAGAACACCTTTTATAGTATTTTATATTCAAATAAAGTAGTACTATTTCATATAAAAAAAAAAAATGTGAAAATTTACTCATTGATCAATTCAAATAGAACGTGTAATATTAATTGTAATAATTGTTGAAATCCATTATAATTTTACTTGTAACCCGTTTGCATTCGTTTTACGAGTTCGTCATGTATAAGTACAGCTGTGCCAGCTTCGGCGTTATTCGGCTACGATCGCGTGCAGGAGAATCGATTTTTCCTTCGGTTAGTGTACAGAGCGAAATCGGAGTTGCCATGCGGACGATAGGAAGCAGGTGGATCTGACCGACATACTGTGTGCTGTTCATCATTCAACAAAAAATGAATTACAATTTGAAACATCTAATTGTTTACCTATCCATTTTCGCGAAACACCACTTTAAATCGAATTAGTCTAAATAATAAACATTATATCTTTTATACAACACCGTACACATCCACCCGTAACCAAATACCGTTTGATATAATATTAACTGGAATATCTTAAAAGGAAACAAATGTTAAAATGTAACGAAAAGAAAAAAGAAAAAAGGATCGTAAAAATTGTAGACAACCTGACCGTTGTAATTCCTTTGCGATTATAGAGTTATGTGTAAGTAATGTATGAAAAAGATTTGTACACACGTTTCGTACGTTTCGTTGATCGTAAACTTCGGTACAATGAGTTGCTTGTTAGATGGTTGTGTGAAACCTTTTGCAATAGTCTACGACGAGTTGGTGTATACGTAAGATGTAACATATAAGTACATACATGTATATGCATTGCCTTCGTATCCCATAAAGACTTTCTACCGAGTTTCTTTTAATACCGGGCCTACGTATATTCGTATTTCGTGAAATAGAGAAAGAGAGAAGGGTAGAAAAGTCACGTGGTTCACTAGACATCTCGCCAAGAGATAAGGTATTCGAGGGTGCTCGAATGAAAAGGCATCCTAGAGGGCATTCTCATGACACTTGACCTACCTTTCTTTACTCTGAAGATTTATTAAGCGTGTTAAGTGTATACCGTCGAATACTTCCTCTATTTCAAAGAATACACAAATTTTCTACGAAGTAACCAACTTTTTCATCTAATTTCCCCTTCCCCTTACCCTCCTCCCCTCCCCACTTTATCTCTACCCTCCTTTAAGAAACTTTTCTTATTTACCTGTGATCGAGAATTGAATTGATTTTAATTTCATTCATATCAATGTTCTTTATTTCTCTGCACAATTTTATAACGGTGGTTACTCACGAAAACTCATTTTTCAAATTTATATTTCATGTTTCATAAATTTCCTTGGATTAATTAACAATCGTTTATGGTATATCGAACATATTCAAGGTATGTCCAATCCCCTACTGAATATTCTATAAACAAACGCATCTCGCAATAACTATCGATCGAAGTATCTCATAAATATGCACACATGCATATCACACTTCGATAATTTTCATAATTTCCATAATGTCGATCGTGACTGTGGTTTCTATCTCTCTCTGTTTTTCATGTCATTTGATAAAATTGTAACGTTAGTAAGTTTCATTTGAAAAATAATATTTCGATTTAATCCGTCATTCATTGAACGTAGTTTCAGTTATACCAACAACGTATCGTTTCCTGTCCTCTCTCTTTCATAAATCTCCATGCTTTTCTTCTTCTTTTTGTTCTTTTTCTTCTTCTTCATCTCGAGAGTATCTCGTCGTTATGCGATAAAATACCGAGCGAGGAAGAAACAGTAGAATTGCGAATTGCGATTAAAAACCGGATCCATTCTCGTTACCAGTTGGAAAGAAACGTGAGGAATCGAAAGAACGGAGTGATGCAGGTGGTGAGCCAGGTGGCTCAGGAGTATGTATGTAAGGAGAGGAACAGTGAATGAACGGAGAAACGAAAGGATGAAAGAAAATTCCCTTTGCTCGCATTGCTATCAAGCGGTTCCACTCTTGAAGCGGTCTAACGTAAAGGTAAAGACAAGACGAATGTGAGCACGCGAGTCGAATACCAATCGCGATTTCCTTTTGCCCCCTTTTCTTTTTAACTTTAATACCCACTCTCTTTCTGTGTGCGTCTCGGTAAACATTAAAAAAAACAAATGCAATCTCTGTTATTTCGAATACGTCTTCGAAGAGAGAGAGAGAGAGAGAGAGAACACGAAAGTTTCACCATTGATTAGAATTCATCGAAAGGTAGTTAATATTTTATTTGATTTATTTGTTACGTCCTAAGGCTGCTTTTTTTTACTTGCTTTAATAGCGGGTGCATTTTTGATTCGGTGCAATTACGAATTGTGTTACGAGTGTATTACTTATTATTATTATATCTTATGTAACATTTATAAATACTTTTTGTTATATAATAAATCTTACATATGTAACTTTGAGTTTATTACATTCCATCTTTTAATTGTTATTACTTTACATTAAAAATGTAATTATTAGAAAAAAAAATTAAAAAAAAAAAAAAAGAAGACATGGTTCCGGCCGGGATCGAACTGGCGACCTTCTGCGTGTAAAGCAGACGTGATAACCGCTACACCACGGAACCTTGATATCAGGGGTTGTATAAATTTACTTTAAAACTCCAACTATTTATATAATCAATTATAATTTATATATATATATATTAATATTTAAACATTTAATATATATCTTATTAAATATATTCTAAAATAATCTTGTTTTTTTTTTAAATGACAATTATTGTAAAAATTCTTCCGAGAATATATAATTTGACATGTCGGTAAAGTAGATTATTCTATTTCGTTATACGTCCGATAGATGGTAGACATATCGTAGCGCGCACAATTTAAAAAGAAATATATAAATATAAAAATGATTTTACTGACGTAAGCGTTTAAAAATAATGATTAATAACTTTAATATAAACTTAAAAAATCTCATATTTTAATTGTAGTTAATAACTATGGTATATAAACATTATTATAACTTCTTTTCTGATGTAAGGTCAAATCGATAAATACCCGTCAATATTATTAATAAAATTAAAAAGAATTTTTTAACGATGAAGTAATAGTTATTTTTAACTATAACACAATACAAATAATTACAGATTTAGTATTATTTGTACTACGACAAACAATATACAATGAAATAATATATTTATCCGTGTATATGTTGCTGATAACATCAAGGACAATATACCGGGAAGAACTAACGAACACAGAAATTGCATTTTTAAGTTTAAGGTTCGTTAGATAAATTTATCTACAACGGAAAGTAATATACCTGTTGCAATGTAATCACCAACATTATCTCCTTATCATTTAATTATCTTTATTCTATTATTTTTCTTTTACAATATCTTCCTAGTTATTGTTAAACGGTAATAAAAAAAAATAAACATCTGTTCATGCATACATTATCATTTTTATTTTTATTTTTAATAACAACGTGTGTAATCAACTAATAACTTGATCACATAAACAATTGCAATCTTCTAAGAGAACTAAACAAAAAACAGGAAGAAATTCAAGAATAAATCCTTCAAATAATAAAAAATAAAACAAAAGAAAATGGAAAATGGAAAAAAAAAAAAGAAAAAGTTTATGACATATCTTTGATATATTTTTTCAAAAAATATAATCGAGAAAATGATACTAACTGATAGTAGCAATGACGAATCCTCGTAGTTACTACTACGGGAGCAATCGTTAACGATAGTAGTTAATAAAAGGAATACTTTATTAACTTAACAAAATTAATAGAATATAAAGAAATTATTTAATATTTATTTAAACAAAAAAACAAAAACAAAAATTAAAAATGTTGAAAGAAGATAGAATTAAAATGTTACTACTTCCTAAACGATATCCCTGTTTGGATAAGTTCATCATAATTTTGTTCTACTCGAGCATTAATGCACTAGTGGTAAGTGACAATTAATTAAAAAAAATAAATAAATAAAAATGTCTATTTTTTCATAAATAGAAAATGTACCTCCTTAATGCAATATTATTGATTTTTTTTTTTTTTAGGTTCTAGGAATAATGATGTGTATACAATCTTTGGCAATAGCATTTCACGCATTAGTGGATTTAAATGTATTGATGTCTTATCTTCAAACAGATTACAATGTTTTATTTTGGAGTTCAGTATTAACGATAATATGTGGTTCTCTTGGATTACTTTCAGCATTTCAATATTCTAAATCAGGACTATTAACAGTAAGCAATTTATTTTAAATATACCAAATTACGATATTGATACGTCAACAGAATACAAAATTAAATGATTTTCTTCATTGTATTTCTCTTATTGTTTTTTTTTTTTTTTTTTTTTTTTCTAGAGTATAGGACTTATCATTATAACATTCTTTATAATTGATGGATACGCAATAAGTTTTAGAGTAAAAAATTATTTATCTGAAGCACAACTTGTCACAATTTTGTACGATGCGATCGCAATAAATCCATTTGAAAATTTCCAATTTCATTTCATGCAAAGACAGGTAAGTTATTTAATATTAATTCTAATAATTGAACTAATCGAAATTTCTATTATCAAATTTGATGGTATTTAAATTGATAAATGTTTACAAAAATTTATTATAAATTTCTTTATTAACTATTGATGATTATTTATCAGTTTTAGATAAATATTCTCTGTCGGTAATTTTTCCTTCATTGATAACTACTGAATTATATTACAAATTTAATTTAAAAATATAAATTAACGTTCTATCAACATTTCTATTTTAATAGATATAAAAATAAATTTAAATAATAATAATAATAATAATAATAATAATAAATTATTTTATCTTTTAAATTGAAATATTGAAAAAAATAGCTTATGTAGGATCAATTTTGTCACGAGGGTATCCACATCCTCGGTAGTATAGTGGTTAGTATCTCCGCCTGTCACGCGGAAGACCGGGGTTCGATTCCCCGCCGGGGAGAAGTTTTTTTTTTTTCTTTCATTCAATAAGAATAAATAAATTTGTTTACTTTTTAATTTGATATTTACTCTAGCATAATTATTAATAACAATCAAGATTTCTTTTTATTCATTTACAGCTCTCTTGTTGCGGAGTTATGCATTATAGCGATTGGACAACCTATCATGATGCTATACCAGGATCTTGCTGTAACAATATGACTATTTGTGATGATGATGATCCAACTTTATATAAAAACAATTGTTCTGAAGTAATCTACGAAATATTAAGTAATATTTATCAAGCTACAGTTGATACTATTATAATTTTAAATGTTTGTTTTGTAAGTATGCATATATACATATATATACATTCATAAAATATAAACATTTTTTTTATACATCATAATGACATTTTAATGAATAATAAATAATGTGTTAAAGGTATTCTCATTATTTTCTGGATACTTCTATTGGTACCTGTTACGACAATTGAAAAAAACGAAAAAAATATCATTTCATCCGTTACCAAGAATAAATATGCCAACGATCTCGTCAAACCAACTAAATCAACATGGTTATATGATAAACACCAATACAATTCTGTCAGGAAATAATGCACTTCAAAATTATAATTATGAATATTACAATGCTTATGCAACTAATGCAAATAATAACCTAGCCGAACAAACGCGACATGTTCAAATATCGGAGAACCTTACAATCAATGAGAACAACGATACAGTTCAAGAAAAAGCTAGTACAACTGAAGAAGAAGTCAATACACCTCAAGAAGAAGTAGCCAATACACCCCAAGAAGAAGTAGCCAATACACCCCAAGAAGAAGTAACCAATACACCCCAAGAATCAATCTATACACCCCCCGAAGAAATCAATAAACCCCAAGAAGAAGAAGTAGCCAATACACCCCAAGAAGAACATAATACGATCGTAACCAAAAATGTTGCTTTCTACGATATTACCAAGCCAAAAGCCCCATCAATTGATGGTGTCTTCTTTACCTTACCAACACCGATTCCTAAAACTTAAAATATAATTTTAATGAACAATTGATCAATTTAAGTATTACTCATTATATTGAAAATAATCAGCAGAAAAATGACCTATCGTTAATATGCATAAATATTTTATTAATTACATTCTAAGATCAATATGTAATCGTTAATTGTTATTACACGAATATTATTTTTATATTAATAAATAATAATAATAATAAATGTGCAATTATTTGTAAATATATTTATATGTACTATCGTTCTTACGTACACATTATATAAGTGCTTTTAGTAACAAGAAGATTAAGATTTATTTATTATAATAAGTGCACATGTATATGTACTTTCTCACACACGTTACAAAGATATACAAGATAATTTAATTAATTGTTTACTATTAAAATTGTAAAAAATAATGATATATACGTATATATATATATATATATATATATATAGTATATATTATTTGTATTATAAATTATTTCGAATATGAGGAAGCAATGACTTAACACTTTCAATTTCTTACGTTAAAATTACGAAGACCAGCTTATTGTAATTAAAATGTAAATTATCTAAATTCAATAAAAAAATAATCTAACTGAAAATATTCGTAAGAAATGTTAAACAATCTCGTTTCATTTATCGGTCTCTCTTTTTATTGCCATAGCTAGACAACAAGCAAGTATTATACCAGCTACCTGAAACATACAAAACAAAATTCATAAATGTTAAAAATAATAATAAATATTACTCTGATCGTAGAACCAACCTCGACAAATGCAATACCGATTCCTACACCGATCAATATAGTAGCACCTTTTTGAACACGCATTTTTAATTTTTCAAAACAACCATCTTTATTAACATCAGGACTACCAATAGCACAAGGATTTTGCATTTTCATGCAACAAGAAGGTGGCAATGTTCCAATGTAAGCATTGGTCGAACTCCAATCGTTAGGCCCATCTACTCCGCAGCACATTAACTATAATTACATTATTTTGATATTATATATACATTATTTTACAAATAATTACACAAAATTAAATTGAAAAAAATATCGTTTCGTATATCGTGAAAAATAATGAAACCAATCGATTTCTTTCATAGCACTTAAACATCGACAAAGCAATCATTTGTTCTTGGTGTTACAGATTCGAATCTACTGACCTTGTTTTGCACATTATCCCAAGCAAACTTGTCCTCGTCGGTATAATTCTTCATCGATTCTTTCAACGTATCCTTCATAGCCATACTGAAATCATTTTTAAATACTGCCGCTGCTATACCAACTGCTAGTTCGATCACGAAAATGATCAATAGCGCAGCTGCGAACTGGGAATTGAAGATACAATCACAAACTTAATCCATTATCGATTAATAATAAAATGAAAGAAAAACAAAACAATATTTCAATGAAATAACGTATGTGACGCGTATCATCATCATTATTATATATTACTATTATTATTATTAAAATAAACAAATTCTTACCGCTATCAGCATATTATAATGTTCTTTGATGGCACCGTAACATCCAAGAAAAGCTATAATAAAAACAATGCAACCAGCAATTATGAGAACAATTGGTGGTGCCATTATCCTTCCTTCGACAAAATGACTAAATTCACCGACATCACCAAGAACTAATGCTCCAGCTACGATTATTCCAATACCAGAGATCTAAAACAGTTATTTAAAAAAAGAAAAAAAATAATAATAATAATGAAACAAAAATAAAATGAAATAAAAGTGTAAAAATGTGTGTGTTTGTATTAAATGTGTTTAACAAACTTACAGCGAAGATTAAATTAAAGACAAAAAGGATGTATTTGATCAAGCTCATTCCACAGGACTCCATGATGTGATTAATTATATTTTATTAATAATAATAATAATAATAATTAATTGATATTATTATAAATGTAAAAATAAAAACTAAAAAACAATCGAGCAGGAAGGTAAGTATTAGAATGTAAATTTGAACGAATTTTACGAAAGACACTTCATAATCGCGCGTACAGTGTGAACCAACCGTATCACAGTAAAGCAATTTATATTCTGAAAGGGGTAAAAAGCCTTTTCAACGAGAATTCGATCGAAATCCTCGAGAAACTTCGAAAGGAAGTAGCGCGCCACTCCAACGACCATCCTCATTGGTCCTTTTCCATGGTGCTCGAGGACCTACTGGAGAACGCATTGAAACGGGACCGACGTCTTATTGGTCATCGTTCATACCTCCACTAATTCAATGTTTTTTTTTCTCGTTACCATAGATACTACCACTATGACAACAACTACTAACTACGATAATATAATTATTTGGTACAAAATTGTAGAAGAAATGAGTTCGTTGCTCGCAAATGTCAACTTTACAAGGTCATCGATACTAACGTCTAAATATTTTTTATATTTATCATATATTTTTTTTATGTTTTAATGTTTATGATTTATTTCTATTTATATAAAATATGATTATTAGAAATATTCATGAAGTTTCTTTTAGTTTGTTCATCTTTCATTTGTTGCACGAATAAAATCATATTATGAAATAATATAAATAATATAATGTATATTATATTATATTTATATTGTGTGTTTATAATGTATACTATATATATATATATATATTAATATATATTAATATATAATATATAATGTATATTATATTATTTATATTATATTTATTTATATATTTTAAATATATTATTTTATATATATATATATTATATTATTATATTATTTATATTATTTTTATTTATATATATTATATTTTATATATATTATATTTATATTTATTATTTAAATTAATATTTATATAAAATATAAATAGTATAATGTAAAATCTATTTTTATACCATTATTTACTATTATTTATAAACTGAATATATTAGATATAGAAATTAATTCGTTGTTATAAATAAATACTAAATTTGTTTTTTTTTTGGTTTTTATTTAAAGTTTCAAAATTAATATGAAGTATCTTATCCATAACTTTGTCCGATTTAATAGACAAAGTTCAACGACCTATACACTCCCAACTTACAACGTATTATTATCGTATTATCTTACTGTCGTCAACGTTATTATCTTGATAACTTTTTGATAAAGAAAGAACCCCTTTTTTTTGTTTACCTTGAAAATAAAAAATGTACGAGCTAACAGTTTGAACAATTCGTGCAATGTTTGCTTGTTTGTCAAAAAAAAATTGAATTTCCTTAATAATTTGATTAACATTCAATTTGATAATTCTTTTATTAATTTTATTATTATTATTATTATTATTATTATTATTATTTCTTACTATTATTATTCTTGTCCTGTTTTTCTGTCCTCGTTTGCTAACGTCGATCGCGTGACACTTCCTCGAAACACACAGTTTAGTTCGATCGTTACTTTTCTAGTACGACGAACTTTTGAAAGCTTTTCAAATCATTCTTTCTCTTTTTATTCTAAGTAATCTTTCATCTTAAATGATTAACAGATATGAATAGAAAAATTCTTTGTATAAATCTAAAGAAAAAAGAAAAAAAAAAAGAAATGAAAAATCTTCATTTGAAACTTGGCAAACAAAAATATTTGATTAGATTTTTTCGATCTTTTGTTGTTGTATTGAATTTTATTTTTTCTATCAAAAAAAAGAAAAAGAAAAAAAAAGTAATTTGATAATATTAAAAATAAATAATCAAATATTATGATAATCATATATATTTTTTTTTTTTTTTTTTTAATGCAATAAGAATTGATAGAAAGAAAATTTGTTGATAAAAAAGTAGAAAATACAACATTAAAAAAACGTTTCGTGTCATTTTCTTCGAAGAATAAAATGAATGTGCATTTGGGTTAATGGAACTACTACTACTACTACTACTACTACTACTACTACTACTATAAATGTTATAAATATAATCAATCGATTCTTATACATGTCCTTTGTAAATATGTATTACATATATGACACGATATGTAACACACATATAATTCAAATAAAAATATTAAACGTATTACAGAATGAATGTATATATTATGACCAAAAAGAAGTATTAAACTAATAACATTATATAGAATTATATTTACTTAAATAGTATATTTACAGTTACTTTAATAAATACATAGAATAAGTATGTATAATACACGAGAGAAAAAAAAATGGGTTAATCATATTTGTTCTTTTTGTCATAATTCATTTTGTCATATTGTAGACTTCAACGAACAGTTGTTGTAAAATTGTTAATTAATTTTGTAATGTTTCAAAGTGTTAACACTAACATTAGAAACAAGTGATATAAATTAAACTCATTGAATCAGAATTTAATTGAAAACAATTGTTGTTATTTAATTTTAATTAAAATTATTGTTGTTATATATAATTAACAACTTAATTTAATTTATTTTAATTATATAATATATATTATTATATTAATTTTATATTATTAATAATAATAATAATAATATATAATATATAATATTATAAATATAATATTATTAAATAATAATATTAATATTAAATACAAATATATAAATATATATTATATTAAAATATAATTAAATATATATATATATATATATTTAATATTAATATTATTATTTACTAATATTATATTTATTATATTATTTTGTATTATAATTAATTTAAATAAATTAATTAATGTAATTTAAATTAAATTAAGTTGTTAATTAATTTAAAACATGTTGTGTGTGTTTCAACGAATGAAATAAAAATAAATGTATTACACTTAAATTCTTATGTCTTACATATGTAATACTTAAATATAATAATAAGTATATAATAAATACAAATAAGTAACAACATTAATTACATCTTTGTATGTTGTGAGGTATCTTGTAAGATAATAAAATTAAAATTAAAAATTACAGTAAATCTTTCAAAATGATAATTTAACAGTAAAACATATATATATTGCAGTGATTGTGTTTTAAATTGACAGTGTGAGTACAAATACTCCTTAAAAATGGCTGTATATGTAAGAAACGATGTAAATTTCAAGAATGAATATTAAACAAAATTGACGAACACAAATTATTATAATATTGTATAAAATATCTTCGTTGTTCTTCAAACTTCATTTTCATAATGCTGCTTTCCTCGTTCATAATCGATGTAAAACTTCCAGAGTTGTAATTCGTGAAATACGTTTGACTATCTATGTAATATGTACATAGATGATGGAACATGAAGAAGAATTGACATTGAAGATCCTTAATATTTCATTTGATGGAGCATAGCAATCATGAAAGACGTTATAATGATTAACATGCTCGATGTAAAAGAACTTGAAGCCGAGCTGAAAGCACAAAAAGGGATCGATAATTATATCTTCCATAAATGTAAGCTTACGTGTGTGAACATTTTTTTTTTTTTTTAACAGTAAAAGTAAAATTCATTTTCTTCGAAGAAAATTTCTTTGATTATTATTATATCTGTAAAATAAAGATTTGTATATGAAATAATTGGGCAACAACATTTATTCAAACTTAAGAATCGATTTTAATGATAAGTAATTAATCTGTTTAGGTATGATTACTTTTGTTAATTAAAAAATATATAAGAGAGAGAGAGAGAGAGAGAATTATTTTTAATATGTGTTAGTTCTTTGAAGAAACATTGAAATTATATTACAAATTTATTAAATAGTTTAATGTACTGAATTATCCCTTTATGTTTAAGATTCAAGCTAGCATGTTAGAGCATACAATCAAATCATTGTTTAGTTATTATAAACTATAATTATTGTATATAATACAATTTTGTTTGTTAATTTAAAATATAATAAAATAATAAATGAAATAAAAAATAATTTAAATAAAATTATAATAATAGTTTTTTATATATTATAGTTTATTATATTTATTTATATATTATTATATATAATATATATAATAATATTATAATAATATTATAATAATATTATAATATATATATATATATTTATATATTATAGTTAATTATATATATATATATAATTAATATATTATATATAATATATATATAATATTATAATTATATTAATATAATAATAAAAAATAAAAATAATAAATAATAATAATAAAATTATATATAATAATTTAAATAATTTTTTATATATATAATTTTTATATAATAATAAAATTAAAAATAAATAATAAATTAAATAAAAAAAATAAAAATAAATACAAAAATAAATTATATAAAAAAATAAATAAATAAATAAAGATAAAATTATTTTTAATTCGTGTTAGTACTTTGAAGAAACATTGAAATTATAACAAATTTGTTAAAAAATATTATATACTTAACCACCCTTTTATATTTAAGATTCAAGCTAGCATATTAAAGCACACAATCAAATCATTGTTCAGTTACAAACTATAATTACTATATATATATAGTAAAATAACTATTATATATAATAAGATTCTTTTTATATAATGATACACATATACATAAATTGGAATTACAGACACAAGATTGAATGTTCTTTGATAGAATTAGTTTAATAATTCAGGTGTTTACATAAGAAAAAAAAAAAAGTATGACTATTGACACTTAAAGCAACATAGGAATAGGATAATGGGGAAAATATGAAACAATAAAAGATAAGAAATATTTTTTATAAGTATTACCAATTTACATATAAAAGGTAAACGTACTTTAAACTATTTTTAAAATAAAAAATAAAATATATATATAGAGAGAGAGAGAGAGGACACACTAAAAAAAAAAAAGGCCCAATTGTAATACACAACGTGATAATATTATCATATTACATTTTAAATTATTCATCGTATTTTTTTTGCAATCAATGTTAAAAAAAAAGTAATATATATGAACTAACAAACAAACAATACAAAACAAAACAAAACAAAAAAGAAAAAATATATTTATTGAAAAGAATTTACCTTGAATATAATAAAGATTAAATTATAAAAATATATCTACGTATGTGTACGCATATATATATATATATATATGTATATTAGGAATAAACGAATCGAGAGAGAAAAAAAGAACAAATAAAAAAAAAAAAAAAGAAAAATGGTCAGAAATTATTTTAATTGCAAAACGTATTAGTAATATCAAAGCTAAATTTGTAAAACAGCACGCGTCGATGTTTCATTCTCGTACCGGAAGTTGTTGTTTCCTCATGCCCATATTTCTCCCGATCGATGATTTGTCACACATTGTCAGTATTAACTGGAATTTATATACAAACAAAGTCAAGGAATTCGATTATTACCAACAACAAAAAAATATATATATATTTATACGATTTTGCAATTGGTTTTTTTGTTTGTTCTGTAAATGAAAAAATGGATTTTATACAGAGGGAAATATATTATATACACTTTGTTTATTTTTATGTGTGTTTCGTAAGAACACACATTAAAAATATTTTTCTTGTTTTTTTTTTGCTATCTGTAATAAAAAATATATAATGTACTATATATATATAATGTAATATAAATAAAAAAAATGTAACCTACTGAACAGCAATGATTCCACAAGCCCAACGATCTCCAGCATTTCCTGTCGAATTAGAAACAGGACTGCCACCTTTACCCAAATCATCTTCCTGAGAATGTACTACTATAGCACGGCCCAAAATATTATTAGGACCGCTAAGAGATATAATGTTGTCGGTGATATCAATAACAGCTTCTCCTGCATCATTTGCTTTGATATTACCCAAATCGCCAACATGTCTGATTGTATCCCCCGGAGCACCATGAGTATTCTATACGTATATACAATTTACACATATACATTTATGTGTATATTAAATATTATATATATTATTATATTTATATTAAGTATATCAAGTATATTATATATTAGTATATAAATATACATATATAGTATATAATTACTAATAAATATTAAATATAATTATTAGTAATATAATATAATTACTATAAATACTTATAAATATAAATACTAATAAATATATAAATACTATTATATATTATATAGTAATATAATATAATTATTATAAATACTAATAAATATACAAATACTATTATATTATATAGTAGTATAATATAATTACTATTATAGTATATAAATTATATACTACAAATTCTATATTATAAATATAATACTATATATAATAGTATTTATAATAATATTATAATAGTATATATAAATTATAATAGTATTTATTAGTATTAATATTATTAAATTAATAATATTATATTATAATAATATTAAATTAATAAAATAATATTATAATAGTTATATATATTATAATAGTATTTATTAGTAATTATATACTACTATACTATATATATCTAAAATCTTAGTACATAACATTAAACGCGTATTCATTTGAACTACCATTTTAATTTTTCCTAAAATTACTCACATTTTCTGGATTAAAATGTGGACCCGTTGATTTACATCCCTCCTTTAAATCTCCTTTCTCATGGACATGAAATCCATGAAGTCCTGGAGTCAAACCAGTTACTTTACCGGTTAATTTGACTGGACCATTTGGTACTGATTGAGTAATCATAATGTCACCCATAACATTTTTAACAGCTGCATCGTTAGGCGTCAGATGTACGACCGCGTTTAATTCCTAATTTTATTTGATTAATAAAAATAATATTATACAAATATAATTAACAAAAGAAAAAAAAAAACAAAAAAAGAAATATGTTCAAAACTTTACCTTGGCTGTGACTACCGTAACAGCTGTGATAATTAATATAAATGTGCGATGCATTTTGAATTATCTGAAATAAATATAAAAAGAAAATAATAAAAGAAACGTAATGTCGTTACTAGGCATGTCAAATTATTTCTAATATTTTAAATTAAAAAAAAAAAAACAAAAAACAAACGATTAATAATTTTTATCGTTACGATATTAAAAATTTGCATAAAAGATAAAAAAAAAAAGGTTGTTGACTTTAACTTGATTTTAATGAATTTAATTAATTAATTTAATTATTGATTAATAATAAGAAAATTTTTGTTGGAAAAATTGATTTGTTTGAATTTTGAGGTTAAAAAGCAACATTACTTTTCGTTCCACCTAATATTTATAATTAATACTATTATTATTATTATTAATAATTATTTTAATTATTTTATTTCTATATAATATAATTTTATTATAATTATCTAATTTTTTAATTATTATAATAATTTTTTGATTAATTACAGTAATTATAATTATTATTAATATATATATATATATATATATTATTTCTATATTGTTATTTCTTTTAATAAAAAAAAAAAAAAAAAAAAAACTTATTTCAATGAAATTTAATGTTAAATTTATTTAACATCATAAAAATATTAGAAAAAAAAAAATATTCTTACAAATTGTTTATAATGATTTTGGATACAATCATTATTTCAAATTTGTAATTAACTTTATTTATATTGACAGGAAGTTTATTCCAATGTGTTATTTCGTTCGTTGAATAAAAACAAATTGTAGAACATTGTTTTGTGCGCAGGTTTTCTACATGTGCACCTATTTTCTTTTCACGATCGATAAAAATATCATCATGTGTGTTAGCACGGTGACTCGTTTCAAATGATTAGATATTATTATTATTACTAATAAGTTTCGATTAAACGAAGTGTTTAGAAATTTATTGATCAATCGATAATAATTTGTGAATTTTGTTCATTAAGACAATTTCACTAAGACAATTTTTTATTGTATTCAATTTGACAAATTAACGATAGATAATTATAATTCCTAACCGAAATAGTTGAACATCAATTTATTTCTTAGTAGAAATATTTGATTAACCCATTACCAGCCATTGGCAGCCCTTTTATTTTTTTTTTTGAAGATGCATTTTGAAATTCTTTTATTTAATAATTGCAACTTGAAAACAAAGTTGATATAGTACTTTCGTGTTTCATGAAAATATAATAAAAATATAATTCAGTAATATATTTGAAATCAATAATTAATGATATAAAAGTAATTTTTATATTTAAATAATAAAAAAAAATAAAACAATTATTGTGCAAAAATAGTATGATAAAAAAAAATGAATATTATTATACACAGTTACTTTAATTTAATTTTACATTATCGTATTGTACCAGGTAATGGATAATTTCACTTTAAGGTGAAAACACAAAAATTCTTGACAAAATGTATTATTTATCATTGTCAAGATTTACTGACACTGATTCAGCCCATCGTTTGGTAAATAAAATTCGTTAGAAACATTTAATTCAATCAAATCGATCTATGAATTAATCTGATTTACTTTCAGGTATTTTTATTTCATTTTCGTATTATAGTAAAACATCGTTAAAATCGTTAAACGTGTTCCTAATCGATATATATACATATATATATATTTTTCAAAAAGAAATCGAAGAAATTGTGTGCGTATAATTTGTATATATATATATATACAAAGAACGAAATAATAATGCTATATCATGGTTATGTCACGAAGGAAAACAAACTACAATGCATGACAAAGGTGTTAAATCGATTGATACAAAGAAAACAAAAAAGAAGAAGAAAAAAAAATCTTCGACAGTTATAATAGAAAAGATATTGATTTTTTTTTCATATAAAAAAATATAATAATAATAATAATAATAATAATACGAGAACAAAGGCTAGAAATTTTATACATAAATTCAGTGATTTTTACATTATTTAATTAATTATAATATTAAATAATTAGAATTCAAAAAAAAAAAATTTCACTTGATTTTAATTGTATTCAATAAATGTTGTAATAAATTAAAATAAAATCAAATGAATTATATCGAATACGTGTTTTTTTTTTTTTTTTTTTTTTTTTTATAATTAATTTGAAAATGAGTCTCTCGTATGACATGTAAAAGAACAGGTTTTCAAATGTATAATTTCAATGATGAAAAGTGAAAGGTAAACCTACCGAGTAGAAAAACGTACGTAAAAGACAAGTGAATAATACGAACACCAAATGACTGACTGTGGATGCTGTGCCATGTGTTACGCTTATATCAGCTTCTATGTATGTATACATACCCCCCACCCACCCACCAACCCCCCCCTTCAAGCTCTAATGTTCTAGTAAATCGGTAACGGGGGGGGGGGCCACGTAAGTGAGATACATCGTAAAAAAAACATTCACCATGTTGATGTCTTTGTAAATGACTTGATGATCGTAGGACGTAAGTAATACTTGTATATGTATACACACACATATATATATATATGAAAGGTTTGACGATGATAGAAAATTCGAAATTGACTAAGGATTTAAAGAAATATTTTATGTACCTTCTTTTTTTCTTGTATTTTTAATTAATTATTATCATCAAAATTATTATGACGATTATAGGTATAATCAATTATTATTTAATTTGTTTTTTTTTGATAGGTATAAATATATATGTAAATTATGTATTTTGTATTTTTGTTAATAGATTGTTATATATTTATTTTTTTGGATAAATTTTGTAACGATATTTTTTAATTTATATTATTTTATCTATTTATATACTATAAACCTATTCAATAAAATAATATATATATAATAATAATATATAATAATATATCAATAAAATAATACTTCAAATATATTAAATAAATAATAAATAAATAATAAATATATAATAAAATATTATATAATTATAATAAATATATTTTTATTTATAATATGTAATATTTATATTTAAATAATATTATATTTATATTTATATAATATTATATATATAATAATATAATAATAATAATATAATTTCTATATATAATATTATATATTTATAATATAAATATATTTTTATTTATAATATATAATATTTATAAAATTACTAAATAATAAATAAATAATATTACAATCTCTGTAAAATTTTCTTTTTTTGTAGTTATAAATATATATATATAGATTACTTTATATTTTTATCAAACTAGATAGTTATATTATTTTTTTTTTTTTAGATAAATTGTATAACGATATTTTTTAATTAATATTATTATATCTATTTATATATCATATACCTATTTAATATAAAATTACTTTAAAATGTTATTACCCTTTTTGATAAAATAATACTTCCTTCAAATATAATAAATAAATAATACACAATGAATATATAAAAAAAAAAAAATTGGGATAGATTCTAATCTTATCATTCGAACTGGTCATGTTTTGTAAATTTGTTTTAATGAAAAAAAAATAATAATAATAAATTCTGGTAATGAGATGGATGTCTGTCATTTAACAGGACAACGAGATTTAGTAAATTTCTTACAGCCTTTTACCAAAGTCAAGTACTTCATAGTACAATCCTGTCGTTCAATTAGATCTTATTTAGACAATGTGTTATAGCCGAGATACGATTGGTCGTATCCGTTACAAAGTAGCATTGCACAAAGTAATGCATAAATGGATATTGGGTTAATAGAATAATTTGCGAGATGTAATGGAAGAACCGCGAGCACTTCTAGATCTTATCATTACCAAGATTTACATATATCTATCTATATATATATATATATATATGTATGTATTTAAGTGTATTTAACATTGATTAATAAATTATTTATCCAAATATAACGAAATACTTAAACTGTACAGCTTTATGTAACACTACGTTATGTTATTGACAAAAATACATTTTTCTTTTTGTCATAACACATATTTGTTAAAATTCATTAAAATATAATATTGTAATAAACATATAACAATTATCTACGTTGTTTCTTTCATACTCGTTCATTTATTGATTGATGAATAAAAAATTCATTTATTTACTCAAATCGTTATATAAACAATCAATAATCTTTCATTGTCAATTTGTATATTAAAATAATGATGTGAATAGTCAAGACAAAGTTAATTGTAAATATGAATTATTCAAATTAGTAAAATATAAATGATTTAAAAAAAAAAAAAGAGAGAAGATTGTAATTATTATTAAATAAAATGTTAATATGTATACAATGATTACTGTATTATAAAAATTTTAGAAAAACAAGATTGTTTATCATATGAATTATCGGAATAATACGTCATAATAAAATCAATACTGTGTATGTAGGTGAGATTTTATGTTATGTTATGTTATGAGATATTATGTATTTTTTTTGCTAACTTTTGTTATCTGTATACTTGAAATTAAAAAAATAAATTATATATATATATATAATAATATATATATATATATATACACATACATAAATATGTGTAGCATATTATATAAATTATAATATAAATTAGAATTATAATATAAATTATAATTATAATATAAATATGATTATAATATTAATTATAATTATAATATAAATATAAAATAATATAAATTATAATATAAATATAAAATAATATAAATTATAATATAAATATAAAATAATATAAATTATAATATAAATATATAATTATAATATAAATTATAATTATAATATAAATTATAATTATAATATTAATTATAATTATAATATAAATTATAATTTTAATATTAATTATAGTTATAATATTAATTATAATTTTAATATAAATATAATTATAATATAAATTATAATTATAATATAAATATAAAATAATATAAATTATAATATAAATATAAAATAATATAAATTATAATATAAATATATAATTATAATATAAATTATAATTATAATATAAATATATAATTATAATATAAATTATAATTATAATATAAATTATAATTATAATATTAATTATAGTTATAATATTAATTATAATTTTAATATAAATATAATTATAATATAAATTATAATTATAATATAAATATAAAATAATATAAATTATAATATAAATATAAAATAATATAAATTATAATATAAATATAAAATAATATAAATTATAATATAAATATATAATTATAATATAAATTATAATTATAATATAAATTATAATTATAATATTAATTATAATTATAATATAAATTATAATTTTAATATAAATATAATTATAATATAAATTATAATTGTAATATTAATTATAATTATAATATAAATTATAATTTTAATATAAATATAATTATAATATAAATTATAATTATAATATAAATATAAAATAATATAAATTATAATATATAATTATAATAATAAATTATAATTATAATATAAATATAAAATAATATCAATTATAATATAAATTATAATTACAATAAAAACTATAATATAAATTATAATTACAATATAAATTATAATATAAATTATAAAATAAATTATATATATAATTTTTGTTATCTACATATTTCATTGTAATTACATTTAAAACGTAGACATAACATTAATAAAAAAAAATACTCGTTCAAAAATTCAAAAAGTGTAATTTAAAAATAAACTATAAAAACAAAATCTTATCTGCAAAATATGTCGAACGTAAAAATACCGATATCATACTACGATCAATATCTACTTAATGTATAAATATTTAATTAAAAAAAAGAAAAAAAAAAAGAAAAAAATTGCCTACAAAATTTCATCGCGTCGATTTATTTACTCAGGTGATAAAATGGAAGAAGAATAACAAATATGTAGATACGATAAAATTATAGAAAATCAACGGTTCATGTATGGGGGGGCTGGCGGGGGTGGTTGGCAAGGTTAGTAGGGATAATTATAGTTCTAATTGAAGTCTCCTTTGTGTATGTTTAAATCTTCTTTATAAAGGAAACCGGATATTGCATTTATTTGTAGAACTCTGATTGACGGTTTAACTACGCAGTAACATTTGTAACACACAATACTGATAATTATTGTTTTCCTTTTTTTTATTGATGCATTGACAAAATTCGATTAACGTTTCGCTTCCGTAATGCGTCAACGTGCACTTTGATTGCTAGGATTTTTTTTTTTTTTTGTTCTCTCAGAGAGAGAGAGAGAGAGAGAAACCATTTGCATTATTCGCATAATTGTACGAGCTATTTTCCTGGTTCTTATTATAAGTCATTTATATTATATATTTTATTTTTTATTTTTTTTTATTTTTATTATATAGCAATGAGTATACTTTTATGTAAAAGTAAGAATAGAAATATATGTAAAAATTACTGAATTATTAAACAGTGTTACTTTTTTATACAACATTGTCATTTTTCAATTTAAATATAATACAGAAAAAAGAAAATAATAATTATAAGAACATTATTAATCATTCTTTCGTAATATTCAAATGAGTTGTTAAATGAAATAAATTATTACAACAAAACTAACTATTTTCTAATAGATTATCTTTTTCATAAAAAAAAAAAAATTATTTTTAATTCTTTTAATTATTCTACCATATTATATTGTATAAATTATAATATAAATTATAATTAAAATTATATTATATATAAAAATGTATATAATCTAAATTATAATTTATATTTATAATTATAATTATATTATATATATATATATAATTTTTGTTATCTATATATTTAATTTTTTAATTACATTTCAAATGTCTACATAACATTATACATTAATTATGTATATGTTATTTATTATTTCAAATTTTTACAAAAAAAAATCATGAAATATTATTATCGGCAAATTTTCCTTCAATTCTAAGATATTGCATTACACACACACACACACACACACACACACAATTTACGTTGTTCCAGTAGACGATTATACAATTTAACTTGTTTACAGTTATACTCAAGGAGATAAATATATATATATATATATATATATATATATATATATATATATATATTATTTATTAAACGACATTATATAACAAACGTGATTCATATTTGTTATTTTTCCTCCATAAAATCCATACATTATAATTTAAATTCTTAATATAGTTGCATCTTTATCTTTCGATCAATGTTTAGAGTGCATATACCCTATTGGTATATATATATTGTTTATACATGCTTTTCAACTAAACAACTGGCATAAATAGCGAACATTTAGCATTGAAATGAGAGGAAAAATAAGAACAATGATGTAAAATAAGGGAATTCCTTTGAAACATTTCGTTATGTAACATGTAACTATATATATATATATATATTGAATGATTCAAACACAAACAAGCAATATCTTGTTTTTTGCTTGAACTTAGATAAAAGTGTTTAAAAATATACAAATGAATTAGTCAAAATAGATTAAAATATTCATATTAATGAATTTCATTGCTATTCTTATTTTCCAAAAAAAATTTGTAATTTTAAATAATAATAATTATTATTATAATAATAGAAATAGAAATGGGGTTTCTGTGTTAGACACACAAATTTTCATAACCCATCTAAAGTATTTACAAAATATATATATATAATATTATATTATATATTTATAAAATATATAATATATTATATATTTATAAAATATATAATATATTATATATTATATATTATAATATATAATATTAAAAATAAATATTTTATATTATATATATAAAATAATATAATAATATAATATAGTATAATATAATAATAATAATATAATAAATAAAATAATATAATAATAATAGAATATAATAATATTAATTAAATATATAATAAATAAATATATATATATATTTATAATAATATTAATAATGATAAAGTTATAATATAATTAAAATATATATATATATATATATATATATATATATATATATATAATTATATTTTATTTAATATAATATAATTAGAAATATATAAAATTATATTGAACAAAAAAAAAGGTATAATTAAAATAAAAATAATCTTTTTGACTTACCAAAAGATCTAGTTGATTTCACAAGAAGTATTATAATCCGTTTTATTCAACTATATTTATTTTACTTTATCTTTTAGATAATTATCTATTCAAAAATAAATAAAATAAAAAAGAAAGGAAAAAACTTTTCAACACTTAATTTAACACAAAATATAAACTTACGTAATACGATATACATATATAAATATATATATGTGTGTGTGTACGTAAATTATAAGATGTTAGGATAATTCAAAATTAAATACTCGAAAGACTGACTTGCGAGTTTTTTACAGTCAATAATTTCTACAGCATTGATTAGGCTAACCGCGCGTGACACACACGTATTTTAAAAAACTTACTACTAACGTGATTAAAACTATTTCCCTTGTTTTTTTTTTTTTATCTTTTTTCTTTTATCACAAAAGTCTTATATGATAAAAAAAAAACTTCTAAACAAGCGTACCCTTTTTTTACTTTAAGTATTCCTCCTCTTCTTCTTCTTCTTCTTCTTCTTCTTCACTACTTCTTCTACTTCTTCTTCTTCTTCTTTTCTTTCTTTGAAATTTTCAACTTGATTTTACTCTAATTTATATCTAATTAAATGAAACATACAAAAATGAAACTCACAAGATTAAAAAAAGAAAAGAATCAAAAAGAAAGCTAAAAATAACGATGAGAAAAAACGATCGAACGTACAACGTGTTTGATTGTCTCGAAGAAACTGAAAGCCAAAGTCTAAAGGCAGGTGCGACATTCGCTTTAGACGACACTCTGGGACCTATCTCAAGCTTGCATTACATGTCGGTATACACATAAATATGCGTAGTATCGTTTTACATCAACGTATTAGATCTATATATATATATATATACATTGAGATTTGTATATGTATAAACGAGAGAAAGAGAGAGTTACGTCGTATAACCAGTACCCCACCATTTTCTTCTTCAATATCATCGTCGTCTTCGTAGTAGCCATTAAGGTTTTGAGAACTGTAATATATCATTAATTTATAAATATCATTGAAACATTATGATTATACAAAATGAGAATATTTTCAATATTATATATAGGTTATTGTTTTATATTACTTTTGATTATGTAGAAATTGTCCATCATTCGTTTTGTTCTGAAAAATATATATATATATATATATATATATATATATATATATATATATATATATATGAAAAGTATTATTATTAATTAATTAATAGTATAATTAATAGTATAATAGATTAAATTAATAGTATATTGTAATATATAATATAAAATATAGTAGTATATTAAATAAATATATTATTAGTATATAATAAAGTAAATTAGTAGTATTATAAATTTAAATAATAGTATTATTGTAATTTATGAAAATTATAATATAATTTTAATTTATTATAATTTATTAAATTATAATATAATTAATAAAAATATATTATTAATAATATAATTATAATATAATTATTAAACTATTAATATCTAATATTATATTAGGGCATAATTAGTATTAAGTATATATATATATATATATATTTATAATACGTTACGGTATTTAAAAGAGATAATATTTGTTATGAGAAAAATAACGATATGCATTTAAAAATTTATCTAAGGAGGATCATTCGTATCAATAAAACAACAAAAAATAAAATAATTCTTCCTTACAATAGAAAGTAAAAAATTATTCAAGGAGAGATCGTGAAACAAGGTAATCAGGCCAAGGAAGACTTTCTCGCTTATTTATATTATGTATGATAACTCGATTGAAGAATTTATTTCAAGATTTGACTTTAAATGACGACGAGATTAATTGCGAAATCTTTTAACACAATTTTTTCGAGTGTGTTTAATATTATTTTATCATTTACTGCTTTGATAAACTACTTGAAACAGTTTCAATATATCTTGAAATATTTATCTTGAAGAATAATATTTTTCAAATTTTTAATCTTAATCATTTATTTTTTGTTTTCTTCCAAATATTCCTAAAGACATAGGTTTTATGCGTTTATGTTAATAGGAAATAATAATTATACCATAAATTATTTCAATTATATATATATACATAGATAAATCTTTCACTTTCATGTAAGATTATTTCATATGTATGTAAAATATTTTTTATCTAAGATATTTTCAATTTTAACAATGTTTATAGATTAATTTTTTATCAATCGATTTCACGCTTTAGATATTGTTATTATTATTATTATTTTTTTTTTTGGTATTATATAAATTCATGATTTATTATATAATATTTGTAATAATCAAATAAATTTTCCTGTATTTCTAAATTTATAAGTTAATATTTATAAAAATAATGTAAATTATTTTCTAATTAAATGCAGCTGCAATTTAAAAAAAAAAAAGAAAATATATTATTTCGCAATAACCAAATTCTTAATATTTATAAATTAATTGTAAATTATATTGTAAAATATATTATCTGTATTTCTAAATGTATAAGTTAATATTTATAAAAGTAATTTATATATATATATAAATTATTTTCTTTGTTTTTTTTTTCTAATTAAATGCATAATTCCAATTTAAAAAGAAAATATTAATTTACAATAACCAAATTTTAACTAGAAATATATTTCAAATTATTATTTGTAAAAGAATAAAAGTTAATAACGCATATACTTTTGTCAATTAAAAATTAGTTTGTAAAAAGATAATTTTTTTTTGTTTTCATTAAAATTATCGCATTTAATTCGCAATATTTCGAATGTATATATAATGAGTATATTTATCTTACATATTTATCTACCACAAATATCACATCGTATATTGAGTTATCGATTATTATTCACGTGACATTTAAAAACCACAGAAATCGAACTACACCATAGAACTTATTAATTACTTCAAAGTGAACATGATATTGCGGTAAAAGAAAAAAAAAAAGGTTGTTAATTGGTAATCAAATATCTTTTTCTTGATTACTCACTCATGCAAAGAGGTGTATCATTTATAAATAAACAATAGTCTACATTTTTGACAAATAAGATTACACGTTTTGAAAATTCATCTTATACATAAGTTACAAATTATTTTTAACCGCACGAATAAATTTCAAATGCATTCATTTCTTCTTATGATAAATTATAAATATTATTATTGTGATTATTGATGGTAAAACGTGAAACAAAACTTTACGCAAAGAATCAGGAAACGTTGTGATAAATTTTACATATAAAAATAATAATATAAATGTTAAATAAATATAAATGATTAGATCTTTACTTATAGACATTTCATTATTTTCTTTTTCTTCGAGATAAAATCTATTGACATATACGTACTATTAAATGATAGATATATATATATATACCTTCTTTATAATTACATACTTTTATTTGTAGAGTTTTCACGAAGAAGACGAGGTCACAATGGATTCGTTTCACTTTCACTTTACTCGTCCGTCATCATCTCACATATCTTCTTCACGTACTTCCGTGTGTGAGTATATGACAATGAACCAGGTACATATATATATATATATATATGTATATATGTATTATATACCATTTGCAGTAACGTAGTTCTAAAGAAATTCAAGAAAAATATTAACATGACAAATTGAAAAGATGCAATTACTTAGATACAAAGTTAATATTAAAAAGAATATTAGAACTCTTTAGAAAATTGTGTATATTATTTAAAAATGATTATTAATAAAAATTGATTAGAGTTACACTCTCGATATAAAAAAAAAAACAATTTTCTATTACAATTATAAGTAAATCCAAACAAATCAAAAGCTCATTCTTTTCTTTCACTCACTATCAATCAAACATTTCTAATAGTACAATAGTACAATTGCAATTACAAAATATTACAATTATCTAAAAAAAAAAAAAAAAAACAATTACAGGAGAATAAGAAAATGAGAAATTAATTTACTCTCTCTGGACCAAATGATAATAAAATAAAATCTAATATTGTACTATTATATATTAAGTAAATTTAACAAAATGATAAAAGTAATAATAGTAATAGTAGTAGTAATTTCTATATATATATATATATATATATATTTACTCATTTACCTGTAGATGATGATACAGATGTATATGTATAGGTTCATATATCCTAAGGATATTTATATACACGGTGCAAGTGCCTTCCAGCACCATAATCCGGTCTTGTCCTCGTCGTGACTTGTAGGTGACGTAACTCATATATAGAAGTCAGGAAAGTAAATCCAGCAGACGTTATTCGTCTTCGAGAAGGAACGAATCTTTCTAATAAGAATAACTTGGTGTACCATATTATAAGATGCACAAATTATTAAGAATTGCAATCTTAGTAATCCTCCTGGTAAGATGGAAAACATACGCTGAAGTTTATGAGGGAACGATGATGACGATAAACGACAGGACACTGTTCATAAGAAGTCTTCCTGGTTATCCTGGAAGTAGAAGCAACCTGTACGAAGTTTACATGGAACCATATTACTTTGTACGTATCAACAAATATTCAATCTTATATCTTATCTTTCCTTTCTTCTCTTCCGTTTGTGATGAATGTTTTTTGTCTTGAAATATGCAGGTAATTGGATTGAAAGCAGTGGTTGAGATGAAAGCTCTTGGAAAAGATGGATCACCAATAAATGGTCCTAGAGGTAGTTTAACACTGGAACAACAAGCAGATGGGGTCAGGATAACTGGAACTATAACAGGATTGAGTCCTGGTTTACATGGATTTCATGTTCACGAAAAAGGTGATCTTAGAAAAGGATGTGATTCGGCTGGACCTCATTTTAACCCATACATGGTAATATGAATAATATACATTTGTACTTTTTTTTTCATTTCGTGTTACAGTATATTTTGTATATATGTATTTCTATGCATGATGCATAATAGGTAAATCATGGAGCACCAAATGATCCGTTGAGACATGTCGGTGATTTGGGTAACGTCGAGGTTGGTCTTGATGGAATAGCTCGAATCGATGGTATGGATCGTTACTTGAGTTTGGTTGGAGTACGTGGTGCCGTTGGAAGGGCTTTGGTGATACACGCAAAACCCGATGATTTTGGTAGAGGAGGAACCGAAGAAAGTATTAAAACTGGATCATCCGGAGCACGATTGGCTTGTGGAATTATTGGATTTTTATAAATGTACATATATTTTTGTATATTTGTTTGTTTGTTTGTGTTTTTTTTTTTTTGTATAATTTTATCCTGTCTATAATCTCGAGTTAATTTTATTTTCGTATCGATAACATCTTGTAACCGTATCTTACGACTCGAGCTCAATGAACCGACTTGAATGTGAAGAAAAACAACGAATGTGAAAGGATTAGGTTTCTAATATGGCATACCCTAGAGGCATACGACCAATCCTTTAATTTAACAAGCAATTGTAATATTTCATTAACTAGTGTTCCCTTTCTAACGTAAACTGCTCTTTTTTGTATTACATCAATTATTTTGATACAAATAAAACGATCATTTTTTAAACTTACTAAATGAACAATTAGAAATTCAACAAAAATATATGCTTCTCCGTTCTACGACATGATGATAATAATAATAATAATTTAGTAATATACAATAAAAGAAAAATGTTTTTTAAACGAAAATTAACGATTAACAGAGAGTATTTTTATAAATATATATATATATATATTTACAAACTATTTGTTTGCAATATTGCTCTACGCTATTTTTACCACTTAGAAAACAAATTGTCCTGAAGTTTTATTCGCTTTATATAAACCCGCGTAATCAGCTTATTATTTCCGCTTGATCGGTTGTAAACGTTAACGATGTAATTTTATTTTTATTTCGTTGCAAAACATTGTTTAATTTTAAAACGTATAATAAGACTTATACAAATGAAAAAAAAAAAAAAAAAAAAAAAAAAGCATGGATAATAATAAGATGTTCGAGAGAAAATTGAGGAAGATGAGAAACAGGTGAGAAGATAGAAATAAAAGTAAAATAAGATGTAGAAATATTTGAAGTAACGCTAGTTATCTTCAATATCGAATGTTATTAAAATTGAACGATAATTCTCGTTACACGTCGTTGTATATTAAAATACATATTAAAATATCAACTATTTTCTTCGTATACCGGTCAAAAGGAAGATTTGAAATTAAGTTGATGAGAACCGTGCACCTTGTCGACGGCTGGCAACGAATTACTTTCCGTCAATTCTTCCAAAGCTTGAATCATTTTAGAAATAATTTCAGGTGGTGAACGTCTTCTCGTTCCCGGTGCATCTGGTCTATGTTGAAAGTCTTCTTGCCGTTGTTGCATAGCCATAGGGAAGATTTGCGGTTGGAAATGCACTGGTGGACATTGAACCGTGAAAGGTGGGTTATATCACGGTCACGAGAAGCAGTTAACTATCGATTTCTCTATAATGCATCGAGTCTAAAATATACATGACTACTCCATAGCAAAAATTACATTCATATCTTATAACAACAAAAATGTACTCTCTTTGTCTTCTTCCTGTTTTTTTTTTCTTTTTTTTTTTTTTTAGTAGATTATTATATTATTTTTTAATAGAATACATTTTATAAATATATAAAATAAAATTGTTTTTATAAAAATGACAAGATATTTCTATATTATTATGTCTCTTGAACTAATTAATTTAATTATAATGCAATTTTTATAAATGAATTTATGCAATTACCAGAAACATCATGAATGTCGTACTCGGATATATCATCTATGTCATCTACGTCGACATTATTACGACCACATCGCATAATTAATTGAATGCATCCAACTACAACCCTTTTTGATGATCTCCACATAATAAAACACAAACATTTTGAATAATATTGTCAAAAGGTTCGATGAAATAAAATTACATTATTTTATTTAGATGCATTCTTCCTAAAAGCATGCAAATTTTTTTGTTACAATGGTTAGAAGAACCATTTTAATGAAAAAAACACGCATTGAAGTTGGTCACACATAAAATTGTTAGTTAAACTTCTTTAAATTGAAATTGGAATATTATTTTGTATACATTATTGAAGAAATATTTACGTTTATTCTTAAAATAATTTCGCTTGTAAGTTTAATTAATTTTATACTTGTTTTTTTTTTTTTTTTTTTTTTTTTTTTTACATGTAAATTACGTTATATGTATGTGGAATGATAAAATATTCACACGCATTATATATAAGATTATAAAATTGTACATTTGACTTATATTTAATAGAAGAATCATTTTTTTTTTTTTGTATTTTTGTACTGGTTACGCTATAATCAAAAATATTCTAAACTGCTTGTCTGTACTTAATACTATCAAATATTTAATTTGTAATTTAATACAATCCCAATGAAAAAGATTTTATTAAATAATCATATCGCATATATTGTATTAACAATTATTTGTTTCTTTTTTTTCAATTTTTTTCCAATTATCCACATGTGGAAGAATCATTTATAATACTCAATAATTTTAGTGTTACTATCGTCTGCCTCGTCCTCTTCCTCTACCTCCTCTACCTCCTCTACCACCTCTGGCACCACGGCCTCTACCACGTGCAGCTCCTAAAAAATAATGTAATAAATAATTTGTATTTTTTGTGTTCCTACTTTTATTCATTTTTGTGGTATGTATGTAACTATATATTAAGTCTATCAGAAAGTTCTGTCCATTTTTAGAATAAAACAAAAGTAATCAATTTTCATATCTCTTTAATTGACTAATATTTATCAATTATCATCATTATTTATAATTTTTTATTATAGTATAATGACAATGTGTATATTGCATTTTTAAAAAATGTTTAATCCCTAAAGACGAAAAATTGAACCGGTGTTTTGTTTAAATGGACAGAACTATCCGGTAGACCTAATATATCATAATTAATTATTACAAACCTCTTGCAGCTTCTTTCTTCTTAGCTTTGGCCTTTGGTGTGTCATCAATAAGTAATGATTCTAATGTAAGACATTCAGGTAGAATATAATACCGTATATTATTTCCTCGTAAACTTAAAGTATCCAATTGAATAGGATCTCTATTCTTAATTATCATCTTTACTGTTTTTAAATGAGTATTCATGGCTACATCAACACCTATTGCGACAGAAATCAATTAGTTAAGTCAAAATAATTTTGTATTAAAAATATATTATATATATATATATATATATATATATATATATATATATATATATATATTAGAGAGAGAGAGAGAGAGAGAGAGAGAGATTAAATAAAGTTAAATATTAAAACTATACAAATGATTTATCGAAGAATAGATAATAGTACAGAAAAATATTTAATGCTAGATTAGAATAATAATTTCCAAAAAAGGTTATGTTAACATACCTGTAATTGTACCATGTACCTGAGTTCCATTTTTTAGTTCTATCGTTACAGTCTCATGACTGAGTTTCATCAAAAATCTATAAAATAAAATATATTACATAGAAGATATTTATTAATTTGTTTTCTATATAAAATTGACTGGTTAAAAAGACATTAATTCGTTGAGAAAATAAGGTTAGGTTTTAAATATTCTAATATGAAATGTATCAAAATGTGTATTATATTCTTCATAATGAAGAAAATGAAATTTTAATAATAATTAATTAGTATACGTACCTTACTAGTTTCATGATGTTAATAGAATATTTATTTTCCAATGTTTAATATCACAAAAATTGTATTACCGGTATTATATGTATACCTTCATTTGGCTTTGCGTGACATGCGCAAGATGCTCACGATACTGCACATGCGCAAGATGCTCAAGACACTGCACATGCGCAAGATGCTCAAGACACCACATGTGTTCCAAAACTCAATCATAATTAACCTCAGTTTCTATTTTCACAAATATTCTCTAAACGCATCCAAATGTTTAAAAAAAGATAATATAATTTTGAATTTTTATAATTATTCAAATTGTTATTCTCAAAATTTTAATACAACAAAATTTTAATTTAATTTTATTAAAAGAATAAATGAAGTAACACGTAAAATACACATATGTGCATACATACATTATAAAAGAAAAAGAAAACTATTCACATTCATATGAATATAAACTCCACATTCTTTCATATACAAAATACATATTAACAAATATAAAAATTTATATTTAAAATCATTGTCAGTATTTTTGTCATATAATAAATACCAGTATACACTTCATTTATATTAGCAAAACGTTTATATTCTTATAAATAAACAATTTTGTATTAAATTACTATACAAGAATTAGCTGCTTTTGAATTAATTAATTTCAAAATAGCTCTCATTCTTCCACCAGAGCAAACATCAAATGTTCTTGGAAATAATTGTCCTTCTGATCTGTTATATATTCTTTGCATACATTGTTCCCATCTTACCGGTGATACAATTTGTTTTAATAACAATGCTTTAATAGTTCGTAAATGTCTATAAGGAAGCCCAGTATAATTAGAATATACTTCAGTTCTTGGTTCTTCTATGGTTACAGAACCCAGTGCTTCATAAAATTTTTTTAAAGCTGGTTCCATGAGAGGTGTATGAAAAGCTCCTGAAACTGGAAGCCTCTTTATTTTTGTTAAACCCATAGCCTGACCGTGCTTTTCTATATATTGCAATGCTTCTTCATTTCCAGCTATTATTTTACTTTGAGTATATAAAAAAACGGATATTCTGCATACAGGATCAGGCACACCCAAGTCTACAGCCCAAGATACAGCATCTTGTAATATCTTAGATAATTTTGCTGTAGGAGAACAATAAACGGATAACATTCCTTGACGTGATTTGTCGGATGCAACTTGCATCATATTACCCCTAACTGTTACCAATCTGATACCATCTTCAACAGAGATAGCTCCTGAAAAAATCAATGCACTCAATTCGCCAACACTGTATCCAGCAACACCTGCACAATTTTCAAATACTTTTGGCCTGTCTTCTCGTATTTTTTCTAATGCAGCCAACGATGAAACAACCGTAGCTGGTTGATTAAATCTCGTTTGATCTAATTTTTCTTGGGGACCTTTTAAACATATCTTTAATAGATTGTATCCTAAAATTTCATTAGCTATTTCAAATATTTCTTTTGCACCAGGATATCTTAAATATTTTTCAACAGCGCCAACTTTGAGAATCCCTTGTCCTGGAAAAAGTATTATTGTTCTATCTCTTGGGTCAATTTTAGGTACCTCTATTTTATCCTCTTCCACAGAGGTTGGTGCATTAGCAGGATAAGGTGTTGTAACCCAATTTGTATCTTTGGCATCACTGTAAGTTGCAGCTTCTTTAAGAAGACGTTGAAGTTCTTTCTCTTCAGAAGTATTATTTAATTCATCTTGCGATGTTTTTTCATCAATTGTTGTTGTTCTTTTATTTGAAACATTGTCTTCTTGATCATTTGGAATATTGTTAGAAAATTTGTTGATACGATTGAAACGATATAAACTTGATAGTTGTAAAAGTATCCTATTGGAAATAACTTGTTTAATCATCGTTGACATTTTTTTAAATAATCTCTTATTAATTACAATCTATCATTTTAATATTTATTGTTTGAAAATAACACTTAGGCGGTATAGAAATCCACGTGTTTCTACTTATGTCTCTTTCCTTCCATATACACTTTCATTTTTCATCAACACGCAGTGCCATCTGGAATGATTTAGAAGAACTCGAGATTTGAAAAAGCGCGCTACTCGTTTTTGATGCTACTTGCCAGGAAATTTGTAATAGCCGATAATTTTAAGCTTATAATAGATCAGATATTCGAAGAAACGTAGTAAAAACAATAAATTACAGAATATATTTCAATTTATGCCCAATCCTTGCAATGATGTATTTATTAAAACACGTATAAAGTAGATATAGATACATGCATAGATAAAATCTTGTTTGTTCAAATTAAATTTGAATTAAAATCAAAGTTTAAAACTATATTCAATAAAATAATATACAATTATTTATTTTAGATTATTAAAATATTATAAATGAAATTAAAAAATATATAAAAAATAAGAAATCTGTATACTAAAAAAAAAAAAAAATTAAATTAAATAATATTAGGTGATACAGGAGGAATGGGAAAAATCTTGAAGAACTTGAAAGTAGAAGTGGGCGAACGCCCACCAGGGTATGAATAAATTACTGGGAATAGCATCCTAGTAGGAAGCATAAAGAGGAAGGGGTAGTACCCCAAGGGAGTGGGAAACAACGGGCATCCGACGACCGTGGGAGTCGCGGCTCTACTTTCGAAGAAACAGCAGCACCTTAAGGGATACCTTGTAAAAATCATACTCAGGTAAGATTGACCTATTTTATTCAACCTCTTTATAAATACATGATTTACTCCTGCTATTATTTTTTATAACAATTATTACAAAATACAAAAATAAAATCAATTCAAAATTCAAACGTTTGCAAATGATTTATCAATTTGTCGCATTCATGTTAAGTCAATTATGAAATAAACAATGATAAAATTGTTTAATATCAATCTAATTGTTTACGAATAAAATACTTATTTTATCCTTTAAGAAAAATAATTAAATCGTTAATTAATACCTAAACGTTTCATTTGTATCTTACGATTAACATAGTTCAGTATTTGTGAATGCATTTCTATTGTACAGGACTGACTTGTAAAATCGTTCAAAAATCCTGCATTGATTTCAAAAAAAAAAAAAAAAATGAACAATTTTTTATCATAGAATCATAGTTTAGATTATTTTGTAATCGATATCACTGTTTTTAAACGACTCTCTAGATCTAAATCTGGCTATCTTACGCAACGTACTAACGGTAGAAGCGTAACACCATGAATACTGTATATACTAATTCCAGATACAATTCTAATTAATCATGATTAAAATCAGTAGTACAAATTAAAATGATTATTTCGTTAAAATAAATTAGAAGATCTCTTTTATGTATAATAAAATAAATAGAGTAAAATGTGTGAAAGTTATTTAAAAATCTTTCTTGTAATAAACTCTTGGATTCTTTAGCAATCGCATTACTTTCGGTATCTTAATTTAATGAATCAGAAAATTACGATATGTATAAATATCTGTATGTATATATGTAAAACGAAAATAAGCCAACAATTCCACAAAGAAGATTTGTTTAAAGAAAATTATATATTTAAAACGAATACGTAAGAAAACAAAATACACATGTACATAAATATTTAAGTGATTCGTTGGGAGGTCTGACTCACAATCTAAAACAGTTAACATTATACATATTTAATAGAATATAATCCGTTATCATTTAAAATGTCTAGCATGTCACTAGCACATCACCATGTCTTTCCGCGAGGTGTCTCGTAAATTTTGGCATTTCTTAATCGTCCGTTTTAAATGATTTAATTTAGGGATGCCCTAGTAACGATACTAGCCAATTTTTATCGTGTCAAAGAACGGCTTCGTATTTCTATTGTTGTATTTTACGAGAACGATAGATCTGTGTTGGCTAAGCCCTCGGAATATATTTTTTGTTATGGCATTAAAGATTCTAATAAATTATCATTAAGGTAACCTGATGATCTATAATAACAGTAATAATAATAATAATAATAATAATAACTTCAAAATAATATACATTTAACTCTTATCCGAGATTAGTTGATTTCCTAATTAATTCTATATTTTCATTGAATATTTCTTTTAATTAAACTCTCATGGTTTCAATGTCTCACGTGTGTAAACACACGATTACTATATCGTTACACATAGTAAAATACCTAGCACGGGCATGAAAGAAAGATTGAGCAATAAAGTACTTTGTTCTAAATTACAAATACGTTTGGCTTATTAGACGTGAGCCAAATACATGTAGAAGCCAATTAAGTCGAGTGAACGATCTAATCGGTTGATGCATTAATAGCTTCTTCTATACAAGTACGAAGTATTTACATATCAAGTTTTGTCATTTGCCACCTCGTCGTCGATTTGGACCATCTCGTTGAAATATCTTTTTACACGAATTCTGATAATAATAAAGTAAAAACGTTCAAGGAAATATCATAATTGTATTCTATAAAACTTGGGCATATATCCAGATATTTGTAAATTAAATAAAAATAATCGATGTAATCGGAAACGATTTGGAAGAGAGATATCATTACAATTGTTTTCACAATAAACTCATTTTCGTTTACCAAGTAAGATCACACCCAGGAGAGAAGATGACAACAATTTGATATCTTTCAAATAATAAAACAAATTGTTGCAGGTGTATGCAACAAAATTGGCATCTAATCGTGTTTCAAATTAGAAAATAATTTCACGCGTTTACACATTTAAATTATTCCGAAGGAGAGATCGTTCAATCGTAAATGAAAATAATAATAAATGGTAACGATGTTTTTGATTGCTCATGCTATTCTCCAAACGTTTGCGTTATAGTTTCGAGTGGTGCCCCTGAAGAAAAGACAAGGAAGAACGATTCTTTGGGATTTACACTGTTGGTACTTGGTCTCGGTTGTCCCGGGATCGCGTGTACCGTGCCAGTTCGGTTCACGGGCACCAAATTAGATGCGGTCTATTTTTGAGACCAGTATATAGATAGTTGCTCGTTCCAGTTTACTGGTTCCTCACACACTCGAAACCTTCTCTCATTTTTTTTTCTTTTTTTCTCTCTCACATTTAATTTTTTTGATCTTTCCCTTTCTGTAATTGTAAACGTTAGAAACCAAATCTATCATATTCTCTACCCTTTCAACTTATCATCTTACCGTATCGTTACAACCACGCGTCACCATAATCATCGCGTCTGTTATCCATCGTTCATTTTCACAATCCTACGCAAGAACGCACGAGATTATTGGATCGTAGCCAAATAAAATAAGACGAGTATCGTCTTTATAACATTGTCTGACATTAGACAAAATCATTTTCTTTTTTTCCTTTCTCCATTTTCTTTTTTCCTCTTGCTTATCACACACGTCTTTACTTTACTCGTTTTAAATGTAATTCGATAAACGATAATCTATATATTATTTATGACAATTAGAATTGATATTACTCATCATCATCATCGAATGAATTTATAATTGATCGATTATTTATTACAGAAATAAAAAAAGGGCAATAAACCACCCCCCAAAAAAAGTGTGAAGCAGATATGTCGAGGCCAATACTTAGCAGGCCGCGTACGCGCGTTTATGGATGCAATTACGACAAGGGGGAATCCTATTACAAGCCAATGGTTGACCACTTGGACAGGAAGTACTGTGCTCGGCCCTTATTCTCCGAGCCAAGATCGTCGATAGCCGATGAAATCGCGGCCCGTCGAGGCGACATCGGTAACCTCTTCAGTCGTTTTCCCAAATGGTTTTGAGGAATGAAAGTACTCCCCTTCTTACCCCCTTGACAACCCTTATGCCACCTTTTTTTGAAATGTTGACAAGGTGTTCAATAGATCCGTTGTAAATGATGAATAATTGAGATACACATTTTATCCTGGTTCTCCTTTTATATATAATCGTATTTAGCATGTTTTTTTTTTCTTTCCTCCTAAAGGATAAAACTGTCCTTCGTTACACCGTTCCTTTGAAAATTGATCATCCGATAACATAGAATGTGTTATAGTTTAATTTTACAAACAAACAAACAAAAAAAAAATATATATATATATATATATGAATACATTTACAATTTTCAATATATGTGGAAAAAAGAAACAACAAAATAATAAGATTTTACAATTAATGAAATTACAGCAACGATCGAGGATACATAACCTAAAACGTATTCTTCGTCTCTATTACTCTTCTTCTTCTTCTTATTCTTATTCTTCTTGTGTGTGTGTAGTTATTCTCAATGTTCAGATTTATTGTCCGTAATCATTGTATAATATTCTGTTTGACGAATAAATGTTTGCTTTTTTTCTAAATATATGACTTAATGCCGACTAAAGTCTAAAGCCGTTTTAAGTCGCGTTAAATTTACAATTGTTATAAGGCTGTAAAATGAAAAAAAAATAATAATAAAAAAAAGACAATAATATAACAATAATGATAATAATAATAATAGTAATAAGGTACAGGTAAAAAGATTGCTTCGTACTCGAGTCGAGGAACAGCGTAAAAGAACAAAATTTATTTTCGATTATTCTTCGAACGTCATTCTAAAATCGAAATCATATCCCAGGGTGTGTAATGGTAGAAATAGATGAATAAATTTAGGATTAAATTCGATAATTAGAAATTCCTTGGGAATCGAGAGAAACGAGCAGACATGCAGGATAAAGGAAGGATCATTTGTAAATACTTAAATTAATAGATGTGAGTGAATAGACGTCATAAAGTACAGGGAATTACGGTGAATCACAAAATTGATCATATGCTCTTTAAAACTGAACGAGTAATGAATTTATTCAATCAATTAATCTATTGTAGGAATTATGTCGAGAACATTAATGAAAAATTGTAAATCATAAAACATAGGATCAATTATGTTCATCACCACATACGCATGATACGTATATACGATACGCATGATACAGACGGTTAGGTCCGCGAAATAGATGAAAAATTCTGTCGGTTTTTACAGGCTCGCGAGACCTTTCTGGTCCTCGGAACGACACTTTCGGGCGTGACCTTGACCTCGACCTCGACCCTCGTACCCGTGCCTCCCAAGTACTATCACCCTTGACCAGCACCGAGCACAACCCTCTTCTACTCCCTGGCGAGGATGAGGAGACGGTCTTCGATAGCCGTGGACAAAGGACTCAACGAAAATTCGCGGATGATTTTGCAAATGAGGTAGCATCTACGACGCGTCGTTTCAAGGCTAAAGTGGCAGCGATGGAACTTGATCAAGATATGGACTCCGTACTGAATAAGAAGATCGAGGATTTCGATTCGGCTGCTTTCAAAAGACGTTCAAAGATTTTAACATCGATCGGCGGCGGTGTAGGCGATGATTTGGAAAAACAACAACCATCATCTTTGACCAGGTGGTCCAAATTGATAAATGATAACGAAGAGGACACGTTGCTCTCTAATGCGGCTGCCACTCGAGCCAGACAAACGAAAGCACGTCTCGATGATCTCGAATCCGAGATGGAAGAATTGGCCGAGAGACAAGCCAAGAGAGAACGCAGGGCTGCTGCTTTGAGGGCGCTCGTCAATGAGAGTATTACAACTTCGTCACCACCTTCCCCTCCTATTATCGACGATTATCAACGATCCTCAGCCGCCCTCACTAGCAGCAGCAAAAAATTTCCATGCGTAACGAACGTACCGAAAAACATGTCACCTTTTAGTTCAAACTCTAGCTCATGATTCTTTCTTTCTATCTCTTTCTATCTCTTTCTCTCTCTCTCTCTCTCTCTCTCTCTCTCTCTGTTTTTTCCTTTTTCTCTCTTTGTCTGTATATTCATTGCGATCACACGATGCTCTAACCTCACTTTAACCGCTATAAAAATTGTCCAATTGTATCATAAAATGTATTTATTGTTAGTCGATTATCTTTATTGCGCATTGCTTACGATTGAAATCGATTGAAATTCTAAGGACGTGTTAATGAATATTTTTTGTTCATTTACATGCATCGAATCATCGATATTATGTATTTTTAATTTATACAGGATACACAGGTAGTAGTTTTTTTTTTTTCACATTTTATTTCATTTCATTTCATTTTATAATAGTATTTAATTAAGTAATTTTTGAGAGTAAAAGGATTATTATGATCTATGCGTAGACAATCATGAGTTATTATCTATAACTCATATAAGTGAAGATAAATCAATTATTTTATTACGTCACCAAAAAACAAACTATTGTGACCACCCTATCCTAGTATTCCCTCGTTTTATTGAACAATTTCACGAAATTTGATTGTGTCTCTTTGCGAAGAAGGGAATGCACGTTTATTTAAAAAGATTTACAAAAAAAAAAAAAAACGAAAAAATACATACAAAGAAAAAAGACTTTTCAATCAAATATATACATATGTACATTACAAAAATATATTACAGTATATAGTAAGTGTTCTTGTAAAGTTTAAATGTTAAGTAAGAAACTACTTCTCTATGTCTCTGCACGCTACAGTATATATGTATATTTATATATATATATATACATATATCTTTTTTTCTTTCTCGTATAAACCAATAAATTTTGTTGTAAAACTTGAGGAACAACATGTACTACCTTTATTGATATCGTACTGCTGTTTTCTTTCATCGTTGATTTATCCTGTCATGCTTTTGTAATTTGCACTTTTCAGGCATGCACGTATTATCCTTTCACCTCTTTTTCTTCTTCTTCTTCTTCATCTTCTTCGTGCATGTTACTTTAGTAAAATATAATTTGATTGTTACTTGCATAATGACATAATAAGATCTAACGACGAGATTATAAAATGGTAAGGTGGTATTACTAAATACAATCGAGATATAATCTCGACTAGTCGTTTAACGATACACAAAAATAGATATTTCAAATTTATATACAGGATGGCCAACGTAAAACGTTACGAACAGTTTTCATCGCAACAGTTAAAAATATCAAACATAAACAAAAAAAAAAAGGAAATTAACTTTAATATTAATTCTCCCATTTAAATTGAATTGAATTTTAATTATGAATTAATTCAATAATATTATTTACTAAACCCGATATAATCATCCTTTTATTTTATAACATAAATTAAAAAAAAAGAAAAAAACAAAAATATATAATAATAATAATAATAATTATATATAAAATCATAGTAACACTTTTACATAAGTCATCCTGATCGTGTTAAACTTGTACTGTAACACATTTACATTTTTACAGGCATTTAACTTCATTATTAAACATTTGAATCCTTATTACTAGTTTAACACCTACCCACTAACATTTCAGGCTCCCGAAACGTATCGGGAAATCGTGGCGATTATTACGACGATCTGGACTTTATTTTCGACGGACGTGGCAGAGCACTTCCGGAGGACGATTTCGAAGATGATTTCGTTTTGAATCAACGACGTTACAAAGAACGTGCCGCGGCTGCCTTCGAGGAAGATTTGGCCGAATTGAGACGCAAGAGAAGAGACATGCAGGTTCACTTCTTTTGAGAGGGTATTCTGGTTCAGAAAAACAACATTCTTTTTCTTTTATTTTGTTTTTTTTTGGAATCTACAAGTTTTTGTTTTTTGTTTTTTTTTTTGTACGAATTCATTTTTTAAATTTTCATTTCTACTCTCGTTCACATTTGTCAATGGTGTTTCATTTTATTTTGAAAGTAACCCTATATTTTGCAATATTTATTACGAAATTTTGTGATACGCGTGTTGCATTAAAAAATACCTTTTTGTTTTTTTTTTATTGCTTGCTTTTTCCACCGAATGGCTGCTATAATTTTGATCTTTTTTTTTCTATTTATATAACGTTTCGAAAAAAAAGAGACATTTTTTTTTTTTTTAATAAAAAAAAACCCACGTTGTGTTTTCATACAATTTCGATGTGTCAATGAAACATGTTCAGCTGTTATTTTTTTATCATTTAGACGAAACAAAAATAAATTCTTATTGCACTTAAATATATGACGAAAAGAAAAAAGAAACTATATATATATATATATATGAATGGGAGAGAGGATTTGTCGTATAAATAGTATTTGGAACTAATGGATTTGTATTTTTTTTAACTGTATACAGTTTTAAATTACTAATGTAAAACTATTATGGGGGGAAGAAGAGTGATCGATGTTTTCGTATGATATATTTTTGAATATTGAATTTAAATGAGATTTTTTTTTTTCAAGATTTTGGAGAAACAATTGTGATAGATTTTTGTAATATACTGTAAACCAAAATACCCTCTTAATGCGTGCAAAAAAAAACAAAAAAAAAACAAAAAACAAAAAAAACAAAGCTGATTTATTTATGTACGACATTATGCACTTTTAAATCGTTCTTATAGGCTGAAATTTTGCACTGATCTACGATAAAGTTATCCCCGCGATTCGACGATATTTATTTTCTTTTTAATATTAATTGATTTTATTTTATTTTTGTTTTTTTTTTTTTTTTATTATTGTTCCTCTTTCATTTCAGGATCGTATTTTCGACGTAATCGATTTGAACGCCGAAATTGAGAAGGCTAGGAACACGTTGGAGGCCGCCGGTAATGCATTTCAAAAACACGCAACTAAATTCGACAATAACGAGGACGATCTAGATGACAACGTTACTTTAACACAAAAATTAGACAGATCAAGAAAATTGGCTAATTTAGAATTGGTTCCTGATAAATCTAAAGCCAAACCGGAAATAATATTACAATGGGCAAGAACGCAAAATGCAGAACCGGAAATAACAACAACAACTCCTCGTATTTCAAATGGAAGATCAAGATTAAATTCTTTAGCCGATGCTAAAGAATTTATCGAAGATCCGTTAGATGTAATTGCCATGCAACCGATAAAGAGAAAATTTCTTAAACGAAAGAAGAGTGTTTCCTTTTAAAACAAAAAAAAACAAACAAACAAAAAAGACAAGAAAAATGAACACCAAAAAAAAAAGGAAAATGCATTTTATCCATTAATCGCGATTACATCGGACTTAATTTGTTATTCACAATTTCACCCTTTTCAAATGTGTATTTTCATTGAAAACTGTATATACATATTCATTTACATTTACATATATATATATACATATCCAATAACGTTGTACTAAGCTGAATAGTAATATGACTATGTTACACTTTCATGCGAATATATATTTACAATAAAATTTGAAATTGTTGTTAATATTCAAATTGTCATTAATTTCATGTAAGAAATAACGAAAACTTATTTCCATTCGTACCTAAGTTCATGTAACACGTATGCACACGATGATACTTACCCCTCTTCTCCCTGCCATCTTTAAAATTTGATAATATTCAAATAATTGAGGAGAATAATAAAAGTAAAAGGGAATAAAAATCAATGATAAATCTTGTTATTAAAAGTGCACGTGTATATTATTATATAATACCGATTTATATAGTAACAATACACATACAATAGTCATAGTACACGAGCACGTCAAATATAATATCATAAAATGAATGATAATTAATTTGCAGATATGATTGAATAAAATAATTATCGTAGTTTAATGCGAATGTTCAAATAATTGTTGTTGTTTATCGTGAACATTTGTATACGAAAATAAATGAATAATACGCGTATGAAATCGAATCGAAATTATCTAAAAATGAAAATACAGAGACCAAAGAAAAAAAAAAAAAAAAGAAACTAGATGACAAATACGTGTTATTAAATAAATGAATTTTGTTCAAGATAAGTAAAACGTATGACCATTAATTAACTCAATTTTATAAAGAAAGAAAGAAAGATCTAATAATTATAATAAATATCTATCGAGACTACAATTCATTTGAAAAATACAACATATCCTTATTTTGTAAGGAAATAACATTAATTTTTACAGGATTTATACAGGTAAGCCGATTGAGGAACAAAAAAATATATATATATAAAGAAGGATTAACAGCTTACCAATAGTTTTATCGATAATAACAGCATCGACAAAGAACAATTGTGTAAAATTGTTAATCGTCGATCTTTCTTTATGAAAAATAATATCTCAAAGAATTTTCTGATACTTCAAACTATAATATGCTCGCGTATGATAACTGTAATGTCGTGGGGTTAGATCCATTTTAGTAATGTACTTCATATCAGCTGATCTCTTGAAACTCCTATCGATATTCTTTGCATCGTACATCCTCAAAGCCCTTTCAGCCCATTCCTGTGCTCTTGGAGGTTCACGGAACAAACCTCTTGCTCTTTGATTGAGGTAGTCAATTACATCGTTGTAATAATTTTGCCTATAAAACAATCACGAATTTTGTTGTTTTATTATTTATTTGCTGCTTCGTTTCATTTGAATTCATTCACAATTGTATATTTTTCATTTCACCTCACTTCTTTTCACTTTTGTCTATAGTTTTGAATTATTTTTGTGTGTATTTTGTGTGTGTGTGTTTCTTACCTGTAATCATAAAGATAGTCATAATTTAGAAACAATGGGCGCACCCAGTGATGATTGTACTTCGGAGGTTCGAGCTTTAAGAGTTTGATTTTTGGTTTTTCAGCAGCTTCACCCTCTGCTGGAGCACCCTCTGCACCTTCTGCACCTTCTGCAGGCTGTTCTGCTGGAGTTTCTTCGAATTCCCACGCAGGTGCCTCATCATCCCACATCTTGACGTTTTCTTTTTTTATTTCTTCTTCTTCTTCTTCTTCTTCTTCTTCTTCTTCTTCCTTTTTTTTCGATTCTCCTCAGAGAGCCTGCAAAGTCATTTTACGATCGATCGAAGGTAAACGAGCTTTATGTAATCCCTCCCCTTCTCCCTTTTAATTAAAAGCCACAATATAAGACACGATTTCTCGGTTTGTCGATCGCTCAAGCGTCAACTTCGATCCTAATTGTTATATTTAGACAAGAGAAGAGTATATTTGTCTTGTGTGGAGAAACAGGCCACATTATTGCCGCAACAAGTCATTTGACTATTCCTATCTATCGATCTTTTTTATCTAATACTACCATTTATAATAATAATAATAATAAATAAAAAAAAACATATGAATTTATTCAAAGAAAAGTAAAAAGATTGATTACACCGCAGGATATTCACCACACTTCGTTCCTTTTTTGTTTTTTTTTTTGTAATAACTTATCAACAAATTGTCCAATCACGATTTTAAACACGATTTTATACCGAAGTAAGTAAGAAAAACAAAAAATAGAAATAAAATGAAGTGTCTTTCAAACGATAGAACAAAACGAATCACGTTTTAAACAAAAATATGAAGTAAAAGAAAAAGAAGAAGAAGAAGAAGAAGAAGAAGAAAATGAGGATAAAAAGATTCGATATACCTGTGCTACGACGCTCGCTCAACTAAGCACCTGCACTGAACTGAAAAAAAAAACTACCCTCTCGTCTAAGAAGCTTTGCCACTCGCGGGGACCTTGCCTTCTTTCTTGCTTTTATTTTCGCTTATAACATTTTCTCATGTAGGTACCCCTACTTCTTCGGGGCTCGTGTCCCTTCGATTTGAAAGTTGGTGGGGGAACCTTTGGCACGAGAAATGCTAAGTGAATCGTTGTTTTTGATTCTTGTTGTACAACATATTATCCGTCCCTTTCTTAACGCGCCTATGCACGTACTTCTCTTGCAAGTTCGCCACTTTGTCCTCGTGCTAATTTTTCTTTCTTTTTTTTGTCTCTCTCTCTCTCTCTTTATTTTTTATCTATCTATCTGTCTATCTATCTATCTAATCATCTCTTTCATTATCTACTTTTTTGTTTATCTTCATCATTTTCTATCACTCAATTTAATCGTTCCCTAAATGAATGCAACAATTTTTACTTCAAACTTTCTCTCAAATTTCCCGGTAATGTCGCCATTTTGATTTAAAAAAGAAAAAAAAAAGAAACTTCGATATCAATCGATCTCTCGTTTATTTAAACTTTGAAATTTTCGCGCTTACGCTTTGAAAACTATTAGAATATTTATATATATAAGTAAGTATTTAATTAAATATGTATCTTGGCAAAGAACGTTTAGGTAAAATCAGGAAAATCTTGGTCTCTTGTAAAATGAATGAACATAATACGTCACTTTGACGTGAATTTCTTGTTAAATTTTCGATGTTGGCGGCAAGGACATATAGCTAATTGTAGCAAATCATCGAAGTATTTTTAATTAGTATACAAGAGATTATAAGTTCGATTTCTATTTTGTAATGAACTATTATAATTTTATTCTTAATTCTAAAAGGAACAATAAAATTGTTATAAAATTAATTTTTATTATATTATATCGATCAATATTTTTTAAGCAATAAAAATATATATGTACGTTTTGAAATTAATACATATATATATATATATTTCTTTTACAATAATTTTATTTTTAGATTAATCGCAATAGAGGCAAATATCAATCGCGATGCACACATTTAAATTACGCATCATTGTTTCGAAACTATATCATTGACACGGTACCCTGCTTTACTTACTATAAATCACGTGTATCATTGATATGTATTACGATATTAGCTTATCGGACACCATAGCATGATAAATAATATCTTAAAATAAATAATTCAATAGTAAACAAAATTATAATAATATTTTTTTAAGAAATCTTATCATTCGAGGCACGAAGACAAATTTAGTTTCGTTACAGCTGTCTATCTTTTGCATACATTTTACTCTTAATGTAAAATGAATTAATTTAAATAAATAATATTTATATATATATATATATATATATATATGTAATTATAAAACTAAAAAAAATAAGGAAGAAACATAAAATTCGTTTATATGTATAATTTCATTCATGATATCCCTCACGTTATGTTTGTAGTCATCTTGTTACCATAGAAACGACTATGTAGTATAAACAAAATTGTAATAGACTAAACTAAGAATGCATTACTTCGACAATAATCGTATTATTTTATGTTTTATAATAATTCTTGTAACAATTGACAATACGATTGGTACAAATAATGACATTTTTCAATTATCACAACCTAATTTGTGTCAAAATGACGAATACTTCGATACAAAATATTTTTCTTGTCGCAAATGTAATATCTTCGAATTTCTTGAACCCAGTACTGATCGTAAGTCTCAAATCTATCATAATTTTTTATTTATAAATTGTACCAACATAAATATTACATGTTTATAATTTATTTATGTATTTTATTGTATTTATTTATTTTTTTTTTTTTTTTACAGATTTACGATGCGTTTGTAATAAATTTAGTAAAACGATCGGTTTTAAAAATGGTAATCCCATTTGTGCAAAATGTAATTATAATGAAACTGTAACTACTGATGGCAAGGACTGTATTGTTTGTCCAAATAATATCTGCAAATGTTCATCCAATGATATACCAAGTAATTTTTTTTATAAAAATACATCATATATGCTTAATATTCTTATGAATAAATTCATTGCAAAACTATATTTTAATATTTGTTTTTTTTTTGTTTTTTTTTTCTTTTTTTACAGTGGAAAGAAACTGGGATGGTACATTATTGAATAAAATAAAATGTCTTCCGTGTCCAAAAGATACATATCCATCTACTACGAATTCCAAATGTTTACCATGTAATAATTTGGATAATAGAAATCAAGGAAGTTGTAATTGTCCATTAGGATCACATGTTAGAATACAAGGATATTGTTTAAACAAAGATAATCTATCGGATTGGCCAGATATTAAAAGTACTTATACAATAAAATTTCAAAGCGAGACTGTAGACAGTTATTATCTTAGAACTGAATTACAAGCAGCTATGTACTTTTGTAAAGTAAGTAAAAAAATTGTTCTTACAAAACTTACAAAATATTCCTTATATTTATAAACTTATTAATATCATTTTTCAGAATAAAGACAAGTTGTCTTGCGAACATTTATCCCACATATGCGTTTTAACTTTATACGTAAACAGCATACAATGTGCATTATTTATGCAAACGCATATGGCACCAATCAAATTATTTTACAATAAAGATGAAACATCATTAATATTAAATGCCAATAATATCTCACAAATATACAGCTTGAAAAAGGATGACGATGTATTTTTCTATTATATCTATTTTATTAAAAATCAACTTGCTTTTCTGTAAAATTGAAACATTTCTTTTTTTTGTTTTTGTTTTAGAACAATACATTGAATTTTACAATGGCAACATTTTCTTTAGAAGGCAAATTACTTGAAATAGGTAATCCAAGCATGCCTTGTCATTTTCTTACAAACGTTAGATTTGGAGTTAATCTTAATAAAAAATGTATAATCACTGTAAAGGATCTTCTAAATATGAGAATACAATTTCAACAATTGTATTTAACATATAAGGAGGAAGAAAAAGTTCTTTCTCATGCAATACCAATTTATATTAAAAAAGAATACGAGGTAGTAAAAAAATATGTTAACATCAAATTTAGTATAATTATAAATGCATTCGTTTATATATAATTTATATATTATTTCAATATTTCAGAATGATTATGATATATCGGAGAAACAACTTGTTAGAAAATTCTTTTTGGTAGACAACATAAGTGGTATTAAAGCATTACCAAATTTTGTGACTGGAACATTTCTAAAAAAATCTAACTTGTCTGTACTTCGTTACATGAAATCATTTACTATCTTGTAAGTTATATTTTTGTGTGTGAATATTATTCAAATACATTTTAATATAACATTATTGGTAATATTATTTGATTTTAGAGTAAATATTCAAACTAGTAAACCTCGTGGAAGAATTCATCCACCCTTAGTGATTATAGAATACGGAGAATTAACTGAACAAGAAATTTCTAATAACGTAGAAGTTGCAATAAATTATAAAGTAACATTTGCTTTAAAGGAAAATCATATTAATTCTAATATTCAAGTAAATAACAATTTTCTAAAGTTTCAATATATCTTTCAATTTAAATTATGATTTATATATTTCAAATTATTTTCAGATACTTATTGGTGTTTTATCAAGCATAGCAATTATTAATTCAGCATTAAAAACTTGGACATATTGTAAAAAAAATTATAGTTGTATTCCTAACGTAACAGTTTCATTATGGTTCTTTATATATGTAATGGGTGCTATGGGAAACACCCTTATTATTATATCAATTAGCGTATGCATATATATATTTATATTTTTTAAAGGGCAAACGATCCCTTACACTTTACTTCCAAATATATCCAACGAACAAAATATACAGATCTTCACTATCATTGGATTTGGTTTAAAAGTAAGTTTATGTTATACAGTATTATATATACAATAAAAAAAATAATAATTTATAATTCATTATATTTAAATTATTTCACACACACATTTTGCAGATTGTAGAAATGATAGGATTCATTTATCAGCATTGGGATGTATACATATTTTTCATTGATTGGGAACAGCCCAAAATAACGCGTGATTCATCAAAGTACGATTCTCCTTATACTTCATTTCGAAAATTGTATACTAATATATTAATTGACGGTAAAGATGAGAATCCAAAAACTCCATCTGAAATTATTGCAGCTAAAAGAAATAAAACGTTGAAAAAAGCAAACAAGAAAAGTGTACAGAGTAAAATTTTCAAACCCGTAGAAGAAGAAGAACAAAAAGAAGAAGAAAAAGAAGAATTTCAAGAAACATATTCTATTTCTAAATCTTCAATGGAAAAAGAAGATAATACTCAAATGTCAGTTAGTATTTGGAGAACATATCTTGTTGCTAACGAATGGTTAAAATTATTAACAAAACGAAGAATAAATATATCCTTACAATTAATTAGTACATTGCTTGTTTTAGAGGTAATTTCGTTTCAATATTAATACAATATGTTTTTGTTTTTTTTTGTTTTTTTTTTTACTTTATTCAATAAAAATGCTAATAAATTTTAATCAATTATCAATTTTTAGGTAATAGGTGTAAAATATTGGAGCTTAGCTATACCAGAAATAACAATTAATAAATATCCTGAAGTGAAAATGAATTTTTCATTACAGTATGCTGTTTGTGCTATAGTATACATTACAATTTATTTTATTCAATATTTAATATCCATTATATTTTACGAAAGATTTATAAAAAATCAAATGCAACAATTTGTTGATTTGTGTTCAATTGCTAATATCAGTGTATTTATCTTGGAATATAATTATTATGGATTTTATATTCATGGAAGGTAATAAATAATATTGAATAGATTATTGTAATGAACAATACAAAATATTTAATGCTAATTATTTAAATTAATTCTATTTCATAGATCAGTTCATGGATTTTCTGATACAGATTTATTTACTTTAATAAATAATTTGAAGAATGAAGAGAATCAATTATGTGCCCATAGAGGTCTGGTTCCTGGTACAATAGAACAAAATTTTATAGTCACAGTAACACCGACATTCAGAACATTTTATGAAAAATTGTATACTGATAAAAATTTTGTGAGTTTTCTGAAATAATCAATAGCTGTAAATAGAAAGCTAAATTATTTTTCATTAAATATCTTCCAATCTTATTAATAAACGTTTTTTTTTTTTTTTTAGATAACCAATGGATTTTTCAAACAAAATATTTATACTTCCATGGATTGTAATCAGATTTGTAATACACGTATAAAATTGAATCAATTTTTACGTGAATTTCTGGATCATTGTTTCAAAGATGAAGATTATATTATCAAAGAACAACATTTAATTGAAAAACTTTGTGGTATTCTTAATACAAATACTAACAAAACATCTGTCTTTTATATTGGTAAGGGTAGCAACATTCAATAATTATAGTTCTATAAAATTAAAATATAATTTATCCTATTATTACAGATAATGATTATTCATTTAGCCAAATAATACTTTACGGAAACGAATGGTTGATGGCAACTCTAGAAATAACAATATTTCTTTTCCTTTTAACTTTATACGATAATTATATATTAGCTGCTGCAATTACATTTATACTATCACAGTTATTTATTAAAATTATGAAACATAATGGAAGAAACAATTTAAGCAGTAAAACATTATTAGATGAAAGATTTTTAATGTAATAAAAATATGTGATTACGTTAGTATAAATAAGAGATAAAAAATGCTCCATTTTTTCATTATTATATTAAATTACTAAAATATATAATACTATATATATAGCTTTTCTTTTTTAACCTCTTGACATACAAATAAAATGCGTGACGTATTATTTTGAAAATTTACATTGATTTATCAAATTTCAATAAAGTTGATAATTAATTAAATAATACTATAAAATAATAATTTAATAATTTTGTAATGTGTGATACTTCATAAAGCAGAAACAACCGAATACAGTTTGTGACGTTTAGTAAATGTCAAATTCTACAATGTGACATGAAATAAATGACATCTCCGAGACGTCATTGTATGTCAAGTGATTAAATAAATAACGTTTGATTTGCCAATGCTAATAAGATAAGAGAGAAATAATTTTTAACAAAATTGAATAGTTACCCAAACAGTCATTTATTCTTAGACTTTCTACACTTGCAGTACTGTTTAATAATTTAACTATTCTGGAGTGTCTTCTACATACAATTGTATTAATGATGACTATCATGACCATGTTGATCTTTTTTACCCTGTCTTAAAAATTCTTCAATTCCTATTGTTATTAAAAATGCTGGAACACCAAGTTTCCAACCTCTAAAGCAGAGCATCATTGCACGTTGTCCTTTTGTTTTGAATTTAGGATGAAGTCGCCAGAGTTCATTTCTTAACCATGGATCCTTTAAACCTTCCTTTGCTAAACGTTCTTGAAATTTTACTGCCATTGGATAATCTTCTATCTTGTATGAATCTGGACTAGGTATTTTAACGGAATCATGTGCATGTCCATGGCCACCCATATTTTTTTAATTATCTGTAAATAATATAATAAATGTTACTAAAAAAAATATATATACATATATATAGAAAAAAAAAACTTATAAAGGTATATTCATAAATCATTGCAAACATTGATTACATTCTAACAAGAAATATTTGACACATAAATCCAATATTTACAATTAAAATTTAGGTTAGTTTTTCATATTCATTGATTTCTAATAATTATTGAAACAATACGTTATCTTTTTAATTTTCTAAATAATTAATGTAAATTTCTAAATATTAAATGCAACGTTAATAAAGTCTAATTACATAACTCACCTCTTATTTACGTAAGAAAATTCAGTATTTAAAGGGACCACTAAGTTTTCTATGCATTTGATAGTTCACTACATCACAGCGTTCATGGACATAATAGAATGAGTTTCGGAACGCTTTGTAATTGTAATAATCTTATTCAAATTATAATTAAATAAAACGTACTAATAATATTAAATTTATTCAATTAGACATTTTTTCATATAATTAAATAATAAATTGAATATATAATTATATTTATAATACAAATAGTAAATTATATTGTGAAAAATAATGTAATAAATTTGTTGCGTATACATATGTGTTCAAATGATCATTTTTGTTACTTATATACAAAATAACTATAAGAATTTTATTTGTTATTTATCACAAAAATTATAAAAATATTTGATAATATATAAAAATATTACTAATTTTTTTATATTAATATTATATAAATAAATAAATAATTAATATAAATATATTATAAAATATTAATAGATATAATATCATATACGAGTAACACACAATTATTACGATTAATGATCTTTTAGTGATATTTTAATATAGATAAGTTTTTGAATAAATATGATAAGAAAAATGTAAAAGTAATTATCAGTGATTGAAAAAAAATATTAGCGATGGAAAATAAAGAATTAGTAGATAAACAAAATGGTTTCTATTTTGAATGTAGAAAGATAGAAAAACAATAATAGGGTGAGTTTCATTATAAAGAAATTAAAAAAAAAACCTATTTGAAATAATTGAAAATAGATAAAAGAAAAAGAAAAAGAAAAAGAAAAAGAAAGAAAGAAAGAAAGAAAGGAAATAAAGAAAGATAAGCTTGTTGGAATGTCGCTACGTGTATATATAGTTGCTAGTTCTTGCTAGCCTCAGCAGTTATATTCGCGTTTCCCATCTGTTGCGAGGCAAAATTTCAAATAAAGCCTTTTGATTGGAGGAAGAGGTAGTCGTTTTTCCTGCCCTTTCCTTATAAAAAATCTTTCGGAGTTGACGTCGAATGGCGACGTAACGGGTTAAATAGTTCAGTTTTATCGGTCGGCTAGTGTTGGCTCTTAAAAAAGAGAAAAGATATAATGTATATATATATATTCGTGTAATCTAAGCGGCTACGTTATAATTAAATGAATGTGCAGCCGCTTTAAAGAATGTGACTTAAAGTAAAAGGCTAGTGTGTACGTTATAATATATCGTGGTGTGTAATCAGAAAATGTTTCATCACGAATACGAGAAACGACTATTGAAGTCAAATAGCGAGGGCCACATAGATAATTTAAGCACTCCTGTTCATTACACGCCTGTATATTTTTCACCAAGTAAAATGACCAACAATAGTTTTGATCGATTTATACCGACAAGGTCGGGTAACAACTGGCAGACAACCTTTTCAATGATATCTGAAAACGGCCGAAGTGGTCTTGCGACAAAGAAGACTCGTGAAAATGGTGAAGGCAGTCGAGACGGTATTGCGTATTCCTGTCTTTTAAAAAATGAGCTGTTAGGTGCTAGCATTGAAGACGTTAAAGGTCAATGCGAGGAAAGACGAATTCTCTCACCTTTGATGTCCAAAAATTTATTTAAATATACTACACCAACTAAGGATCATACACTTTTGGATCAAAGCTCGCCTTATTCACTTTCACCTTTAAGTGCTAAAAGTCAAAAATTATTACGTTCACCTAGAAAAGCGACTAGAAAAATATCTAGAATACCATTTAAAGTACTCGACGCTCCTGAATTGCAAGATGACTTTTATTTAAATTTGGTCGATTGGTCATCGCAAAATGTTCTTAGCGTTGGCTTAGGTAGTTGTGTCTACTTGTGGTCAGCTTGTACCAGTCAAGTAACCAGACTGTGTGATCTGTCCAGTGATGGCAATAGCGTCACCTCGGTAGCCTGGAACGAAAGAGGAAACTTAGTTTCAGTTGGAACGCATTTAGGATACATTCAAGTATGGGACGTTGCTGTAAACAAACAAGTAAGCAAACTACATGGACACAGTGCCAGAGTTGGTGCTTTGGCATGGAATGGAGAAGTTCTCTCTTCTGGTAGTAGAGACAGATTAATATTACAAAGAGACGTTAGAACACCTTGTGTCGTGAGTGAACGACGTTTGGGAGCTCACAGACAAGAAGTTTGTGGCTTAAAATGGTCTCCGGATAATCAGTACTTGGCCTCTGGTGGGAATGACAATCGTCTTTATGTTTGGAATTTACATTCTTTGTCACCGATACAAACTTATACTGAACACTTGGCTGCTGTCAAGGCAATTGCTTGGTCTCCACATCATCATGGCTTACTGGCTTCAGGTGGTGGTACTGCAGATAGATGTATCAGATTTTGGAATACTTTAACTGGTCAACCTATGCAGTGCGTTGATACTGGATCCCAAGTTTGTAACTTGGCTTGGAGTAAGCACAGTTCAGAACTAGTCAGTACACATGGCTATTCCCAAAATCAAATATTAGTTTGGAAGTATCCAAGTTTAACACAGGTTGCAAAATTAACTGGACATTCTTATAGAGTTTTGTACTTAGCCATGTCACCTGATGGTGAAGCTATTGTAACAGGTGCTGGAGATGAAACTCTTCGTTTTTGGAATGTGTTCAGTAAAGCTCGCAGTCAGAAAGAAAACAAGTCTGTACTAAATTTATTCACAAGCATTCGATAAATTTATATTTACTAAATTATCATTGAAATTTATAATTTTATGTATTGTACATACATATATTGCATATACGATAATAGTATTCTAAAAGAATCATGAGATATATAAAACATATATAGTTTTAGACTATAAATATTTAGATTTGTAGATAAGACTATTCAGCTGGTGGTTGTAGTATAAGTTCATAAATGCACAGCCTGCAATAGAATGAGTCTAGTGTGCAATATGTCACTACTTTGGTAGGGACTAGGTATGCCCTTATAAGGAAATATGCAAGAATTTATATTTTATTTGAATTATTTTTCTTATATACTTTATATATTATTTTTTTTTTTTCTATGTATCTATCACATTATAACAATGTTAATTTTTTGTTTTATTTTTTTTTTTTACTGAACTTATTTATTTATTTTTTATTTTTTTTTGAAATAAGTATATACCTTGAACATTTGTCAATTTTTATCAATCGCATAAATAAACAATTGTAATTACTACTGCAATTGTATTACTATTGTCTCGAAGTAATTCCTTTAAAGGGTGTATTGATCATTTCGTAAATTTTTTTCAAAATATGTGCTGTGTGTCTGCTCAAATATTTGCAGGCTGATCTATCAGATCATTGAATTATAATATGCATTTTAGAAAATTATTATTATTTTTTTTTTCTTTATTACAAGCATATTTTTTTTCATATTGATTTATTAATATATAATTGTGTCGTATAAATCAGATATTACATACACACTCACACACACACACACACACATACACACACTTTGCTTTCTTAAATCATTTATAGTGACTTATGCTTTACAATCAGCAAGTTGTACAAATTTGAGTGGAAAAGCGAATTATTAAATAAAAAATTACTAATTTATAATATTACAAGAAAATAATATATTATATTATAACGTGTTTATCTCTTTATTCAGAGGGAAAATCGAAAGTCGATATATAAATAGAAAATATATATATATATATACAAATATTATAATAAAATAAAATAAACAATAAAACATTTAAGATCTTACATTATCTCGTTAAGTCAAAAACTCATGTCTGCAATTAATTTATTTATAGCATTAAAAAAAAAAAAAAAAAAAAAAGAAAATTACATGCAAAGAGGGACATTAAATAATTGTGGATTTAATATATATATATATATATCTATATATTTATCTATCAAAGAAATTTATATTTTAAAAATAATAACTGCCTTCTATATTAAGAAAAAAAAAAACATATTTTTTTGTTTGTATACATTTATGATTGCGCATAAAATAATTACTTACAATTTATTTAAAATTCAATAATAATGGTATAATGTTAATTTTACAGACATGAATTTTTTTTGTCCTAGTAAAAGGTGTTAAATGAAGAATAATAATATGTATAATCTATTTTTTAATACACTGCTTTATCCCAGAAACTATAAGATGCATGTAGAAAATCAATAAAAATACATTTTGAAATCTCAATTGTAAGTTTGACAGCTTATATTTTTATCATTACAAGGATAATTAAGAAGAGATTTTATTCTCATATAATACATATATAAAAATGTATATAAAATTTGATTTATAATATGTATTTTGAAAATAATTATTTTTTTTCTTTCTTTTTTTTCTTTTTCGATAAAACTTAACATTATACAACTTTATGTTTATTCTAACATTGAATTTTGCATGCAAAGTTTAAAAATAATCAACAAAATATAGCAGTAAATACATATATATATATATATGTATTTGCACTTCGATTTACATGCTTATAGATGCTTGCATTTATAATGAAATTAAATACATAATTGTTTATTAATCTTCTTCCGAATAAAATGTTGCAACATATAATGCACAATATCCAGTATGTGTTAATAATGTATATATATATATATATATATATATATATATATATATATGTCAGCATTAAATTGTATAATTCAGTTAAATCGTGAGACCCTTGGTTCTACCCTAAATAACTAAATAGTTTTAACAAACATGTAAAAAGAATTTTATATAAACTAAAACTAGTAATCTTAGACAATACATTGTTAAAATCTGTTTTTAGTTATCTTATTTCTGTATTATATAAAACTAATGTTCTGTTAATTATTCTATTCTATTGGATCAACTTTCAATTTCATATTTTAACTATTTGCTTCTTGTAAATTTACATATTACCTAATTGAAGTATATAATTCTTTTTTCATGTTTAAACAGGTCAATATAGTTATTTCAGGGTTTAGCTAGTCATTTCATGAATTAACGATTTTTACATAATAATGCTAACATGTATAATATAATTATATATATATATATATTCTGGATTATATGAATTTGACTAGTTTACAATATGAAATGTTAATATTTAAAATTCCACACATATTGTTTATTTATAATACTAATAAATACGGACTATATCTCAGCTTCTGCCAAGTGTATAATAACATATGATCTAATTTTGATATCAAATAGAATTTACTACAGATTTGTCTAACCATATAATATATACATATAATTAATTAATTAAAAAAAGAAACCTATATTGTAGAAATTTAATTCATTATAATAATTTCATTTATATGTATCTTAATTTGTTCTAGATTGCAATACTCACATTCCTATTAATAAAAAATCCAATATATATATATATATATATATTCATTACAAATGGAATTCTTTATAATATATACATTTTTGTTTATGTATTTCTTTTTTTTTTTTTTTTTTAACAAACATGCACTTAAGGATCATAAGCAAAATATGAAATCTTTATAAATTCATTTATAGACAATTGATTATCGTCATAATTAATTAATCATTGAAAATATTTCAAACTTAATAATAGCTGTATAAACTTGAACATTGTGTATAAACAATGTTAATCTCAGATTAATAATACAATTTTAAAATTCAATTTACCTACCTGATCGTAAATTGTTGGAGAATAAAATATACAGTATATATATATATATTATTAATTTACTAATAATCATTTTATATGACAAATAAGAAAAAAAATAAATAAAAAGAAGAAATTATATTTTTAATGATAGATCATTATTTTAATCTAATATAAATATAAAATAATTATATTTACGAATTATATGTATCAATTTTATATATACATATATATATATATATATATATACATATTAAAATGTAAAATATAATATTTACAGTTCAAGTGTGTGCATATGAATCTTGATTATATAATTTTTCAATAATTCTGATAACGTTTAAAATAATGAACTTTCATGATGATTAAAAATAATGATAATTAATAGTAGTCACAGTTATATATTTACACGGTTATAAAATATTATTGCAAAATAACATATGTAATATATAATAAATACATTTATTATAAATAAATGTAAACATAGTAACATAATAATAATAATAATAATAATAATAATAATAATATGTGTGCATCTTGTTTGTTTTTTTTTTTTTTTTTTTAATAATATTTCTATTTTGATAGAATAAATATATACGTAGAGAAAAGATTCTTTGGTAGGTATTGCATTAGAGAATGCTTTTCAATAAAAACTTTCTCATAATTTCAAGCATTGTCATTTTAATTAATGAATTAGCGTTCACTTCTAATAATGATAAAATAATGTGCAATTTTTCTTTTCAAACAAATATATCTACTAGAATCTATGTGTTTATCAATAGATTAAACATTATTATATATTTACTTAACATATAATAAGTAACAAAGAAAAAGAAAAAGAAAAAAAAAAAGAAAAAAGTGTTTCAAATCATTCATCAATACGTGTAAAAGAAATCAGTGTCTCTTACCAAATATATTTGGTAATAAAGTGTTAAGTTACGATTATTTTGAAATAATATAAGCAATTTAATACACCAATTTACAATAAAGTACAAAATATATTTATGTAAGTTTATTAAGTGATCGCATAATAATTTCGAAGAGAATAGCTTGTTTTTTTTTTTGTTTTTTTTGTTTTTTTTTATTGTTCTATATAATAATAATAATGATAATAATAACCGTTTTGTACTTTTCTTTGCATAAAAGCTGCTCTATAAATATTATTAATTGATCATAAGATTATGTGCTAGCATTGATGACAATTTATTACATTTAACAACAGCTTACTTTTGTGTACGTGTAATAACAATAAAGATATGTTAAAATCTATGACAAATGATTACTTTTAATCCTTATTCAAAAATCAAATTCATTCATTCATTCATTTTCTTTATCGATATTATTTTGACAGAATGTAATATAGCAGAAATGATACTACAACACACTAAGAACTTGTTTATAAAAAAAAAAAAACTAATTTTTTATTGCGAATACAATTATTTTTATAAATCTTATTATAATAAGACAATACTTAATATATACTAATTTTCAATTTATTTTTTAATAAAAAGTAAAGAGAGAGAGAGAGAGATAGAAAATAGTTTAATGTAACTAGCAAAAGTAGATAATACATTTGCAATAACGTAATTATGTGTATATATTATTTTACAAAATTCTTAACAACTAATAATCTATAATAATCATTAATCATTTAATTGTGAATAATATTTATATTCAACTGATGTGACGATTAATTATAAATAAAATGTTTTATTACTGGCACAGTTGATATTTGAATATTAAGGAGGATTAACCGTTAACATAATAAAAATATTTCATATAAAGTTTATATTATTTATTATGTACATTACACCTAGAATCATCGGTTATTCTTAAAATATTCAAGTAAGAAATATATATATATATATATAGATAGATATATATACATACATAATGTTGCTTTGTTATTCAATATATAAAAGTTAACAAAAACTTTTTCACCGATATATTTGACTTATTTTAAAATAAGATTAAAACTCTTCATTGCATTCTGATGATATTTTAAACAATTTTAATGTAGTATATTATGTAAAGATCAATTAACTGTTTAATGATTTTATTAGGTATTTATTAAATAAGTAAAAATAATTAAATTTACGTGTTTATATAATGCAACTGAATATATATATATATATATATATATATATATATATATATATATAATTATAACGAATTTAAGAAAAATTAATTAATGTTATATTATAAAATAACAATAGTATATCATAAATCATACATTCCTATAAAATAATAAGTAAGAGATGTTATTGTTATTAACCAAGGAAAAGATGCAAAAAAAGTAGATAAAGTATAGAAATAATTCATTATTTATTTATCTCTGTAAACTTATAAAAAAAAAAAAAAACTGAGACGACTTCTAAGCTGTCCTCGGTGGATTTATGGATTATTTTCGAATCATAATCTCTACCGATGATGATGATGATGATGATGATGATGATGATGATAATAATATTCTGATATACTTCTAAAACTTGTAATTAAAGTTATTCAGTTTTTTGTACTTTCTTCTTCTTCTTCTTTTTCTTCTCAGACAAAACTGGTGTTACATCTTCAGTTGTTTCTGTTGGAACAGAAGCTGAAGTCTCCTCCTCCTCCTCCTCCTTCCCCTGTGTCTCAGCAGCCTGCTTGTCCTTCTTCTTTTTCTTCTTCTTCTTAGGTTCTAAAATGAAAATGAAAATTGATGTAATATAAATTTTATTTTTAATTTAATATCAAATCAATGTTCCATGTTCATGAAAAACAAAAAAACAAAACCCCATCTGAATCATTGAAGATGCAAGGGAAATATTAAATATAAAATATTTTAGTGATCATCCTAATAGAGTTCATCCGATTGCCTTTAAAGAAAGAAAAGGGTAAGGCAGAAAAAAGTGACTATTTAAAATTTGAAAAATATATTATTTAGTATATTATTAAATATTACATAAAAAGTTCGTTTGTCTTATAATTCTCTTAATTTTTCGTATAATATGTTAGGTATTTTGTTTGGTTTATGATTATTTATAAGATCTCGAAGATAATCCGTTTTCTTTCCTGTCTTGGTAAAACAAAGATTATGCAATTTTTGAAAAAATGAACAAATATTAATTCCTACTCCGTATAACATTTTTGATACATCTTTTGGCGTAAAAAGATTTTTCTCAGTTAAAAAGTCATTTAAATAATTGTCTTTATGAAAACACAATTTATGAAAGTTTCTTAAAATAGTAATAACATTTCTTCCTGCCATGGATAATACATTGGATAAATCGTTTGAGTTAAAACCTGCCTTATAAAAATCATTTAAAAGTTGTGTTTTATTTCCTGTCTCGTCGAAACAAACATTATGAAAATTTTTTAAAACTGAACAAATATTAGCACCTGCTCCGTGCAATATCTTAGATAAATTAATCGGTGTGAAACCTTCTTTATCAATTAAGAAATGATTTAAATATTTTTTCGTTTCTCTCGTAAAACAAAAATCATGAAACGTTTTAAAACTATCCGCTGCTGCACTCAATACACCACATATATCGCATGGCCTAAAACCTGCTTTATAAAAATCCTCTAATAATTTGGTTTTTTCTCTTTTCTCATTGAAACAAGTATTATGTAATCTTTTTAAAGTAAAAGAAGCACGAACTCCTGTTCCACATAAAGTACAAGATAAATTACTTGGTTTAAAACCTGCATTAAAGAAATCATCTAACAATTTTGTTCTCTTTCCTTTGTCATTATAACAAACATTATGCAATTTTTCAAATGCACATTTAGCTTTAGCCCCTGCTCTACTTAATATACCCGATAAATTATGCAACGTAAAGCTATTTTCTTTATCTTCACTATCAATGAAATGTTTTAAATGTGCTTTTTTGTTTCCTTTGGAATCAAACCAAAAATCATATAAGTCTTTAAAAGCTTTTGCAGCATTAACTCCTGCTCCACTTAAAATACTGGACATGTTAGATAGATTTATTCCTTCCTCTTCTAAAGTATTTAAATATTGTGTTTTATTGCCTTCATTGTCAAACCAAAGTTCATATAAATCTTCAAAAGCTTTAGCAGCGTTAGCTCCTGCTCCACTTAAAATACTGGACATGTTACATAGATTTATTCCTTCTTTTTCTAAAGTAGTCAAATATTGTGTTTTGTTTCCTCTCTTATCGAACCAAAGTTTATATAAGTCTTTAAAAGCTTTTGCAGCATTGGCTCCTGCTACATTCAAAATACTGGACATATTAGATAGATTTATTCCTTCTTTTTCTAAAGTATTCAAATATTGTGTTTTACATCCTTTTTCATCAAACCAAAGTTCATATAAGTCTTTAAAAGCTTGTGCAGCGTTATATCCTGCTCCACTTAAAATACTAGACATATTAGCTAGATTTATTCCTTCCTTTTCTAAAGTACGTAAATATCGTGTTTTACTTCCTTTCATATCAAACCAAAATTCATATAAATCTTGAAAAGCATTTGCAGCATTAGTTCCTGATCCACCTAAAATACTGGACATATTAGATAAATTTATTCCTTCTTTTTCTAGAGTACTTAAATATTGTGTTTTACATCCTTGTTTATCAAACCAAAGTTCATATAAGTCTTTAAAAATGTGTTCAGCATTAGTTCCTGTTACATGCAAAATACTGGACATATTAACTAAATCAATTTGATGTCTTCTTAAAACTTGTAAACACTGTATTCCTTCTCCTTTAATTAAAAAATTTAAAAACTGATTAAATGCTAGTGTTCCTTCTCTACCAACGACACTTCTGGCAAATTTAATTTCATCGTTAATGTTTTTATTTTCCATTTTCTTATAACTTGATCTATTATTTTTTATATCTTCCAAAAGCTTTTTCATTATTTCACTTGTAATATTTCCTAATTCATGAGATTCTGACCAACGTAACGCTATTTCATGTATCTCTTCATAATTATATGTAACATCAGATTTATCTATCTCATGTTTAACAATATTATTTAATTTTTCTTTATCAAATTGATTAGTTGCAAATATTAGTTTATTTAAAAATGTCTCTTTTATTTCTTGCTCACTTTCATTAGAAAGTATTCCATCGTCTTGTTTTTTTTGCAAAGAAGTTGGTAGTTGTAATAAACTTAAAAGTTGTTTTCTCGTTGCCTCTTCTCGTGCAAATCGATAAAGACCATTCTCATTAATACACAAACTATCTGTTAAAACTTTATCATTATCAAATTTGAAAGGATAAAAATCTTTAGATCGTCCTTTTTTTAACTTCTTATCTTCCGTTAAATCCAGACTTGCATTAGTATAAATAATAATGTATTCCACATTCTCTTTTAATTGTTCAACATAAAGATTAAAATATTTATTAATAGAAAAGATATTTTTTTCTTTCTGTTGTTTACAAGGAAATAATTGACTATATCCAATATTAGTATTTGTATAATGAGCATTTACATAAATAATTTTATCTTTATAATGAAGAACAATTCTATTAGATGATATATCATTGCTTTTTCCATCAGAATTTATGGAAGATATATTTTTATGCAAGAACATGTCATGCAAGAAGAGTATTAATAAATTGAATTCATATATAATTCCAGTTACATAATTCACGAATTTGGTATCCTTTGATGAAGCTGTTAAATAATCACGTAATATTCTTTCTTGTAATGTTATATAATTATCCCTAATTGTAAGTGTATTATTTTTTCCTATTTCATTTTTAATAATGTTATTCAATTCTTCTCTATTAGGCTGATTAACCGCAAATACTAATTTATCTAAAAATGCATCTTTCATTTCTTTTTCTAATTCTTGTGAAATTGTTCTTTCTTTCATTACTTTCTGCATAGCAGATGAAAATTCTAATCGTTTTAAAAGTTCTTCTCTCATTGTTTTAATTCGCGAAAATTGATAAAAATCACATCCCGGTGTATCGTCGTCATTTATAAATAAAAAATCTTTCAATAGTTTACTACTATCTTCTATGTTTATCTTATCAAATTTAAAAGGATAAAAATGTTTATATTTTCCTTCTTTTAAATTGTTTTCTTCTGTAAGATCTAAACCTGAATTAGTATAGATAATAAGATATTTTATATTAGCTGATGAACTTCCCGATTTAGAGATTGTATGTTTAACAAAACTATCAAAATAATTATTAATAGAAAAACTTCGTTTTTCTTTAGTAAATAATCTAGCGTAATTAATGCCATTATTTATGTAATACTTGTCTACATATTCAATTTGTATATGAATAGACTGCTTTTTATAACGAAAAACAATATTATTAAATTTATCTATTTCATAATCTTTAAATGCTAATGATAATGAAGAATATTTATGTTCATGCTTAAACTTTCTAAGTGAACAAAGCACCGACAAGTCTAATTGATACATAAATTCAATCAAATGATGAGGAATATATTGCCTAATGTTACAAGTATTATGTAATTGATCAGACAAGTCCTGTCTAGATTCATCTTGTAAATCACTAGGAAATTGTGAATCTTCATAGCGCGGTCTCTTCGATACCCTATCATCTTTGCCTGTAACAAAATGTTTTCATTTTCTAGAACTTATACTCATTTCACTATTTTCGCCTGAACTCCATGAATGATCACTTTGATTGCGTAAGGAATTTTTTTCATTGTCACTAATTGCATGAAGTGCAATATGCACTTTGAATATTGTTGTTCAATATGATCAATTGAACATAGCGAAATATCTTATAGATGCAAAACAAATTCTAATGTATAAACCAATGGTATTAGCTATACTCCTTTACTACACAATGCTACTAAAAATGGTCGACTAGAGAAAGCTAAATATCTTATGAATGAAAAATGTGTCGATTACCAATCTAGTATGCCTAATAAATTGTACAAAGTACTCATATATATTATTCAAATATAGATAAATATTAAATAAAAATTACTTACCACCACCGCTACTTCCATCCTGCTGTTCAGTCACTACTGAAACATCATCCGTTGTAGCTTCTTGCTTTTTCCTTTTATTCTTTTTCTTGGATGAAACTTCTTGCTCGCCTTCATTTCCGACTGTATTATCTACTCGTGATGATCCTTCTTCAGCAACGTCTCGTTTCATTTTCTTTTTAGGAACTTCTTCAATCATACTAGCTTCATTATTTTCACCTTTCTCTTGTGTTTCATCAGCTATTTCAGAATGTTTTCTTTTTCCACTAAGTGTTGTGTCTGCAGCTGCTGGATATTGTATAGTTTCACTTTTAAAATGATATTTTTGGAATTTAGCTTTACTTTTACCAGTTCCAGAAATTCTGTGCAACTTTCTTTCTTCTAATATTTTCAATCTAGCTTCCAATTTAGCTTTATGCTCAATACCAAAATCATAACTTTCAGTCTCTCCTAAAGCATCAATCCTTGCTGCTAAAGATGCTTTAGCTGCAAGCATTCTTGACATTTTTCCTTTCATTGCAATTGAACATTGTCCTATCATAGCTGAATGATAAATTAAACCATATTTTGGAGTATCTTTTTTGGTTTTTAATGCTCTAAAAAGTGCTTTTTCTGCGCCAAGAATTTGTAAAGTCGAAGCTGGTACTTTAGCCAAATTGATAAGAGTACCTGCACGAGATATTAAACGTGCACCCACTAGATCTCCAACTAAAGTAGTTAAATTAGGTGCCATTGCCATCATTCTGGTTTTAAGATAGTTATATAAATCATTTCTATACTGTGAAAGATCTACTATTAGATCGCATAATTCTTGAATATGTTTAATATCATTTTTAGAAATTTCAGTTCCCATTGATATCTCAGCAGCTTCTTTAACTTTCTCTTCAACATCTTCAGGTAAAATATCAGACAGATCTACATTTACGGTATTTTCTCGAGTTCCAATTATTCTAATACATTTTACGAATATAGTACTTTCTGTTACAATCTTATTAAGTTCTGGAAAGTGCCAACTGTACCACTCACGGCAACGCATTACATAGTTATTTAATTCCTTATCTAAATCATCTAATAAAGAAACAGCCTGCACTATCATGGTATCAATTTTATCTGGAGAAAATTTCAATTTATATCTCGATAGACTATGAGCTAAACCCAAAGCCATTGCTGCCATTTCTTTCTTAGGCAAACCAGCTAACAAACCATCGACTTGACTTCGAATACATCTCATTAATTCTTGTACATTTGTATTATTTACACATGATAATTGTAATTTTTCTTTTATAGCAGCTCCTAATTTGGCATCAGCAACTGCCAATTCTTCTTGACAATCTGAAAAATGTTTCTTCAGAACTTTTTTCAAAGTTTTAGGTAATTTTCCGTCTATTGCTGATGTTGTAGCAGCGAGAGCTTCTGTAGTATTCTCAAACTTTTCAAAATGTTTTAATTTAACACTAAAATCAAAATATTAACAAATGTTATTTACAATTATAATAATACTATATAAATAAAAAGCTAATATATATATATATACAGTAATCCCCCTATAACATGGTACTCTTATAACGCGTTTTCATGTCCCTCGTATAACAAATGTTTTCCCCCATATAACACGTGGATTCCCCACTTTTCACGAGAAAAGTTTGTACATATTTGTACAAAACGCGTTAAACGAAATCAACGTCGTTTTACGAGAATGCTTGCGCAATTACTGTATATATAATTTCAAAACAATTCTAAAATTAAATATTATTCGTAAATAGAATATCTTACATTTTATTTGCTGCTTCAGGTGTTTCAAATTCACGAAACAAATCATCAGGACGCGCCAACACCTTTTTATTCAGTAACTGTAATAAAATATTATTACTGGTTAACGAAAAGTAATAATAAGCATAAAAGCAATAAATACAAAGTTTTAAGAAATATAAATATGTAGGTTAACTATTACCTATAAAACGAGATTAATGATAAATTAAAAAAACTATGTTTGAAAATATAATATACAAATGGATATGTGAATAGAATAATTATTTATATTAATTTCTAATTCTTATTGTTTGAAATAAAAAATCTATTTATCTTTTATAGATATATATAAAAAAAATATAACCGGGCGGCCTGAACACGTGCATCGTGGTTGAGAGGTTAGGATTTGTATTAAACATAAATTTACCTTAAATATCGCGTATCCCGCCGGAGTTTCAAAGAGAACCAACATTTTTCTTTGTTTTAATTATCGATATTCACAAAAAATTAAATTTTAATTCATACACTTATGAACTATTCGAAATTAGAAAAAAATAAACTCGAAATACACTCCTCACGATAAACGTCTCAAACAGGAAAGAACACAAATGAAGGCGGAATTAAAAATGTAGTATCGATGGTAGCATTGGTAGCTCTGCAATCGATCATTAATAACATCAGAGGGCAGCACAAACACTAGAGGAAGGTGGCGCTAGTATAGCGTGACCTTTCCCCTTCTACCTCATTAGTCAGTCTAATGTAAGTGCTTGTCTGTATCGCGTTTGCTGGAGTGATCGCACGCCTCGACTATTCCGTTCGCAATTTTTTTCACTACACCTTGTCTTCGGTTGTAGATCTAATTAATATATTTGTTTTTTACTCGCTTGGTGGGTTATTATTACTCATCGATCCCGAACACGTCCTAAAGATATTCCTATTCAAAGTGCCCTACATTTGAATTTTAGCGGGAAACTTACGAATTATAAATTATGTGAAAAAATATAACAATGCAATGTAAAAATAGTATTTCAATTAGAATAGATGAGTACTTTCATTAACAAAAAATCTTAAATTTATACTTTAACAACGCGAATTTGTGAATTATAAATGATATAAATAGAAAAATAGAAAAAGAAACAATATAAAAATAGTATTAGATAGATGGGTACTCTCATTCAAAATATCATCCTACATGTGCACTCTAGCGGCGAACTTGTTAACTATAAATTGTAAAAAAAAAATATAAAAGAGCAAATAAATAATAAGAATATATATTAACGCAAAGTACAATTGTTATTTTAATTACCTTTTTAATAATAATGGTTAAACTTTTTCAAAAATAATATTAATTATAAATGTAACATAGAGCATGTACAATACCAACTCTTAGTAGCAGTCGTCAACAAACATTACGTTTAGTGTGTGACAGTGTGAAGTATCTAAGGATCAAATATATATGTATATATAAGCATAGCTGTTCAAGCATGCTTATTACGGTCAGAAAGAAATAAAAATTCCTCGAAATTTACAATCTGTCATAAATATTTACCTATTGTATTTTACAAATTAAGTAGATTTTATATTTAATAGAAATTATTTTCATTCAAAGATTATACTTTTAAATCATATTAAAGAGTCAGTGATAAGATCTTTAATACGTTTATTAATTTTTTGATTGTTCTGAATATTATCATGTCAGGTAGGTTAACACTGCGTAATTAAAAATAAATATGACAATCGAAATAATATTTAATATATTAAATAATATAAATGTTTAATTTATAATGCTTTGAATAAGTTATTGTAAAATAAATATCATAATCTAAAATCATTTTGTTTTTTAGTAGCAATCAATACAATAGATAGTTTGGATTATTGTTATTTTCCTATTACAAGATGTAACATTAATTTGCGAATGAAGGCTAACCATGATGCCAGAATTGCTCTTAGAACTCATTTGGGAGATGATTCTAATGTGTACGAGGTAAGTTTAATATAAGTTAGAATATTCATGGAATATATTTAGCATAATTTATATAGATTATTTTTATTATAATTATCATCTGAATGAAACAAAAGAAATTAACTTTTTATTAAATTTAATGGATATTTAGTATAGCATTGCTACTTTAGATTATTCTTGGTGGATGGGGAAATACCATGTCCGCAATAAAGAGAAATAATGTAGAACCAGATATAGCGGAAGCAGAAACTGTAGACATATGTGGAGATTATTGTAACATTTGGATAAAGTAAGAGATTACTTTAAAAGTAAACATAAATAATAACTATTTTATTAAAGTAACTAATCGAAAATTAACATTTACAGATGGTCCTGTGATGGATTGTTAAGCGTAGGCAGAGAGGATGAAGAATGTGAAACTTTAATGACATATAAGGATAAAAATCCATTTGTTATCAACTATATAGGATTCAGTACAGCTTGGGGTGCAACAGGAGAATGGGTTATAATTAATGGTTAGTAGTTAGTTACGCCATTTGTATTAATGCATTTTAAAATTAAATTTTCTTTTCCTATCTTACAAATATATGGAAAATCTATAAAATAATACTATAATTATTATTTGTAGAAAATAAATTTACGGCACTTGCTATAAGACAACAGCTTGCCGATACGAGTCATTTATGGGTTGATTATAACGACACAATGAGTTTTCCTCAAAATGCAGCCATTGCTTCGGAGGATGGATTATATATTGGTCGTGCACATCACAAAGATTCTGTAACACCTGGTAGTATAAGGGATAATATCTGTACTTTGCCATGGGGAGGAGCAGCACACGAAAAGAAAGAGTATCAAGTGTTATGCGTTAGAGACATTGATTGGGTAAAATCATGGGATGGTAGTGTTCCTTTATATGCTCTTCCTGCTGGTGAAACAGAAGATGGTTATGCTCTTTTTATTGGTAGAGTATTATATAATGGATTGTATTATGTAGGAAAAATACAACCAAGTAATCAAGTATGTTATATACCACTTAATGGACAAGAAGTAACTTATACAGAATATGAGACTTTAGTACTACATAATTACAATTCCATAGAACATATAGAAAGATAAATATTTTTAAATGCTAAAAAATATTCGTATTTACATCGATTGTATTATATATATTTTTTGTATTCTATACCTCAATATTACAAAATTTTTGTAAAAAAAAAGTAGAAATTAATACTATAACTTATAATTACATAATCTAGATACAATTGACATACTTTTCAATATCTTATTATTTTAAGTTGCAAAGTAATTATATTGTATGTAGTAAATTGCTATTGAAATGATAAATGCGAATTGTTTGTATCTCAAATAATGCAAGCAAATAATTTGTTTGCATTCCTAATGATAATATGCTAATTATTTTTAGGATTATATATATATATATATATTATAAATGTGCGTGTGTATATTAATTAGATAAGTAAAAAAAGCGCATGTCTAAGATAAGCAAAATGTTATACAAAAAGAGAAATAAAATTATATTCTTTGATCGTTATAATATAATAACACCTTTTGTATCTATTTTAATCTGTTAAAAATTAACAAGGAGACATTACAGCTGTGCCCTAAAAGATTTTAACGACTTTTGATATATGGGTAACATATCTTTAAGGTGTTCTAATGGTTGTTGTTCTATATGTTTTATATTGCTGTTATAGGTACACGCCATACTATTGAAACAAATTGGAAATATATTTGATTCCTGTCATATCTGAGTACTTACAAAAATTTCTTGGTACTGAGAGGACAATCATTAAACATCCAGTGAATTATCTACGCACGTCTGCAGCTTCAGAACAACGTACTACGTTTTGCAGTTAATTTTTTTGTATAAATTACAACTTATCTGTCTTAAAAATCAAATTTACATTAAAAAATTGTAATAGAAACTTTCTGTACGAGAAACAAAAAATCCCGACATCTCTACAAAACAATAATTGCAGAGTTGTGCCATATGTAGGTAAATAATACTATTTTAATTTTTATAAATACAAGTTTTAAAACATAACTTTCAAGAATGGATCTGTGGTGCGGTGCTAGAGTTAAAGGCTGGTAACTCTGGTATCGTGGGTTCGAATCCTGCCAATTGAGAGAAATAATTTTTATTTTGTTTTATTTTATTTAAATTTTCCGCGTTATGACGTCATGATGACGTAGTAAGGGGGTTGAACTTAAGGGGTGGCCACACACATCCTACTGTATGGTAAAGGGTTGGCAACGAAAAATAATTTGACACACCCCCTGAGATTTCTTATTCCATGGTTAGGAAATATTAATTTTTTGCTAAGAACGTGTATCTGTAACAGAAATATAAAAATACTACTAATAAACCAAAAGTCATTAAAATCTTCCATGGCAAAACAGTAATATCAGTAATCAAAAATTTAGTTCTTCGAGTTGTCGCTAGGTAGAGCTGTCGTCGGGTACCGATAAAATTACAAACCCCGTTATCAATCTACATATTGCGTATCTCGTGACGAACCGCAGTTGCCATCTTTACGATCGAGGGTAATTGTTTCACAATCTGTTATTTCGCGATCGCGTCTATGTCGAAAGTAATTTTTGATGTAGCGCTTTGGATAAATTAAAAAAGAAAAGAAAAAATAGAAATTAAATAAACGAAAAAAAAGGATAGAAAGAAGGGATAACGCGGGGGTCGAATGATAGCGGAATAGATCAGAAACGTTGACTTCTTGAAGATCAGAGAGAGAGAGAGAGCGCGCGCGCGCGCGCGCCTGCGACGTGGTTACAGAAGAGTGGGTGTAGAGGGAGGAGCGGTATAGTGGCTAGTTAGCTGTGAGAAAAGTAAAGAGATAAACATTTTCCAAAGGGTCAACCCGTTTTTCATCCATTTGTCATCATTGAAGACATTACGAAAGGGTATCAATTAAACTCCGTTTCTTTTTTCAAGTATTAGAAAAAGAAGAGTCAAGGAGAGTGTCAAAAGATAAAAAGCATCGAGCGGAGTTGATTGAAAGAGGAAGGGTAGAAATTGGAGTGAGAGAGAAAGAAAGAGTGATACCTAACGGTGGATAAGGCGCGCGCGTGCGTGCGTACGTGCGCGCGACGTTGAGAGACAAGAGGAACGATAGGCGACGGACGCGATACGTCGCGGCTGCCGGCGGAACGTTGGGAAGGAGCGTTCGCGCTAAGAGAAAAAATGAGCTGTCAACGTAACGCTGGCAAGATTACTGTGCCGGACGACCTAAGAGACGTTCTCTTGGAATTTACTATCAGTTATCTCTTAGAACAACCTGGGGATATAATCGATTACGCGGTCGAGTTCTTTACGAGACTCAGGGACAACCGTCGAACGCAGTTGATTCAGCCCGATGCGCAAACTTGTGCTTCGACACCGGACGAGTCCGTTGACGAAGGTATCTAACAATTTTTTTTTTTTTTTTAATATGTGTCCTACATCAATTCATTACCTGTTTCTTTTTTTTCATCTCTGATATCAAGATTATCTACTCTTCCACGCTATTCGTAGGATAAATGTCGAATGCGAAGAACTCCGGGTCATTTAAATCCCGTTCTTCTTCTTCTTCTTCTTCTTCTACTACCACGGACGAGATACACTTTCTTAACGAGCTTTCAAGCGGGAGACGATCGATGGAGGAAAAAAAAGGAAAGAATACGGATATAAAACGAAACGCGTTATTATTATTCAACATTTGATTATCTTTCTCTCTTTTTATTCACGAGGATTTATTTATTCGTACGTACGTATGTGCGTAATACTCGAGATGAGGTCAAATATCTTCTTCTCTTGGATTATTATTCTTCTTACGTACAAGAGATAATACTAACTTTAACATTTTTCTTATCTTGAAAATCATTATTCCTTGGATGTGTTTGAAGAAGATTTTTTCTCTCGAAAAATAAAATGAATTCACGTTGAGTCCATATTTCGTGATTGATTTTTTAAACGGAGAACGAGTAGAGTTTCTCGTAGCTAAGGTAAATTGCGATTGAAGGAGGAGATCGGAGATCGAATTGTGAATAGTCTTCTCTCCCTTTTATTATTAGACCTTTCCGATTGCTTGCATAATAATCGGCATAGGCGCAGTAGAAGCATGGCGCGCGTCTCGACGTCTGACGTGCGTCCGCGCGCGCGCGCGCGTGCTCCTCACCATCCTCGTCGTCGTCGTCGTCGCCGTCGTCGTCGCCGTCGTCGTCGCCGTCGTCGTCGTCGCCGCCGTCGTCGTCACCGTCACCGTCGTCGTCACCGACGTCGTTTTAATTTCATAAATTTTCTAAGTAACCGAGCGTTTCGCTGCTGTGCTGCGCGAAACTCTCGGTCTTCTTGGTAATAGAGAATCTTAGCCGATAGACTGGAACTTGGGGTACTATTATTAGTAACGAAGTAGTTGCGGCACACAGTGTACATTCTATCTTGACCGGTGTCAGACTCAATATTATTCGTAACGTAGAGTGTCTATTTCGCGTAAAAAAAAAAACATCCGGGAAGACTCTATTTCTCGGTACGCGGGATACACACAGAGTTATGCATAAGGATTTTGAGCGTACGTCATTTAAATCGTATATTATTTTTTCTCTTTGAAAACATTATTTCATTCAAAATTTACCGCTTCTTTTCATCGACTTATTTATTTGTAATTGCAAAACTTTTATCTATATCCTTTTATCTCAATCAATTTTATTTTCATTCTAAATCATATGTTTGTATTATTTGTATTTACATGCGAAACGCATTTGTCCTTTGGGCGCATTTACATTTGTCGAAAATCTTTTTGAACATTCGCAGCAAGTTGATTTCGCGCGCTCTTTACGACCGTTCTTCCATCAATCCTTCTTTTTTCATGTATTTATACCTAACGCGTTGTTTTCTTCTTTTTTTTTTTTTTTATTATTATTATTTTCTAGAACCACCGGTCGGCAGGTTTGCGACCAGAAGGAAGAGCGTTTTCGCTGAAACTTACAATCCAGAAGAAGATGAGGAAGAAGACGGCGTCAAGGTAACAATCTTCTTCCCTTTGGCGACTTCCCTTTAACGACTATTTTCAATGAAAGTTTTTACTTTTAAATATGATCTTAGGTGAGTTTATTATTGACATTTTCGTATTTTAAATGATGATGTTACATTTCAAGTTAAAAAGGATTAGCCTTGATATACAAAATTGTACAAGGGAGGATACATGCATGATTCATTTGCGTTCATTTCTGTTTTGTTTTGTATGTCAAGACCGAAATTGACGTAATGTATCTACATAAATATTCTATTAGATTGTTTTAAAAGAATAGAAAATTATATATTATTGTTTTTCAAATTATTCATGACACAACTCTCTCTCTCTCTCTCTCTCTCTGTCTCTGTGGGATGAAAATAAAAAGAAGGAGAGAAAAAAAAATAAAAAACGTGGATATGTCTCTAAGTGAGAAATAAAATGATTTGTAATTTCCATTAATATTATCAATGTTCAATTTTGTCTAGTATTTTTCTTTCTTTCTTTCTTTCTTTCTTTTCTATAATGCTTACAATTTATTTTATGATAAGAAAACTTCTACTGAGAATAAATTCTTTGAATGTTTAATCTCTCTATTGACGTATTAATAAATAAAATGAAATAATTATATTCGGTATTAGGTGATCAAAAGCAAGTTGAGCTGATTTTACGTAATGATGGAACACTTATCTAGAATTAGAATAATAAATTATAAATTAAGTATAATCAAGAGAGATTAATGAAGAATATCTGATAGAAGAAGATTTGTCATAAGATTTTGTCCACGTTTTTATCAAGAAACTTCAAGGATCTTTAAAATAATTCCAAATGATTTCTATATATATATATATATATATATATATATATATATACACTGCGTGTATCTTACAAACAAATTCATGTTTTTAAATAACAAAGATATAAATCCGGTTTTACGATTTGAAATTTTTCCTGATTCGAGTCGCTTGAATGCGGGTTAATCGTTGGAAGAGAGTTACCGAGTAACAAAGAAGATAGGGAAAGATAGAAAAAGAAAAAGTGAGAGAACCCTTTGAATTCACGCCGATAGCCTTTATGGATTTTATGGAACTTTTACGTAATGATTGCCCTCGAAAGAAAAAAAAATATATATATATATATATATATATATATATATAATAATAATACAAGAAAAAAATAAAGATATAGTAAAAGAAATAAAAAGAAAAGAATAAAGAAGAAACAAGAATAAAAAAAAAAACATCAACACAACAACAACAACAACAACAACAACTAAATCAGACAAAAATTCTACATTAAACAATTTCGCTAATGGCGCGCGCTATTAGGTTTTATTTTAAAACTTATAAACCGATTATATATGAAACCATTCGTACGTACGTATTTTAAACTACGTATAGGTATAGGTATACCTTTAAGATACCTCGTGGAGCATACAAGAAAATATATAATATATATATATATATATATATGTACACATATATACAATATAAACCTGATTATATAGAAAGAAGAGACACGCGCGTTTTTCTATATCTATCTATCTATCTATCTATGTGTATAGTGTTGCTCGTTCATACGTGTTGGTTGTGTGTTATGCGCGCGAGCGCAAGACATCGTATAAAATCGTTTCGCATTGAAGTACCGCACTTAGCCTGCGCCAAGCGAGTGACGAAACGCGATGATTTACTTTGCCCGACGATGCGAGCGATGTACCTTTGTGACGTCAGAGCGCGCGTGTTCGATAACCTGACTATCACGGATGTGACTTTTGTATGTATGTATGTATGTGTGTGTTGTATGTGCTCCGTGTGCCGCTGTACTCATTTACGACTACGGCGCACACAAACACACACACACATACATACTATTCACTCTCTCTCTCTCTCTTTCTCTGTCTTTCTCTTACACTAAACGTAGCATCTCTTGTAACGTGTATATACACACACACACACATCTAAACACGTGAGCGCGCACGACGTTGTATCGAAACAGCTCTCTACGAACTGGATTATTGATGCGATAATCGAATTGTCCCTCGATAAAATTATTCTACCGATTTTTGTTCTTTCTTTTTCTCTCTCTCTCTCTCTCTCTCTATTTTTTTTTCTATCATTTTCCCACGAAAACAAAAATGAACAAAAAATTTGTTTCGGGACGCGCTTGTTGTATATGCGATCGTCGGCTACTACACACCCTCACACGTTGGTTCTTTTTTTTCTTCTTTTTTTTTTATTTTCTTTTACCGTCCTATTTTTGAATCGATCTATATAGGGATAATAAAATATACACACACATACGGTTTAATATATATATATATATTTTATGTATGTTTTTCTTTTTATATATATATACATTATTTCTTTTATTCTTCTTCAATCTTCTTGGCAAAGTAGCTGCTTCGTTTTTTTTTTTTTTCTTTTTCCATCGTTCCTTCGGAATTATTCATTAATTGTATGTGTTTTAAAATTTGATTATATTAACGTGTAAGTTATAACCTTCAATCTCAAATCGTATTAGTTAATGTTCTTTAGTCATCCAACGTCTAACGAGTTATTGGCGTTATTTTGTAAAATCTGCTTGTAATAGTTGTAAAATGTCGAGGGGTGACCTTAGAGCGTATAATAGATACCTGCTGTTAATAAAGCTTGTTAACTGGATTTCTTCTCTTTTTTTTTTTTCTTCTTTTTTTCTTCTTTTCTTTTTAACTTATAATAACAACTTACAAAGTAAAAAAGGTAAAATGCATTGTGAACGAATATATATATATATATAGGAAATATAATATTTGTGGTTTGTAAATTTTTCATTTAATTTGTGAATAAACGTAAGAAATCATTTCGGTAAATGTCTTATTTTGTACCGCTCGAAAATTTTGGCTCTTTCCACTGCATTCCGCATGACACACACATTTTAACATTTCTGCCAATATTAAATTTATATTTCTATTCAGAATATAAATTGTTTTTCTTCTCAAGAGTCTGTAAAAAAGAATTTATATTAACACCGCAGGCTTCTTTTTTTATTTTTTTTTTTTCAAAAGTAAACTCATTAGATATTTGTGTTAATTATTTATGATATTTCATTTGAAATTGTAATGGTTGGTAAAATAATTATATAATCGTAACATTGAATTATGTAATTAAATGTTAATATCCAACAACAAACTTTCGCGTCATTTTGTATTTTTTTTTTTTTTGCGTGTGTTTTCTTTTGGTTATTGTTATCCTAATTAAAACTGTAAAAAAGAAGAAAAAGCGTCAATTGGATATTAACTCATTTCATTTGTTTCATAGTATATGTAATGAACTTGTAATAAGCGCGAGTCGTTAAAGCGGTATACAATGATTGCAGGTGTTTCAAAATTGTAAACAATACAATGCGCAGCTGAGCCATTAGAGAGAGAGAGAGAGAGAGAGAGAAAGAAAGAGTCACGTTTTAAACGAGTACCAACCCAGACGACGACTATGCACGGCATGTCGTTGAAAAAAAAAATGTATGAGCGAACTATGATGTGCCCTAGTTTAAAGCAATATCTTTGAATAACAAGATACGTAGAAGTGAAATGAATTTTAATATAAATTGTATGTTAAATACGATAAAACGTAAGAGAATTATTTCACGATTAAAACAATTATATCGAAAGAGTTTGGACAATAAGGAATCATTCATTAATGATAGAAATGGTCTCTTGATTATTGATTATTGTTCTACGACATTTAATATATATTGACTTTATATTAAGGACAATTGTAAATAGATAATTAGATAATATTTTATACTGATTATTAAATTTGTTGAACAAAGTTGATTCGCTATTTTGTTCTTAATTATCATAAATGAATTTTCAATGAATGTTGGAACGAAATTTATCGAAAGATTTTTAAGATCTGCTGTTACTTCAATGTATAAGAAAATGTTTATTAATTTTTGTTAATTATTTATGATTACAGATGGTACATCCGAAGAGCGATGGCCAACGACAAAGGTTAGGCGAAAGCGTGAAGAACATACTTTTGTTTCGTGCTTTAGACGAAGTAAGTTAGAACATAATATATATATATATATATACAGTTGTTCCACGTACAATCGAGACAAGAATATAATCAACTTGCACTCGCGCTAACTTTAGAAATACCAATGAACGCATGCGATCTCTTACTAATCAGGTACTATATTGTTCTTAAAAAACACAAAGATATTTTTAAAGAAAATATCTTGAAAATATCGTATACACTTTTTGTTAAAAGAATCATATATTTTTCATGTTAATTAATCTTTTAAGAAGAAAATTAATTTATCGACGCGTCCTTCGTTTTACAGGAACAAATGGCTGACGTGCTGGACGCGATGTTTGAGAAAACTGTTCAGCCAGAAGAATTTATCATTAGACAGGGTGACGATGGTGACAATTTTTATGTCATCGAAAGGTAATCATATATAAAAATACAAATTTTAATTAACACTAGATATATACCATCATTTTCAGTATACCTATTTCTACCATACTAGTCAAAATGACTGTTCTGATATATCTAGTGTTAAAATATAACATCGTCAAGTGCACAGAGTAACTATTAAAGGACATTTTTATCTTTTTATTTTGTTGTTTATTTTCTCAGAGGGAGGTTCGAAGTATACGTTAAGGATGCTAACGGCGTAGAAAATAATATTCACACTTACGATAATTGCGGTGCTTTTGGGGAATTGGCCCTTCTTTATAACATGCCTAGAGCGGCTAGTGTTAAAGCTGTTACTCCGGGTACACTTTGGGCCATGGATAGACAAACTTTCCGTCGAATTCTTCTCAAATCTGCATATAAAAAGCGCAAGATGTACGAAGATTTGATTAATAAAGTTCCCATGCTTAAATCGCTCGAAGTGAGTATCATCTTTTAAATCGTATGAGAACTTTAATGAAAATCAATAATATATACTGAAGAGACTAAAACGGTCGTTCTTAAACATTTTTTTTCTTTTTTATCTGAGGATTATATTACACTTTTAAAAGAGCTTTTCTTTAAGTGGCTTTTCTATATGTGTGCATATATATAGAGACTCACCGTAGTAGTAGTAGTAGATAATATTGAGAAATTGAGAAATTTCTTGAATATTAATTTGGGTATAGGGTCACAAGATCCTCTGGACTTAACAAATTATATTTTGAGAACGACTAATTTAAAATATTGATTTTATTATTTTCATTTATAATTTACGAACGTGTTACAGTCTTACGAGCGCATGAACCTCGCCGATGCGCTTGTACCCAAACAGTATTCAGATGGTGAACAGATTATTAGACAAGGAGATACGGCTGATGGAATGTACTTTGTTGAAGACGGCGTTGTTAGAATTACTATATTGGGTGAAAATAATCGCGAAATTGAGGTATAGCGATAATAACCAAAAATATTCATTTGTTTGATCATATCATACCACTTTACCGACCGCCTAGGGTTGTTTCAACAGCTATATATACATCTGACCGACAGTTCAGTCATAGATTCTACTAACAAATTTTAATTGGATGCTAAATAAGATTCTAATAACAAATTACTGTTCGTATAATGATAGTGACTCTTTATCGCAATGTCAACCGATAACTAAAAGCTGATATAATAAATTTTTGTTCTGTAAGCATCGACATCGGCAAGCAAAAGCCTATTTATAGGCTAGCGGTCGTTAAAGTGATACTAATGAAAATGTCATATTTTATCGATGTATTTCGAATAATTTTCTTTTCTTAGATTAATCGAGTTCCAGCTGGAGGATATTTAGGTGAATTAGCATTGGTGACGCACAAACCTCGCGCAGCTTCGGCCTATGCCGTAGGAGATGTAAAATTGGCCTGTAAGTATTCTGTCAAATATTTTCTTTCTTTCTTTCTTTCATTTTTGTGAACACACATTGTGTTCATATATATATATAATTGAATTTGAATTTAGATCAAAGAAACAAGCAAACGTTGATATGTCGAATAATTGATTTTTCCAATTTCAGTTTTGGATGTTGAAGCATTCGAACGTTTATTGGGCCCTTGTATGGAATTGATGAAACGCAACATAGATGATTACGAGGATCAACTGGTGAAAATATTTGGCAGCAAAACCAACATTTCCGATATTCGATGAACTATTACGAATTATTAGACGTCGCGCTGCTGTACCGAAAGCACAGTTTCGTACAGTTATGTATAACATGAGCACAAACTTATACAACCACCTATTTCTGAATCTCATCCGCGTGTTTCAAGTATCGTCTCGAGTCCGACTTTCGTATGACTGTCTAATGTCAGCTGGTAAGATTCGTCATTAATAGTTATCAAGTTTATACCTGTGACACACTAAACAAATTTAAAAGATCCTCGGTTCTTCGTATATATATATATATATATACATACATCACGGTATTATAACTCTCCAAGACTGTATTAGATCAAAAAGTATTAAATATTTCGCCGTGCACTCACTCGCATGGGGGATTGAGATCTATTTATGAAAGAGAGAGAAAGAGAGAGAAAGAGAGAGAGAGAGAGACAGAGAGAAGAAAAATTGGCAATGTGTATAATTTGACATAACATGTAGAACGTTTCCCCGTTAAAGAGTTGTTTGTTTTATACAAGTTATAAGAAATACTCGGAATCGTAATATTAATGTATAGAAATTAATTCGATGCCATAAATAAATAAATAAATACTTTATTTATTTTGAAAGTGCATCAAATTAATTTCTACATCTATTACGTGACTAATAGTATTGTTTCCTTTTATATATTAATTTATAATAGATCGATCTGAATTCTTTTGACAAATTACACACACGCACACACTATATACAAATGCTCGTTCTATGCCTTCGGCTACTTCTGCAGGCGCGTTAATCTTATTTGAAATAAAAATGCTCTTATAAAAGCTGCTTACTCACGCTTTTAAGTAGCACCGTAAATCAAAACATTAGAGAACAACAATTTATTTAATCGTGTTCTGTTCGATGTGTTAGGTATTTGGCCAAATTATTCCGTCGTAGAAGAGAAAATGACACGCCGATGGCATCTTTCTTATACGTTTTGTTTGGGGATATATACGTTTTTTTTGTTTTGTTGTTTTTTTTTTTTAATTTCCATGTATTAAACAATTGACATACTACTACGACAAAGTATACAAAATTCATATTATAATAGTACGTACGCGTATCTATATATCTCTGCTATGATTACTATTCATGAAAAGTACGAAAAGGAAATAAATTTAAAAGGATATCGAAGATGCATTGATAGATGCATGCAAATGTACAAATAACTAATTGACACGGCATGAGGGAATAAAAAAAAAATAATAATAGACTGTGTCTTTGATTGCCACGTTTATTAAATATAAATGAAGTTATAAGTAGAAGAAAGGAAGATATATATATAAAAAAAAAAAAAATAACGGCGTTTGTTCAGTCGTGGGTATAATTTCATTTCGATAATTGTTAATCATTATTGTTTCGTTTTTTATTTTTAGAGCATTGTATGTAACCCTGTATTATTATTATTATTATTATTATTATTATTATTTTAATGTTACAACACAGTAGTAGAGGAGAGGATAGAAGAGGAGAAGTGTGATTGTTTATATTAAAGATAATAGAGAGTTCCATTCTTGTTTCTTCCATTGAATAAGTAGATTCGAGAGTGCTAACTCAAATCATTGTTCATTGTATATTTATTATGTCGAAGACAGTGAAGTGTTATTGTTATAATTACTATATTATCGAATGTTGCAGATGCACTTTGCAGAATATCTCGTCTCGCTGCTTTTGTACCGAATTCTAAGTCATATTTAATGCAAATATCGAGAATAGATTTCAAAGCAGTTTATATGTTCCTAATTTTATAACGCGATTGTTTTTTCATTTTTTTCTTAACAAGAGCAACTATAAGTATCGAACTATATATATATATATATATATATAGCAGCGCACAATTATTTGCAAACTTATCATAGACAGCATATGCCGATAAACAGTCAGTTTAGAATTGATAGAACATGCGATCGATAATATTTATTGCACTATTCTCGCATAGATATTTTCTTTACATATATATATATAGTAAAATGTCTATTTCATTGGTTGACATAATAAATGGATTATATAATCATGAATTTATACCAAAAAAAAAAAAAAAACGAAACAAAATAATACAAAGCTGGTGGGTTATAGGCATATTACGACAATATCACTAATTAGTTTTGATTATTTTCCGTTGGTATGAAATTTATTGTTTGTTTGTTTGTTTGTTTGTTTTTTTTTTCTTCTCTTTTCGACAAACTAATTGAATCTCAACGAGTTTGCAAAATTATAAAAAAAAAAAAAAACAAAAAAGAAACAATCATTAAATTTATCGATACCAATGGGGGAAAAGATGATCAGGCTTGCTTCTATTCAATATTATAGGACATATTGAAAATGAAAATAAAAAATGTGAGAAAAATGTCAAGGAGACACGATCGTCATAATCAAAGTCACGATTAAAAAAAACTTATCAAGCGAGAGTAACGACAAATCGGTTGAATTTCATTTTCAAACAAAATTGTGTGTTTTAATCGAAGATATAATATCATCCAATATATACATATATATATTGCATTATTAAGAGATTTAATGAACGAATTAATAAGAGAAAAAAAGAAACAAAAAACATTTTTCCAAATATTTTTATCTCATGCGGAAATATTTAATTATAATATAACGTTTATATCTAACATTCTTGTACCAAAAGAAATGAATTTGAACGCCCTACGATACGAATTAATTATTGTATTACTAGACGTTCGACATAAATCAGGTGTTGCAATTTTAGCGACAATTCATCAGATCCGTGGAAAAATGGTTTTAATTACGATTAATTATATACGATCACATTATTACACGACTGAAATAAAATGTTGCCATTAATTTTCTAAAAATAATATCATCACACTTATATCACGAATAAGAATAAAAAAAAAAAAAAAAAGAAGACAAAAATATAAAATAAAATAGATTAATCAGCGTGATCTATTTTAGTGTGAAAAACAAACAAAATGGCGTTGTCGTATTTTAACGAAACACCGCTTTCGGTACGTACATAGATATACACTTGTTTATATTCTATAGCGACAGATAAAAATGTTCGTATTATTTAACACGTATGATACCTGTAAAAATACCATTTTTTTTTTTTATGTTCTTGCGATATTTTTCACACTATTCTTCAGTGCATTATATTATCTGGTTTTTTTGTTTTTTTTTTTTTTCGTTTATTCTCTAACAATCTCTTTCGTAGTCTTCCGCGTTCTTTGTATTTTTTTTTTTTTAGACTGTGATATTATTTTTTCATTTTGTTTTCAATGATATATGAAGTTAATTTGTTTCTTATATGTATAACTATTGTTTTAATTTGTCGTCTTTTTAATTGTTTTATTTTTGTTTTTTTAAATTTCCTTAAATGTACGCAAATTCAGATGAATTTATAATTCGATATTGAAATGAAAGATTCTCTTTCCACGCGATTGAAGGAATTTTAAATAAAAATGACCTATAGAAGAAATAAAACAAAAAAAACAAAAAAATTAACAACTCCTTTACTATTGAATAGAGTAACACGCGAAAAAAAAAAGAGAGAAGGAAACAAAGATTCAAAAATAAAAATAAAAATAAAAAGAATAAAGTTAAAGAAAGTAGATGATAGAAAGATGTTAATTAAAAAGGGGGAAAAAGATTAAAAAAGTAAAGTAAAATAAAGTAAAGTAAAGTAAAGTAAAGTAAAGTAAAGTAAAAGAAAAAGAAAAAGAAAAAGAAAAAAGAGAAAAAAAAAGATAAGATAATTTATGCACCGAGTATCATGAGTGTAGCTATCTCTCATATTTGTGTCAGATTATATTCGATAAATTAAGTGTCAATGCCGAATCAAAGCCGAATTTCTTGAATACTACGTGTATCTAAATAATCTCATTTATCCTATATATATATATATATATATATATGTATATGTATATACATATATATATATGTTGCGTGTTACCCTCTGTATATAAATGTACGACGATCGATTTGTATTTAAAATAATTTCATTTTAACGCACATAAGTTCATCATCGTTTGTTCTCAACCGTCTTACTTGTTTGCTTGCTTGAATAAATTGCATAAATTGCATAAATTGCATAAATTGAAGATAAATTTATTCAAGAGAAGAACTTTAACTTCAGTTTGATCTTAATCGAATCGTAAAATACTGTTTTTTTTTTTGTTTTTTTGTTATCAATAGTATTAAACAATTGTATAAATCAACTGTCGGTATATTATTTTCATTATAATACAATTATATATTCGAACATTAAAGACAAATAATTAAAATTAGGATCGTCATTTTGCTCTATTTCGCTGGTTCCACTCGATGGAACTCGAAATGCTCGGAACCGTTCGAATGCGGAGCCGTATTAATTATTATACTAATAACGACCAAGCGCATTTTTCGCAATCGATAAATTATCAAATTGAAATTTTGTCATATATATACATAACTCTGTGTAAATCTCTGTCATATATGGTGAATAGAAAAGAAAATGAAACGACGTTTAAAAACGATGAGGAAGCAACAAAAGAAAGAGGAACAAAAACAAAATACGAGTTGTTCACTTTTGCATACAATCGATTATCTTGTTTTATTGTTACTTACAAATTTTATCTATATATATATATATATATATAATAAGGTTTGTGAAAAAAAGGAAGTGAATTTTTCTTCTTTCACATATTGGCTCAAGATGATGATGATGATGATGATGTAATCTATGGAAAAGAAAATGATCAAAACTTTACGATTATTTTAATCTGTCGTGTCTTCGCTGTTTCTCTTACGAATAAAACGTAATTTACTCAAATTGTGAGTAGAAAATTACGTTGGTGGGATGGGGTGGGGTAGGGTGGGATAGGTGCGTGCGTGTGTGCGTTGCGTGATAAAATTCTATTAAATGTACCAAAATATATATATATATATATATATATATATATATATATATATATATATATTATAGATAAATATATGTAATTGCGCGCGCGTACGTACGCTATTCTTTTAAAAGAAAAAGAAAAAAAAAACAAAACAAAAAAAAACATGGTAATATTGTATCTATGTACTAATTGAATATATCTTTCTCCCCTCTTTTAAAAAAAGAAAGAAAAAAGAATAAAGAGATAAAAAAAATTCGTAAATAAACGCGTTGACTTGTCGATTACGATTAAAAGATAATTTATCAATCTTCTTTCAAGATCTTCATTTCATTATCACCTTATTAACAAAAAAAAAAAAAAAAAAAAAAAAAAAAAAAAAAGCATTTTAAATAACTATCGATTAAGATTCATTGATAGTTTTGATTGAATCGTTCTTTTCTTTTTTTTTTTGTTTTCTTTTTTTGATGGAAGAAGAGGGAAGAAAAGAATTTGAATTTTTTGTTCATCTTTTTTATTTAACTTACACAATACCAAAGTTATAATAATTAAAACGCGAATAAAAAAAGGTGTTGTTAAGATACAATAAACTGTTTAACACTAGATATACCACCATTTTCAGTATACCTATTTCTACCACACTAGTCAAAATGATTGGTGTATATATATATATAAAAAAAAAAAATGCTTTTTAAGGCTTACAGTTTTGATTTACTCTTAAAAAAAATAAGAAAAAATATTTAACAATAATAATATCAATAGATAAATGGATTTATAGACATTTTTAAATGACAAAACACGCTTAATTATATTTACAGAAATCAAATGTTACATGAAGTAGAAATTTTGAATTAAAATGGCTTGGCCCAGCCCGACCAGTCAAAATGATTGCTATGGTATATCTAGTGTTAAAAAACTTGGAATAACCAAATAAATAAAAATATCTATATATACATATATATGTATATATAATACGAATAAAAATGATAGTCCTAAGGAAAAAAAAAAAAGAAAAAGAAGAAAAAACATCGTGAGCCACATAAAATGCGTCTAAAGAGGGTAACACGTATATAATATCGAGAAATGTTACCTTGTGTTCTATTTATGACGCAACGATGCTGCAAAAGTGAATTATGAAAGTGAATTGAAAAAGAAAAAGAATAAAAAAAAGAAAAAAAAAAAGAAAATAAAAGTAAGAAAAAAAAAAATAAGAAGGGAAGAAAGAAAATAATAAGAAGAAAGTGTGTTGTGTTGAGGAAGGGGGGTGGTGGTGGTGGTGAGAAAGAAAAGAAAAACGTATTGCGGTAAAAAAAAAAAAAAATTAAAAGAAAAAGCAAAAACAAAACAAAAAAAAAAGAAAGATAAAAGAAATACATAAAAAAAAAAAAATAAAAATAAACAGACGTCGCATAATTGTTATTCTATGTGCAAAACCAAAATGGATATATTTATCCGATGTTTATCTCACTAAGAGGAGAATAAAAAAATTTTTTTCCTCGGGGGAAAAATGCTGACTCGCGAGAAAGAGAAAAATGTGTATGAAAGTGAGCTCTTTTGTGTTCCCTTTTCTCCTTTCCAAAAAAAAAAAAAAAAAAAACAAAACAAAAAAACAAAAAATATATATATATAAATATAGAAAGAAAAAAAGAAAGAAAGAAAGAAAGAAAATAAGTGAAGAAAATTTATTGTACGATTACAATTTGCGTAGGAAGATCAAAAAAAAAAAAAAACGTGGAAAGAAGAATTCTTTTGATTAAAAGTTGGCGCAGTAACACAGGGTATTGGATATTGAAAAGAAAAGAAAAGAAAAGAAAAGAAAAGAAAAGAAAAGAAAAGAAAAGAAAAGAAAAGAAAAGAAAAGAAAAAGCATAGAAAAAAAAAATAAAAATAAAAAAAAACTGTAAAGAATAAATAGCGAAACCGGCCGAAGCGAAAGAATAGAAAAGAAGAAAAAAAAGAAAATAATAATAATAATAATAATAATGATAATAATGATAATTGACTTTTTTTAAAACTCGTCTTTGTAAAGTGTTAAAAGCATTTCTAACTTCTGTCCCATTTCTCAAAAAGTTCTTTTCATCGATGATTATTATTATCCCTAAACGAACTTATATATCGATTATAAGAGAAAGGAATTAAACATCGTTTCTTTCTTTTAAAATACATTGTATCGTTTATTCGATCTTATGACTGAATAAACGCGCATCTGCACGACACGACCGAAGTAAAATCATATATACATATACATAATATATATATATATATACATATATATGTGTGTGGATGTGTGCGTTCATGAGCGCGCGCGTGTGTATGTATGAATGTATGTAGAAGTACGTATGATGATGATCATGTATGTATACATATGATATATCGCTTTGAAGTGACGTTTGTGAGATCTATGGGTTAAAAACCAAATAGATTTTGTATTATATACGGCACTGCGTAAGGATATTTCCAAGATCACACACACACACATTGATTGTTGTATAAATTAAACAATTAAAAAAATAAGTAAGTAAGAAAGAAAGAAAGAAAAAAAAAGTAAAGTAAAGTAAAGTAAAGTAAAGTAAAGAAAAGAAAAAACAAGTATGTACGTACTTAACGCCCCCCGTCTTAATTTCGCGATGTGTCGTAGCATATACAAGCACTTAGGAGATATATATATATACACACACATATATACATATATATATAAATATATATATATATACTTATGTATATTTATATATATATATATATATTTTAGAGATGTCAAGTATATGTCAAAACTCGTTTCCAGCTGGTCTGATCGGGTATCACTCTGATATAATTATTATGCGTTTATAACTGGCAAAGATGCGAGTAGCAAATTAAACCTTTGTAATGATAACAAAAAAAAAAAAAAGCGCATGCAATCCAAAAATTTGACGTATGATGAGTATAATTAAAAAAAAAAGAAAAAAAAAAGAAAAAAAAAGATACATTTATGAACGTTTGTCTATGCTGTTTTTGCGAACATTTGAGTATGAAACGAAAAGGAGTCCGAGATTTCTGTACATCCACCCTCATTCGATGAATAAAAATCTTCCATGATACGAAGAACGTCGAAGTCAACTAAAGTTTTGTGTTTATATCTCTCTCTAATCATTAAGTATAGAATCCAGTTTAATTTAATATGTTCTATTCTTATTATTAATATTAATAGTTGGTGTTAGGAACTTGAAAGTTCATTGCCACAAATATCAAATCCCGCCATTGTTCCCGTTCCTGAGAGCGCATACGTTCTATTTTTAGAAAAGAAAACTGATAATCTTATTATACAATTGCATATGTATTTTATTTTATTGTTTTTTTTTTTTTTTTATTACTTTACAGCCTAAAGAGGCTGTGAAGTTAGTTTTGAGAACGATTATTTCTATTTTACCGAGGGTAGGTTGCTAGCCTCTCCCTCGAACCCTCCTCCTTTATCTGGGCTTGGGACCAGCTAGCTATTATCTAGGTATCTAGATATTAACTAGGCGGAGTTTAAAATGTACGTTATCATTTGTTTTTCAATATCCGTCAAAATTATACGTAATTTTCCTTTGTTAGATCATTGATATTTCGTTAAATTTAATTGGAATTTAAAATGTGATTTAATACAAGCTATGATTGATTACGTAAAAACATTATCTGCTGTTGTTTTTCTGTTTTTATTATTTTTAACTGAAATCTACAAGACGATAGATACACTTAAGGAAAAGAACCGGAATAATCATCATTTATTATCATTAACATTAAACAATAATAATATGTTTGGATGATATAAGATGAAATAAATGCATTCTCATCGTATGAGCAAATTAGTCAATATTTCAGCGGAAGTTTAAATTGTCAAAATATAAAACGTAACGAGAGTCTCTAACCACTCGTTAAAATTGTTGACGCATTTAATGATGATGATGATGATACGCTAGAGCAAAAGTTAGGTCATGATAATAATAATTTTCGCAAGACTTCTCTACTTGTGTGGTAGGACCTTTGTTATGAAATATTTGATAGCTTTTCTCAAAATTCTAATTATGTAATATACTCCTACTTATCTCGGTCATATTATAGAGTTAAAGAAAATTATTATTATTATACTATTACTATTATTATTATTGTTTGTGATTGGAATCTTTATTAAAAAGCAAGTGTACAGTGCATGTACGCACCACAAAAGTTTACAAAAGATCACAGTATTCACATAAAAAGTTTATACGTATTGTAAATGATAATGTTTTTAATATGTGCTGGTCTTTGATCAACAACACCACTAGCAAAGATTTCGAAGGCCAACGATATTTCGTTCTGAGAGACACGGATAACAAAGTTTTGCTCTTTATCTTTTGAACTCGCTCGCAACACACAACTCTTTCTTGCCGGTCAAATAGATAAATGTATAAATCATATTAAATGTTCATACGTGGTTTAGTACATGTTCGTCTCTCGGGATGAATTCGTCGCATTAAAAATATTTCATTTCATTTTTATTCTCCTTATTGTTACTTTCAGTGCTGATAGAACAAGAATATTCAAAATTGTTTGTACCATACCAGGTACATTCAACACACATTTACCTTTATATTTTATATTATACGATATTTATGTTTATCAGTCGATGATCACTACAAAGGAATCTAATTGTGCCTATATGAGCATTACAATCATTGAAAAACATCCAAATCAAGAATCGGTGGAAATATTTCTAAATCAAGCTTCAATTAGGTCAAACAAAATTGCTGAATACGCAGATAGGACTTTTTTGAAAAATCTATTTAAAGAACTGCTTTTTGAAAGTTGCGAAGGTTGGTGTTTTATTCTTATCATTTTCAATGATATTTATTTATTTCTTTTTTTTTTTTTATAAAATAAGATAAGTTTTCTATACTTATTGAATAAAAGAATATAACAATGGATATTTTCTCATATATCGATCGATTATTGTCGATTCTTAATAGCATCAAATTGGAAACACTTGCATTTATATTGAAAATATATTGCAAAAAATTATAATTAAATGTTTATACTAATAAAATTTGTTGATAATTATTCACTGCCCTCTTCTAGATTGTGAAAAAATGGCTGCGGTACCACAAGCAGCGTTTGCAGCGTGCAAAGTCCGATGCAATGAACAACATGACGATAATAATATGATATCACCGATAGAAGGAAAAGAAAAAGCAAGCAAAGAAAACATATTTAATGGTAGATTATACCCAGAAGGTAATTCAAATTTAGATATATCATTTTACTAATAAATCATATCAAATTCATTGTGTTATTTTATTTCAATAAGATTACTTTGTTATAATATTACGATTTCTAGTGTATCACACATATTTAGTCTTAAAAAAATATTGATTACCAAAATATAAATTTTTTAAATATACAGCTCGTGATAAATAATGAAGAATTAAAATTTAAAAAGAAAGAAAAAAACATATATAAATATACATGAAAAATAAATGGAATATTTGAAAGGAAAATTGTATGGCCTTAAATAATTTAATTAATGGAAACTAAACTTTTCTTTTGGATTGATACTAATTTTAGGTTTGGAACTTACACCCTTGAAATATAACAGCAAACTGATGAACAGCATATGGGGTTTATATAATCGCTACTCTGTACATAATTTCAAGAAAAATACTGATGCCGAAAAAGGCTTCTTAGCGACTGCATGGCAGACAGTTTATTCTAATTCTTCTTCCATTATGTCTGCTCCAGTCGTTTCAGCTTCAACTACTATGGAAACTCCTCAGATTGTAGATACCAATAATAGTATTTAATTAATCGAATGATAGTTTTGAGCGTCAATGGACTTGTAATGGAAATATCACCGGAAGTCAATGATGGTGTACCAGTTAATTTCCTACCAGTAGGAACAGGATCTTTCCTTTTATCAATTTTATTTTGTCATATAAGAAAAATATTCAAATATTATTCAAATGACTATTTTAATTGAACAATTAATATTTTTCTGAATATAAAAAAAGTAGTAATTAAAACTACAGAACTTCGAAACTACGAATAAGACAATGAACTATAAATAATTCTCTATTCATGGGTATAATATTTGTTAATTATTCGTGATAGAGAATGAGAATTTTGAACGTAGCAGAGATGTGTCGTATTTTGATTCATATGTTTTCCTATATGTTAAAATAGTTTACACAAAAATTGTTTTATTACTATGTAAAATCAACTGGTATTTTTTATTGATCGACCGGAATAAGAATATTAAATAAATTGCTATTTGCCATGAATGTGTGAATAAGTTGTTATTTAATTAAATACTAATCCATATACTCTTATATCTTCAAAATATCGTCTTACATTTTATTTTATCAATTAATTATGTTAACTATTGTTTATTTGTATTTTTCAATTGAAAATTAAATCAAATAAATAGCGCCACGATGCTTACGCTATCTGCTGGATATATTAAGCAATTACTTCACAATTGAATATGGGGGGTCGTGATTATTATTTATATAAACATTAATAACCAAGTATGAATGAAATATCAATCGTAACTTTTACAATCAGTAATAGTTAAATGATAATGAAATGCAATCAAGAAAATCTCTTGAATTAACATTAGCTATACTTAAGCCACATGTTGTTAAAACCCCTTTCGTGCTTCAGGTAAAATATTAACCTAGGCATTCAATGTTTACCTTTATCATTCAATTAAAAAAAAGATACATATATAGATATATACACGTATATACAGATTATGTGTATGGTGTAAAAATGATAAATGCATTTAAAAATAACTTGCATCTTTTCAGAAAATTCGTGATTTGATAATTGAAAATAATTTCAAAGTTGTTAGAACGCGCAGAACGACATTGACATCCGATGAAGCAGCATTATTTTATTCAGATCACAAAGATAAGTTCTTTTACAATCGTCTATTAACTTTTATGTGCAGTGGCCCATCAGATATTCATATATTAGCTGGCCATGATGCTATTCTACGATGGAGAAGATTGATGGGCCCTACTAAAACATATCAAGCGCAATACATAGAACCAAATAGCATTCGAGGTATGTTTGGTCTCTCAGATACTAGAAATGCAACTCATGGCTCGGGTAAGATATGTTTAAAGTAATTGTTCTATATGATTTATTGAATCTAAAGGTGAATAATTAAATTTATTCTCTTATTATAGATTCGCCAGAATCTGTGAAACGAGAAATATCAATATTTTTTGATGATTTTGACATTAAACGATGGTACGAAAGAGAAGAAATATTTTATCACTTAGATAAACTACAATTTGATCCAATATCTTTTGTACATATTATTGACAAAAGTTTCTTAACTCCTACCAAAGGATAATATGATGAAATAAGATATGGATAATATAATAGCTTGTTAGCAAATGACCCGTTTTAAATAAAATCTAGTCTTGAATTTATAGATAAAACATTTAACGGAGTTTAATCAATTAGTATAGATCTGTTCTATTATATTACGTTAAAACATAAATATATATATTTTTACTGTTGGAAAAATACATATAATATTTATATATATATATAATTTCATTGTGTCATTTGAAGATTGCAATTTACATGCTAATTATAAATATAATTAAGACTAGATAATTTTCATCTTAAATGTATGTACAAGTTATTTGTTGATTTATGAAACAACAATTGACATTTATAACCAACTACACAAATATTATTAATTGTTATGTAATATATAACATTTTATTTATATATTATCTTCAAAATGCTTCCCTTTTTTGTACTTTGATTTCTTTTTTTTTGTATATTTGCTACGAATCTAACGTTTAAGCATTTATTTTCACATAAACTTTAGGCCTTGAAAATACTTTAATACCTTCCTCTAACTTATTCAACTGTTTTTCAATTTCCATTTTTCTTCTTTGCGCTCTGAGTGTATCTGTTTTTATCGGCATCATATTTAATTCGTTAACATAATCTTGATAATCTGTAATCATTATTTTCATAAGTTACGTATGAAATATGTTATTTCTAGATATATCTAATGAAGTATTTACATAAGCCTATCTGATTATATTTTTTGAAAGCTTTGAAGATAAAACAAATGATTACTTAAGACATTTGATTTCATCTTTAAAGCTATGAAAAATATACACAGATGATTTGTTTTAAATGCCTCATATAGCGTAGTTGATTTAGGAAATATACTTTTTTTCAGCATTCGCAGTGTTTCCTGACGCTCGTGGTCCGGTAAGGGGACATGACCTTCTGGACACTCAGGGTAGAATGCAGCTGCTTTAGCTTCTTCTTCTTTTTGTAGAGCTTCTTTTCTATCCCTAATATATCTGTTAGAAAAATTCATTGATTTGAACAATTATATACTCTAGATATCTATAAATATATTATTAGTATCATTTAAAGAAAGAAATAAAATGTACGAACAAAAATAAAAGATAGAAATAAAACTTCTGGGAAGTTACTTTTAACATCATACTTGGGGACAACTCCCTTGCGATAATTTGTAGGAACTACACCATTATTCAATTGTACAGCTATTTTACCAGCAACAGTATTACGATTTTTACATGACTTTACTAAATCAGATTTTTGATTGATCTCTGTAGTTTTTGAATCGTTTAATTCTGTATTGGTAAATGCATGTACGTTTTCTAATTCTGATGGACTATTCAATAATTGATCAGATTCATTTTTATTCTTTTCCTCGTTGTTCTCGATATTTCTCTTAGTAGGATATCTGTAATTTGTTTAAGTTTATATTTTTTGCTATAAATGTATATATATATATATATTTGAAGTTTTAGTTACCTGATAACACCTTCCATATAAAGCTGATTAATCTGGTTTTCTTCTAACGTTTGAATACCTTTATGTTTGTATTTGGTATTTGCAGGCAAAGGAGAGGTATTTTCATCATCTTGAGACTTCTGGATAAAATTTGGATCAGACATAACTTTTATTTTAGGTCTTTGGACATTTTTAGTATTTAAACTTTCCTTTTTCATTTGCTTGTTTGCCAATTTATTTGTTAACGAGTTAAGTGGTTTTTTTGTAGGCACAGAATTCTTTTTATTAAGTATAGGAGTACTAATCTTTCGGATGGGCTCTTTCTCCATAATTTCTGTTTCTTTATTAGCCATTAGATTTTCCATATGATTGTTTTGTAAATTTCCATGGAAACTGGTATTCACTTTAGCACTGATGTTGGAATATTTATTTATTTTTTTCTATGTCTGTTTATCTGAAATTTGTCTAATTCATCGGTTTCTTTATTGGAATGAAAACACTGCTCCATTCGTCGTAAATTTTTCACATTTTCTTGTATAAAATTTTTCTTTCTGCTTGTTGCTAAATAATAAACAATATATACATACACATAACATAAATATTATTTTATATATCAAAATAAATATATCGTTTGGTACTTACGTAGGTTAGGAAAAACACCTTTTAATGTAGCCATTTTAAACAGAAATCCTTTAAATAATAGAAAACGTTCATTGATTTATTATTGTGATTGTTGGTAATTTTCTAATAAATGTTACAAAGTACAATTCACATGACGACCATTTAATTTCAACAAAAATAGTATTATTGATGCTAGTTGATTTCTCTTAATATAAATAAATGAAGAAATATCTTTCAAGGGACTAATCTCAAACGCATGACTCAATTTTGAATTATCTTCGTTACCAAACAAACAATGTTGTTTACAAATCATGGCAAAATGTCTGTCAAATTGTCAGAATTGCCAACATATTTCAAAGAAAACCAACATAACAAGGACAGAGATAGAGATCTCCGTCAGTAAACATACGAAAGACTACATAGATGTGTGATACCGAGCTAAAATTAACGACGATTGAAGCGCCACCTAGTGACAAATCTAGAAACTTTCCTCATTCACCATATATATGTATAATAATATAAGACCACAGCTGATTTTTAAAGTGATGGGTTAAAAATGAAGTTATTTAAATTAATTGTACATCAAAAAAACTTTAGTGGCGAAGATTTAATAATTAATCCCAAAGATTATCCAGGAATTAAGACTGGCGATGTTGTTGAAATTTATCATCCAGAGGATGAATTTAGCCGCTTACTTCTACAAGTTACATTATTTAAAGAAGATCTTCAAGGACGTGAAACAATTAGTGTTGAAAATAATGTAGCAACTATGTTTCAATTAAGAACTTTTGCTGATGTTTATATGAATATTGTCAATCCAGAAGATGTAGCGTTAGACTCTGTTGAGCTAACATTCAAAGATCAATATATGGGACGCAGTGAAATGTGGAGATTAAAAAATAGCTTGGTATATTTTTATTTTTATTTGTTATTATCATGATTCCTTTTTATTTGTTATGTATTTGTTTAATTTTAGGTGAATACCTGTGTTTATATGAATAAGAAGATTGAATTTTGTGGAGGTAGTATTCGTTGCCAAGTTTATGAAATGTGGTCTCAAGGTGATAGAGTTGCTTGTGGTGTTATCACTGATGATACTAAGGTATAAAAAAGATTTTACATTTATTTATTATATATATATATATATATATATATATATATATATATATATATAAAAGATTAAGAATTAAATTATATGTTAACTTTGTTTCATTATTATATGATTTAGGTAGTCTTTCGTTCTTCTACAAGTATGGTTTACCTTTTTATTCAAATGAGTTCAGAAATGTGGGATTTTGACATCCATGGCGATCTTTATTTTGAAAAAGCAGTTAATGGATTTTTAGCAGATCTATTTCAAAAATGGAAAAAGAATGGTAGTAATCATGAAGTAACAATAGTTTTGTTCTCAAGAACATTTTATAATGCCACGAGTTTAGAAGAGTTTCCAAATCATATGAGAGATTGTTTACAACATGATTATAGAGGTAGATTCTATGAAGATTTTTATAGAGTAGCAGTACAGAATGAAAGATATGAAGATTGGAGTAATGTATTGGTACAATTACGTAAATTGTTTACTGATTATCAAAAAATTGTTTTGGAATATCATCAAAGGCCAGATATTGTTATGCCTAAAGCAGTTAACTCTACAGCAGCCCAAGGCAATTTTTTAGAAGTCCTGAATATGTCATTAAATGGTAATAATCAATAATTATATAAACAAAGTATTTACACATTTTATATTTTTTAATTTATATTTTGTTTACAGTTTTTGAAAAACATTATCTTGACCGTAGTTTTGATAGAACAGGTCAATTGTCAGTTGTAATAACTCCAGGTGTAGGTGTATTTGAAGTTGATCGAGAATTGACTAATGTTACTAAACAAAGAGTTATTGACAATGGTGTAAATAGCGATTTAGTTTGTGTTGGAGAACAACCATTGCATGCAGTTCCTTTATTAAAGGTAATACATTCTATTATCTTGTAGTATTCATTATATTTATTGATTAAAAAAGGAATATATTATTATGAGAAACATATTATTATAGTTTCATAATAAGGATACGTCTATAAATGCACCAGATGACTACAGTATGCCTCATTGGATTAATCTTAGTTTTTATTCGACGAATAAAAAAATACCTTACTCTACTTTTATACCACGCATTAAATTGCCTCAAAAGGTGTCTAAACATTCTACGGATAATGGCAAATTAAATTGTAAAACTAAACTTTTACAAGAAGATCCCAGGGAATGTTTGCACAATTCTTTATTTGATTATGACGCTTATGACGCTCAAGTTTTTCAATTACCTCATGTTCACACTTCAAGGTATTATATATTATTACTCGCATATTATTTTAATTTTGTTTATAATATATGTAATTTCAATCTTTAATTAAAGTAGTTTGCAAAGAGTTACTACGAGAACCAAAAAAACAAGTGTAGCATGCATTGAGACTCATAACAATGCTCACATATTAAAGCTTTTAAAACGTAAAATGTCAGATCCTGATATTCATCATCCACCACCTGAAACACATGCATTAATACCAGCAGCAGCAAGAAGTGCTGCAATCTCTATACCTCATAGGGCAGAAAGTGTTGAGAATATCGATTCTAATGAGGAAGCAAATGGTATGTAATTATATTGATTTAAATATTTTCACTAATCAAAATGGAATGTTATATATTTAAAATTTGTTATTTTGATAGTGTCAAGAACATCTATTAAAAGTGATATAACTGATTCTGAAATATCACCACCATTCAGACCAGTTGTTGGAAGTGCTGGTAGTCCAACTAATTCAATTTCTCAGCCTACAAATATAGTCAGACCTAGCAGAGCACTTATCAATCCTTTTGATCCTTCACATGTTACTATAAAACTAACTAGCAATAGACGCAGATGGAGTCATATATTTCCTAAAGGTAACTATAATTGTTAGATCGTTATATCATATTTTACAGTAATAATAATTTTAGGTCCATCGGGTGTTCTAATACAACAACATCATTATCAAGCTGTTCCAACTCAGCCACATCCTGAACCCCAGAGTGATACCACCTCAACATTGAGTGGATCTCCTATGGAGCAAATTACAACAACTAGTAATCCACATCATATATCAAGATCAGCATCTCAAATTGGATTTCAAGATCGTTAGTACTCTCAATGATACATAGAATATTTATATGTGATTTTTAACTGCACAATATACATATATATTTTTTATTATAGATACAAAAGGGAAGTTTCAACGAATAAATCTGATAGGCGGAGATAAAGTTTCAAATACTAATTCATCTGGAACTAATAAGAGTTTAACACTTTTATGGGGTGCCACTGGTGAGCAGGAGTGGACACCAGCACTTACAACAGGTTTGCCAATAATTATTCCATATATCTTTATCTACAAATTTTGCATAAAGTAAGGTGAAGTATTATTAATAAGATTAAATGAACAAATAATTACATAATCAAAATGAAAGTAGGATTACAGTGTAAATGAGAGAATCTCTAAGTAATCTGCAATTACTTTTTATATAACTATTCACATCATTTCATCTTACATATAATGTTATACTGCTTCTTGTGTGGTTTTTGCATTATTAGTACATATTTATTTCACCATTGAATGTTTTTAAAACAATCTCATCAGATCCTTTATATTAATTATATTGGAATATAACTCAATCAGTAATAACATGAATAAAGTATTATTTATATTTATTTGAGACAGATTCATTAAAGAAGCAATATCGTTCACACTGTTATGTCAGACATTAATATGGATTAAAAGGACTATTCATTTTTAGAAATAATTTTACATATTATCAACATAAACCCACAATCGGAGATAAAAAAAAAATAATGGTATTGCATTTATTTCCATGCTATGGTACGTCTTATTGGGACGCAACGCTGGACGTATTGATGCGTGTGTGATGTGCAACTATGATGTCACATTAAACAGCAATCATAGGTTAGCGCCATATATTACTGAAAGTTGATTCTCGGTTATGGTATACATTTATTTTGGGATATTAAGTCCAAGTAGAACTGTCACTACTCCTAAATTAGTTTCTCATTGTCTTTCTAATTTCTCTTATTTCTATTCTTGTTTTCTGTGCATGCATATTGTACATAGCCATTTGTGTGTTATTCAAGTTGAACTATTTAATCAATGAAGTTATTTATTTCAAGCTACGTAGTCAATATTTAAAATATGTCTTTAATATCAGGATAGTATAGTCTTTCTTTATTAATTACTTCTGTTACATTGTTTATTAATTTTAGCGGTATATTTAAGGGATATAATAATATTTCATTATATTATATATATATATATATATAACAATCTGGTTATGTGGACTTGCATATTTGTATATGTATTTTATACATGCACTTAAATGTGTGTAACGTTTAATTTTATTTTATAAAATGCTTTTATACATAGATGTACCTCTTTGTTAAGATCTGCTTTTTTTTTTTTTTTAGAAGATGTTAGCCTTCTGCAAAACTTAAAAAGGAAATCAATCCAATACTACAGGATTTATATAACTCTTCTATTTTATAAGTTCTTTTGTATTCCATGTTGTATATGCCATTATTTCTCTTTCGATCCTATGCTTTTTGCTATTTTAAGGTAATCAAATGTGTCATTTAAACGAACATGAATATTTATATTCAAGTTATGTTGTATTACAACAGAAATAATATGCAACGTATTTTTAAGACTAACATTTGAATACCTAAAAATATCTATTTAGTAAAAGTACGTAGTAATATCATTTTTAATATATACATCTTCATGCTTAGAGGCAGCTTTGCATTTAATACGGCACGACATATGCACGCACGCGACACACGCACGCGTACATAATTAGAATTATTTATGTTTTGCATATACATAAACTCAATATTATATTCTCTCCTTTTTGTAGTCCTACAAAATAATCATATTATTTCAATACATCATACATGTAGTTATCACAAATGCATATTTAATTTGTGTTAAAAAAAAAAAAAAAAAAAAAAAAAAGAAGCCTTATATTGCCTTATATTCAAAGTTCTGTGTGATATAGTAACTAAATTTTATTGTGCACTTTGTACTTCTTTGATATAGTTTTGTTTTTTTTTTATGTTAATTTTAACATCTAGGTATTGTACAGGTATATATTATTTATACACTATATATGCTACATATTTTTTTAGTTATATTTTATTTTTAACATAAAAGAAAGTTACGATATAAATTATTGTCGTAAAGAATTAAATAACATTTTTAATTTAATTTAAATTAATCAATTTAATTAAAAGAATAAATATTTCTTTTAATTAAAAAAATAATTCAACGTAAGATAATCAAAAACGGCAGAGAGATATATTGTATACAATTTTTACTAAAGTTAAGATGCTGAATGTGTAATTGGTATAATTTCAATACTTGCTTTTTGTACTTATTATAATTTAACAAATATTATATTATAGTCTGTCTTTTTTATTCTTTAGGTGTTGACTGGAAGTCATTAACAATTCCTGCTTGTTTGCCTATTACTACAGATTACTTCCCAGATAAAAGGAGTTTACAAAATGATTATGTTGTTTCTGACTATAATCTTTTACCAGATGATGTAAATGCAGATTTTGCACAACAACGAGCAGTTTATAAAAAACCTTTAACAACTGCAGAAGTCTTCAAAGAACTCGTTTCACAGAGACTGGCTCAAGTATGAGATCATTTTTTTTATACTTTCATAATAATAGTAATATTTGTTGTTATAATTATACTTATATTTCAATTATTTTAGGGTTTTCAACTAATTTTATTACCACCTATCAATAAAAATCAAAGTAATACACCTGGTAGTGGTACAGCTGCACCCATAAGTTCTGTAATGCGAGGAAGACAAACAGAATCTGAACCAAAAGAAGAATACTTGCTTAGTATTGGACGAATTTTTCATAAAATATCACTTTACGGTAACTCTATAACAGTTACAAGATACAGGCCAAGGTATATAAATAACTATTTATAATATACATCTATACAATACTACAAAATATAATAATTTATAATATTATTTATTTTTTAGGCATCCTTATCCACCATTTAATATCCATTATCGATATAGATTTCATGCTCCTCATCATGATACTTATGAAGTATCATGGGTATCTTTTACAACAGAGAAACTTGAAAATTATAATTGGAATTATTTAGATCATTATATATGCACAAGAGGACATACTGATTTTTCTTTAGTAGAGGTAGTTATTTTAATAATTTCATATTTTAAAATTGTATAGAATAAATCATTATCTATCGTATAATTTTTATTTTATTTTAAGACACTTAAATATTGGAGGTTTAGAGTATTCTTATTGCCAATGAACAATTTTGCAACACGAAAAATTTTAGAAGGTTCATCAAAATGCGACATATATACACCAGCTTCAGCAGCCGAGCAAGCTTCTCTCATGGATGGATTTTTGCGTTTTATAGAAGGATGGTTGAACAAAATACGACGACCGCTTCCTAATAAAAATTGGGTAATGTATAATAATATCTATTTAATTTTTCTTTGTCTAATTTAAAAATATAATATATATATATTTTCAAATTGTGAACAATTTATGTGTATGCAAGAAAATAATATATGATATTGAATTATCATAAAGAAATAACATTGTTATTGATATTTTTATCTAGCAAATAATTGATTCGTTGTTTAACTATTAATTTAATTGTGATATTAATTTAAATTATATTATATTATATTATTTTATTTTATTTTATTTTATTAGCACTACTACGTTAGAATGTGCATGCCAAAGTTCTGTAGTTCAATTATGCTCATGTGATTATTATTAAACTTATATTTTATTTTTCATTTTTATTTATGCAAAAATTGTTTGATTGATTTCATTTAATAATTAGCTTCATATTTAATTTCTGCGTTTATCTTTATATGTTAATAGTGTAATGTAATATTTCATGTCTTCTTGGTAATATCTTCTATAAATACATTTTATACTATAATAATAATGTAATATAAAATTATTGCATGTATTATTTTAAATCTATAGAAATATATAAATAGCTGTGAATAAAAACAAATAGGAGGCGAGATATATATGCACGGCTTCCATAATAAGCTTGTGTAGTTAAAAACATTCACTACCACTACTACAATATATTGGACAAAAGTATTCAAAGCAACTAACTTTCTTTTCCTACATTCATAGGCTGATTTTATAGTTACAATATACTGAAAAAAACATTTACGATGCTCTTGATGGTTCAGAAACAAATAGTTTTTTTCCATTACAATTATGTGGCCACATAAAATAATATATATATATATAAACAAATATTTAAGCAGGCAGTAGGGATGGGGTATTTAGCATGCTATGTTTCAGAGCCCCACAGTTCTAAGTGGTGTCCCTCCAAGAGACCCTGCCTCTCATTTGACCAGACGCAGGCACAGCACGAGCCTAATATTCCTCACTAACCAGGTACTTCCCCTAGCAAAATAGCCTCCATCTATTGAGGCAGCTATTAATCTAATCAGGTCTAAGCTTTGAATTAGATAATATCGAGCAGAAAAATATGAACTTCAATCTATAAATTGATATCTTATTAATATGCACCATTTATATTCAATATATGAATATAAGTAATTCCTTTTATGCCTGTGAATACAATTTAATTGCTTTTAAATAAATGTTATTTCGAATTATCATAAAGCTTATGTACTGTACTTAATATTGATTTTTGAATATGCTTGATATATATATATATATATACTAGCCTTGAATGTGCATCCACAATTTATAGCGAGCTTTCTCATTATGCGTGAGATGTTTACCGTTGTTTAATTCATTTATATTTTCAATATTTATAATATTTATGAAACATTATCTTCTTTTTTTTCTTCTTCTTCTTATATAATAATGATCATGTCTTTCCTTTTATATTATTATAAATAGACAGAGATATCTATCTTCATAATCATCAGCTTCAATCATGCCCTCACAATTATCCATACTTTTCATCATACTTTACAGACCAGTCTAGTAAGCAGCTCTCCCTTTAGGGAACGACTTGGGAGCAACCGTCTACCAGAGAAACCACGACCAAGGTTTGAACATGCTTAAATTAATGATTTCAGCATTTGCTTTTTGCTAATTTCACTATGTAGTTCGTCACCTTTTTTTATTCCAGTGGACCATGCCAAATTGGTGTTAGACACTTCTTCTGCTTGTCTATATATGTAGCACGAGAATTGAATTACAACATTGTTTCAGGAAATATATAATATTTTTCAATATTTAATGAAAAAAAAAAAAAAAAAAAAAACATTGAATTTTGATATCCTTAAATAGCAAATGGTAATTATTTTGTTCGCATGGCAAGTATTATTCATCAATAACAGCTAACTGGTTACAAAATCAATGTAGTAATTCGACAAGTTCTCGAAATTGTTTTACCTTGCATAATTTCTTTGTGTTTTATTAGTATTATTATCTATGTTTGATTGTGATAATACAATTAATTTTCAGTTTAGCATTCATGGTGATAGACAACCCGTTTTATTAAAAATTGTGTGAAAACAATATAGATATAAAAAAAGAAAAAAAACCAAAATATATATATATATATATATATTTATATTTATATTCAATGTTTAGAATGTTATGTGTTAATAATATATGCTTTTATTATGATTAATTTAATTTGAATTATTCGTATCTGTCATCCATAGTGTTATACTGTAATTATAATTTGTTTATTTTAATGCTAATATATGAAATAAGAGATGGTGATAGAAAAATACTTTACACCATAGATATTTGCTTTGTATTTATAATTTGCATTATAAGTATTGTATGCCTTAATTAATAACAAGCAATATATCTTTATAATTAATCTCTAATCTAATATTACTGTTAACTTTGGAAGAGGTTTATGGACAAAACTATTTCAATCTATATGTGCTGAACAAAAAAAAAAAAAAAAAAAGAAAGATTTTTATATACATTCTATACGTTACAGCTTACTTCATCCTTTTTTTTTTTTTGTTACTACTATGAAACAAGTATATAGAGTATCTGCACGATATATTTTGCCAGTGTAGAGATAAAAGTCAAAATCTTAATATAAGGCATGATTAAATATATATGCAGAGACTCTACCTAGAGTATATGATTGGTAGTGAGTGTGGGAGTGACGGGGTTCTCTGTACAGGAGAGGCATGTAGTGAATACCGCTGTGGCTGCACGCACGTGCCTCGACACTCCTCGTCACGTGCCAAACAGGTTGGTTCATTCTCTTACCTCTCTCTCTTTTAATATAAATATTTATTTCAAATTTGATTTTTTGTTATTCATATTTGGGTATGTATGTATGTATGTATGTATATATTTTTTTTCTTCTTCTTCTTCTTCTTCAAAAACAAAAGGTTCATAATGATGATGAGCCATTTAACTTAATATATTTGATAATATCAAATAAAGTTGAAATATTTTTATTTTTCTCTTTGTTAAAAGCAATGTTCAAACTTATACATACAAATGAAATTTCTTAATAAATCTTTCATAATGATAAAAAATAATATATAAGAGACTTGTTAGCTTGTTTCTGCAGCAACAATGTACATTGCTTAATCCACTAAGCACTACGCATTTCATTTTTTCACTTTGATCATATTTTATAAGATGATATATGAACAAATTTGTAATATTATTTTATGACATTAGATCAGGTTCCAAGGTAATGGATAGAGGAAGAGTCTCTCCTGCGAGTGAAGCAGTTCTTCCTCTTGCTTTAGAGCAACAACAGCAAGATCACTTTGAAACTAATGAGGATAGGTATTTAATTAATATTCCTTCTTATGTGTGATTTATTTATATTATCTATTAATTAATGATTTATTTTTAGTACTAATATGGAATTAACGAAGTTGAAAAGTAATGCTACAAATGCTGAAATTTTGGAAGCTATGAAACATCCACAAACAGGAGTAGGATTTCTTACACAACATCCATCTTTACCGAGTCAAACTTTTGTTAGTGCAGATGCGGTACAATGGCTAAGTAATAATACAGAAGGTGGTGTTACTGTTGAAAGTGCCATTAATACTATAAAAGTAAGATAACAAATATTACAATGTATAAACTTGTATCGAATTCTATCCTAACATTATATATACATACTTTGTTGTAGGGAATGATTCAAGAAACTCTTATTTGTCACGCATCTGGAGATTTTTCTAAACCTTTTATATTAGGATTTTATTTATATCATATAGTTCAGGATAAGGAAAATCAAAAAGGTAAAGTTTCAGATAATTTAATTGATATAGAATTGAATATTTTTCATTCTGTTTTTATTTTAGCTGCAGATTATTCACCACCTCTGGGTGATCTTCAAAGTTTTGAAAATGAATGGGTGGAAGTTGAAATGAAAGCTCCCAAAGGTTGGTGCGAACCAACTACTACTATTGCTACTACTACAACTACTACTACTAGTACCACTACTACCACTTTACCAACAGTGTCATCTCCTATATCTATACCTAATTATGATACTGTTGATGAATCGAATGTACCATTATTTTTAAGGGACGATTTAGATTTAACAAGTTTCTTGGAGGAGAAGGAATTGAATGGTTGTATTTTTTATATTATAATATACTGTTGTATTTTTGTTTATGTTCATATTAAGAACATATTTAATGAATTGTCTCAATTATGCAGGTCCACCATATAAACACACGCATTTAGACATTGATATCAATAACAAAAGTGATAGAATAGAATGGGGACATCTCAGGTATCAATCTGTTTATATGATTGATCATTCTTACGAACTTGTAGTGCAATGGGTAGCTTCATCTGGTAGTATTGTAGCTGATCTTGTAAGTATTATATTCATAAATTATTAACTATAATTTTATAATGAACTTATATTATAACAAATTTTTCTTTACTAAGATATTCATCTGGCAACGTAAAGCTCAAATGTGTGGAATTCAAATGATACCAATTCCAAGTGATTTGTTAGCATTACCATTTACTTTAAAAAGTGATCCTTTAAGAGGTCCTATTTTTATACCACTAGATACAGAATGTCTTATGGGAAATAAACAATTTCTATTTGAAGGTTTGTTAATAAATAATCAAAGATATTTCATATCAGATCATGTTCTGATATATTCGTTAAAAAATGTATATGTATTTTCAGAATTTCGCGAAGATACTTATGCTCAAAGATTATTCTTATTTCAAGAAGCTATATTACGAAGATTTGGTTTTATACCCTGTTTGATTGAAAGTTCGGAAAATGATCATCAATATGTTCATATGACTGGAAATGCTTTTATACTTGTACCATCGACTAAAAGTACAAGGCCACGTCAACGTGCTGGTACAAATATAGTAAGAAGAAGTACAGGACAAAAAAGATATCCAGTACATCCTGAACAACCAAGTCCACATGAAGCATATATAACACGTCATGTTAGTGGCAAAAGTAAAGATGATTATAATGTAGATAGACGAGTAAGTATATTAATTATTTATTAATATTAAGTTAATCATAGGGATAATATAAGAAATGATATTTTTGTTTTATTTGAAGATGGGATTTCTTTGGTCATGGAATCATATGATCAGTCGGAAGTGGAGATCTTTATCCACATCAGCCGGTGATGAATTGTTTCAAAAGAAAATTATTCAAGATTTTAAACACTTTTGTTCAAATGGGGATAATAGATTGAAACAATTTTGGGATTCTTGTTGGGAGTTAAAAGAAAAAAGTTGTACGCGTTTAAAGCAGTAAGAAGAAGAAGAAGAAGAAGAAGAAGAGGCACACATATAATTAAGTTTTATTAAAAATATAAAAATGTAAAAAAAGAAAAAAAAGAAACGAATTTATGGATATATATATATATATCGTTCAAGAATTAGCTTTAAATGATAATTAATATCGATTGATTATTTTTACTATGACCATATGACTAGATCTCTCGCGTACTCTATTCCAGTTATTGGTAAAAATTAACATAACAAATAATGTGAATTTTAGCTGTGATCTAAATGTAAGTCTTAAAATAAAATACAAAAAAAAGAAACGGAGTATATTACAATGAAAGTTTTGTAGAACATATGAAATAATAAAAGCACAGATATAGTGTGTGTGTGTTAAATTCAATTTCTCTAAAGAAGATAGTTTTTTTTTTTTATAAAACAATAATTATTTTTGTTGTGTATTTTACTGCAAGAATATTATCTTACTACAATTATCGATTTTATTTCTTATTATTTTATTTTATTTTTTTTTTATAATAATAGATATTTATATACGTATTGTTAAGTGAAATTAAACACGTGTTAAATGGTAAAAGAAATTTACTTTTTAACGACAGAGAGTATCGTTTTATATTTATACAAAAAACAACTAGAAACAAAGTATAAGTATAAAAATATATGTCATACTTTTTTTTCTTTTTTATGTGATAGATAAATATTAAACGAATTATAGAATATCTTTTTTACAAATTACTTATACTTTAACATTAAGTACGCTGTCGATTTGAACTAAATGTTAAAAAAAAAAAAAATTAAAATGAACAAGGTACTACTATTATCTCTAACATATTATATATATATATATATTATTTGTAATTGTATTTGTAATAAGTAAACGTAAAAAAAAAAAATGTTATAAGGCACTTCTTATAGTAAATACGAAAAGTTTTGTGCAAGTTATTGATGAAATTATTAATTATCAAATATAATCAAATTAAATGTGAGCCTAAACAATCGCTGATTGTTAATTAATTATTAAGTGTGACTCTCAGTTTCACTTAATTTTATAAGGCAAAATTGCAAATATAACGTTTCATTTAATTAATCTCGATAGAGTGTTTTTTTGCATTATATCTATACAAATTATAATATAGTAATTATTATTAATATATACTATATATACTTAATACCCTATTCTAGAAGGTGGAGTTGCGAAGTATTTTTTATTTTTCTTAATAAATGTACGACTGAAAAAGAAAAAGATAGTATTAAAATGAAGACAAACAAAATACTCATAGTAAGAGTAGAATATAGTAAAATATAGTCAATTATAAAAGATTTTAAACTAACCTGGATGTAAGAGGTGTATGGAAAAATCCACGAGATGCTGTACGTTTCAATAATGATTCTGTAGATGGTGTATGTCTTAATTCTCCAGTTTTAGGAGTACCAATATTGTTCAAATTTTCAGGATTAACAAAGTTTGCCCAATAATCAGATGGAATTTTTAACAAGCTCTCCACGATCTAAAAAAAAAAAAATATAATACGAATAATGTTAACACAATTTTATAAAATTTGTAGTTACATAATACAAATATTAACTTTTACATACTGCAACTTGATTTTTTGTTTCACTAAGCATAGAAGTAGGAGATGGTTCTAAAGAACTGAAACCAACTAAAGTTGGACCAAACACTTTAGCGAGATTACTTATTGGCATTTTACATTCAGCACTACTTGATACTCGTTGTAAATGTAACACAAGAAAAGCAAGTGTGTCTCGATTAGGCTGTGGAAGTTCTGAAATTGCTTGATAGAGTGCTGCTTCTGCATCTTCTTTATCTGGAATAGAAGTAGCACGAACAAAATCTGCCCAAAGTGCTACAGTGATTAAAGGTTCCCGCAAAGATCTATAATAAAACATATCAATTGTTATTTACTCTGATTATTACAAATTATTTTATATTATATTATTCAAATAAAATAATAAAATAAAATCATAAAGAAAAGATATACCTAAGAAAATCTTTTAGTGTAGAACAGATCGTAGGTATATCAATTTCAGAAAGATTAGGTGCACCTTTGCCTCTGAGAAACTTTTCTTTCAAACATTTAACATCTGTTATACCGCCATTTACTCTATATAATCCTTGTTCACTCATACCTCTCAATTCTACTTCATTAATACAATGGACTATTAATGAAGGCACCATTGGAGGAATCATAGGAGCATAGTCTGCTATAGTACCCTGAAAATAATCAAAGAAATAAATGATTGTTTAATTTCATTATTAAAATATATCTTATTTTTCATTTATTTTATACTTACTGAAGTACCACGGAAAGTAGGTGTATTTCCTGTTGGAACACATGGAAGTGGTACTACATCTTTACATTCTGTATGTGCTGTAGCTTTACAGTCTCTACATTTGACAGCTACTTTACCAAATCGAATTCTAATTGTAAAAATAAATGTATAATTTAATTTATAATTTAAGTATTTATATATAATGTGTGTGTGTGTGTAAAATTTAAATGGAAAATATCTTACCGTTTTCCACAAGGTGTACAAATTTCAGGTTTAATAACTGTTTTTGCTGTGAAACTGTGACCTCTGGAATTTTTAATATTTAAAGTGTACCCACCAATATTTGGACTCGGTTTAAAAGCAGTTTCTGAATCGGAACCCGATGTAAGAATATCTGCTTTTGGTGCTGAAGGCTTTAGAAGAAAAAACAATATTTATGTATATATATATATATATATATATCAATAGTAATATTAATATAAAATAAAAAAGAAATTAATTACGTACTGTAGTATCAACAGCTATTTCATTGAGATCTAATTGCGTTAGTTTATTTTTACTACGATCTAAACTTTTGCGCCTTTTACGTGCACTTTGTGAATTGTGTCCTTGAGAATTGTTAGTTTCATTCATTGGTATAGCTTCGATCACTGAAGAGGCAGTGATTGCACCTTCTTTTGGCACTGTGACAGTAGTAGTAGCTATTATTTTGTCAGAAGTATTTAATTCTGCAACTTTTTGCAGTGTACTACGACGTTTCTTTGGAGAGTATTCTCCACTTGGTCTATGTTCTTTCCATTCCCTTTTCTTTTGATTTTGTTGAATAATAACGCTTGTATCTAAATCATCCTCCGATTTTGAAAAACAACTAAAGTCACTTAATAAAGAACCAGTAGAGTCTAACTCCGTTATTGTGTTGAGTCTAAAATCAAACAGATAAATTTAGTTCTTTGTAATAGTTTTTTTTTTTTTTTTTTTTTTTATATTTTTGTATAAAAAGTAAACGTACTTATCATTATGGTGTAATTCTTTAACATGTATATTGCTGTTTCTGCCATTTATAGAAGTATTATTGAGAAATTGTAATTTTTCTCTAGTTTCATCATTCAAGTTTCTCCCACCGTCATTAAAAAGAAGATCTCTGACTAAAGCAATCTGTCGTTCCTGTTAAATATTATACATTCAACAAATTGCTATATTTTTATATACATATATATGTAAAGGAAGATTATAATAATACCAAAGAATGTTTTTCTTCTTCGGCAGCTCTTCGCATCTGTTTTTCTTCATTCAACAAACGTCTAGCATGATTGAGTTTTCTATCAAGACGCGTTGTTTCATGATGTGATTTTTCTAATGCTATATGAAGCCGTTGACATTCTTGAACAGATGCCAACCATTTTTGTCGCATTTCTTCTTGATTAATAGCAAATTGAAGAAATTCTAAATGAAAGTAAAATGTAATATTATTAACAATGTATGTTATAATAAATATTAATATAGAGACAAATATTTAGAACATTTACTAACCTTCTTCGCAAGATCCATTTATGAGGACGTTTGAACATCTTACTACTTCGTCAAGACTTGCTAATACCGACAGTGATGCAGTCATTTTTAAAAATTAAAAGAATTCACTTGAATACTTCTAAATTCTATAATAAACAGCAACCTTTCTAAAATGTTTCCTTCAAGTATTCAAATATTCATCTGCTTTTATTTCACCATGTACACGAACACATACTTGAAGTGATTACATATTTATATTATCTTCAATGTGGATTATTAAATTAATTTACTTTTTTTTTTTTAATAACAATGTAATATGCAAAATGATAAGATTTTACGATTCACTTTATAAAACTTCTGCACTAAGAATTATCCGTTAATAATGTAAATCACATTTCAACAGCTCAATCTATAACGATTTGAATTTAACCAATAGGAACAGAGTTTGGTTGTTATTTTTTCTATGCAACGATAGATGGCACGACTAATCACAAAAAACGTATCGATTGAGCAGCTAACTATACGAACGAGGGAATTTCAAATGTTATTTATGTAAATTGTTATTTTTGAAGTAAAAACTTCTTTAGAATGGGTGTGATTTGAAAAAATGAAACGCAGTGATGTAGTTGAAAAACGAAACCGGGATGTAGTAGAAAAAGGAAACGGACGATATAGAGGGGGAAAGAAATGGCCTTAATACTAAGTAAAAAGAGAAAAAGAGACAAATATATAGGATTGAGAGTGCGAGAGAATGAGACAAAATATAGTTATATAGTTTTTCCTACTCTCGGTTTCCTCTTTATGATCTGTTTCGTACATTTTTTAAAGTGTTTTATTATTTACTTTCTTTGTAAATATTATAAAAATGTGCGCCTGTATGAATACAACCCTCCAGACACACTTTGAAAATGTTGCTTGCGAGCGTTATCTGTCGGGACGGAATTTTTTTCTACCCGAAAGATAGGCAACCCGTCATACATACGTGTATAAACAGTTTTAACTGCAAAAAATTCCGTCCCAGTAGATGGCGCTTGCAAGCAACATTTTCAAAGTGTGTCTGGAGGGTTGCATATGCACAGGCGCGAACTTTTATAATTAAATTAATAATTAAATAATTAATTACAAATTGAAAAAACAAATAATATTATAATAATATTGTATAATAAATTATTTTCGAAACTTGTTTATTTGAAGGTTTCACTTCTAACTTGTGTGATATGCGCACATGTTTTTTTTTTTTTTTTATTGAATTTATTAATTATAAAGATTTTTTTTTACAAATGCATGTAGAAAAATACGAAAAAATATGTGTTTTATTTATTTTATTAATTATGAGCATAGATAGTAGATTAGAGTTGAATATTTATATCAATCGAATTAAGGATTTTATGATCATTAAATATTTCGCGGGTAATTTAAATATTTTAGTGTGTGTGTGAAATAAATATTAAAATCATTATACAAATATCAATATTTTTTAATTTATATAAAAACATTAAAATAATGAAATCAAATAATATAGTTATTTTTATTTTCATAATTATGCAAGTTTACTTTCGAATTGCAACATTTAATTATATTTTCTTGTATTTTTTAAAACACATTTTCGGACGAACAATTTACTGGACACAAATTATGCAACTTTACGACCTGTTGACAAATAAACTGAACAGAACTTTGTAATATTGAAAATTTATCGAACGTATTGGAATTCTTATTCTCTTATGAGACAGAATTATATTGAGAGAGTCGATGTTCAACAATAGTTTATTTTCGTATGCAATATCGTTTTATAGAAAAAGAAAAAGAATGAAATAGACAAATTCAGAACTATCAAAACTACGCCCAAGAATTTTTCAAATTGATATCATGAAAGTTCGATTTTAAACAGAACCGAATCTCGAAAGGACTGTTCTTGACAGAAAAGATAAGTACTATTTGTGTGATTAGAGTTTCTATTGAATTATTCAATTTTCGTTATGTTGCTGCTATTTATTGGAGATCAGTATTTCTAAATATCTCTAATCTCTAAAATACTGAACGAATAAATAGAAATGTTCTGAGTAGTGAAAAAATCTCACTATTCTCCGGAAAATACCTCCGTTTCATAGCTCCGTTTCCTGACCGACCGCGTTTATTTTCTTTTCAGATCACTTCCATTCTAAAGAAGTTTTCACTTAAAAAAAAAAAAATAGAAAGATTTAGATTTCTTCTTAGCCTTTTGGTCATTATTTATAACTTATTTTGCTTGGAACCTGGCACAAGGCTCGCGCGTGGGAAATCGTGCAGAAAACTTGAAGAAAGATGCTTCGGTTGCTGAACGTTCAGAGAAAAGAAGAGAAGAGTAGAGAAGCGTAAAGAGGGAACCCGAGCCAGGAGGAAATCGTTGGGCAATATTTTTATGAAAAATTGCTATGTCGGTCAGAGAGTTGGGAAACGCATTTGGCTCTCTTGCGGGTCAACGCAAGAAGAATCCAATACGAATTGGTGTAATCGAAAACTATACGGATATCACGTAACTCTAGCATTTTTTCTTTTTTCTTTCGCGAATTTTCCGGATCTATTTCACCAAAAAAATTATATACATATATATATGTTTCTATGTTCGTATAGACTCTTTCTCTCTCTTTCTCTATTATATCAAGTCCAAAGGGTCGATCAATAATCATTTCGTTATGGACACTACTCAATTTTGTTCTCCTTTCGAACTTTACCCTCTATCAGAATACCCCTTACCTCCTCCTCCTCCTCCTCCTCCTCTTTCTCCTTTTAGCGGTCACCTAGAAAAGATTTTTGACCGTAACAAGATGTTTCCTTCGATATAAAATAAGTTCATATTAACACACTATTGTCGGGAACGTCGTGAGCTTAACTCACGCGTGTAGCGAGCACAAAATGAGCGAAATATGAAAGCAGTGCATTTTTTAGAAAACATGTTATATCTTCACATGTAATAGTAGGATTTCAATGAAATTTGAAAAATAGGTATCAAATAGTATTTCGAAGATGTAGAAAACTTATACTCAATGCTATCAAAATTAATCAACTGAATTTGTGCTACTTTATAAGCACGAAACTTGCAGTGTCAAAATAGCACATTTCATCAAATTATTAGTTTTTCTTTAAAATGAATAAATTTGAAGACTAAACACTTGTCAGGCTTTACAAAAAAACAACCAAAAACATCATTCCTGACAATGAAAAAAAACAAGCATTAGTAAGTGTTTTACTGCAACTTAGTTTACGTTCTGTATAAAACGTATTAATAGGTGACCCGCCGCCGATTGTGTATTAAAACACTTTTTTTCGAATAACAAATTAAACGTTATTCCCCCCCCCTTTTTTTTCTTTATCTTTACATTTCTTCCTTTAACTTCTTCCTTAACTTCTTTTATCTTTCTTTCAAATTTTGTAAATTGTTTTAAAAGAAACAAAAGGCATGATGCATATACAACAAAATTGTTCACCATTCAAGTAATCTGAGTGGATATGCGTTATATTAATGATCGAGAGCTATGAGTAGAAAAATTTTAGCTTTGTAATCGTGAGGATTGCACAGAGAAACCTAGCGGTATCGCGACACGGATGAAAGCGACTTGGAGAGTCCGCCGCACGAGAGAGCACTTCGCTTTATTACACTGGATTCGCGAGCATGCGTTATCTATGCATTTTTATTTTTGTTTTTTGTTTTTTTTTCGTTTTTTCCTCTCCCTCTCTCTCTCTCTCTCTCCCTTTACCTTTTTTTCTTTTTCTTTTTTGTTGTAGTAGATTTGAAATTTTTTCACTGAAAGCCAGTATACTGCCGGTGCTTGTTGTCCTGGTTTGCATTGTCCTAGTTATGGAGTCTTTCTCGTGAAATAATATTTTTCTTCTCCTTTTTTTTTTTCTTTATTTTTCTTTTTCACTGTCCATTTCCAATATCAATAGTCGCGGTTTTAAAGGTTTTTATCTAGCATGGTCTAACATTCTTAAGCTGTCGTTTGAAAACTCAAGCGATAGCTTTCTCATTAGAATATCCGATAATCGTTCGAAGACGTACAGCCTCAGGCTGTATTCATTGTACGAATGTATATTCACAAAAGAATATCGAACGAGCTTCTAAGCCGTGTCGATAAGGTTTTAAGTGAGCACACTTCTCACTACTTTATTTCAATATTATACAAACTGATAAAAACGAACAAATACAGTTGCACGTACTTAGAATAAAAACTAATAATACTAAACTGATAATTTGTCGTTGTTTATCATATTTGAATAAAAAGGTATTTTAAATATTTAAATATCGTTCTCTTTATAATCAAATTTGTTTGTTCTTCGATTGAAACTACCATACTTTATGAACCTATCTTCGAGATAAAACTTATAAGACGATAAAAAACTTTCGAATGATCGAATGACAAACACAATTATTATATTTTACGTAGTTTACAATATACAGTAAGATTCATGCATAGTCACGTATTCTTGTCGATTGATGGAACGATGCAGGTAAGGTTTACGTGATCGAGAAAGACAACCTTGGTTGATGAGCCTTGTGTACCAGATAGATTTCTCTATTAATCCATTCCAAAAGGGATAAAGTGATAAGAAATAAGGACATGTTTGCTTAACTATAAGAAGAGTAACTAATACTGAAAGAGAGAAAGAGAGATAATATTGGAAAGGGGTTCAAAGAAAAGAAAGAAGAGTGCGAGAGGAGGAAGAGGATAAGCCCCGTTAAGCCTTTGAATGTTCACCGAGTGCCGATAACAGAGAATTACTGCAAGAGGGTTGTTTACGCTGAGTGTTACCTCTACCAGCACAAGCTAATTGTTTTAAACGCTCGTATTTTAAGATAATTCATTACTTAAAAATCTCATATAAGTTTAATACAAACCAAAGAAAACATTGTAACTAACTCCCCCAACAGCTGTTAAGATTAAATGTCAACAATTTTTGATGGTTCCATATGATTACTGTAGAGATATAAAAATGATTAAAAAAACATTATAAGGTAATTAGTTTCTGTAAATGAAATGAATAGAAGGAATTAAGCAAAGGAATAAAAATATGATCATTTGGAAAGTTACAAGAAACTAATTACAATTATAATGTTTATGGTAAGCGGTCTTTGGCTGGATTTTACTTGCAATGGAATGTATAGCATATAAACATATGTTAAACTTTACATGGAAAGTAAAATACCATTGCCCGGGTCTAACCACGTGGAGGTAACCGCTTCTGAAGACCCAAGAGGGATGTGCATCCTAAAGATGCCCACATCCGAATACAATTAAAAAGAATAAACCTAACTCTTAGGCCCCGCCATAAGAGTACCATCCGAAAAATCGTTAAAATTATTATCGAAAATACCAGAGACAAATTTCAATACTAAAAAATACAAAATGAGATAAACAAGGAGTGCAATCTGAAAAGAAATTCAATAGAATCATCGATGATACTTAAATTTAACACACCCTAGAATAACTTCAACTTATAGAAATACAATCTATATACATTTATATACATAATTTTCAATCTCCATAAAATAAAGTATAATAATGAAAAAGAGTATACAATTATAAGTTGTACCATGGAATCTATAAATAAAGAAAATACATTATAAATAATGATCAAACATGTGCGATGCTACAAAAAGAGAATTATATAAAGATACACATTTTCATTTTATTTATACAAATAATTATTTTATACTATCCCATATTACCAAGTTCACTTCTTGTTCCTTCATGGTCCTCCTTTGGTCCACTTGTGGCCGTTTCCTTACCATAGTTCAATCTGCAACAGAAAACAAAGGGATAAAAAAGAGTTAAAAAATAAAAGGGATAGGAAAAAGGGGGGATAGGTATAACTTTTAAAGCGGAACTTTTCACGATTTTTTTTTTTAAGTGGTTTCCCCCCGATTGGACTAGTCCACTGACTCTAAATTTAGGAGAAACCTACACTAAATGTTCAGTCCAACACCATATACTAACAGCGAACTTACGGAAAAGAATCCTTGGGTCCGTCTAACAATTAGCGGAAGATGTTTTCCCTTACAATGAAGCTTCAGTTTCTCATGCTAAATGCATATCTATCTATGCATATCAAAAAGCCGAAAAAGAAAAAAAGGAAAAAAAGAAATAAAGACGGTAGCTCCAGCTTAAAAGTCAAATGAACATGATTCTATCCTTGGGAGTAAGATAGAATCATGGCTCGCGTGGGCAGGGTCGCATCCCTGAAGTAAATTCTTTATTTGTAAATGGTACCACCCTTTACGAACAAAAAATTTACCCGCTACCCATTAAACCACTTCTGAAACAGAAATTTTTAATGAATATTAAAACAATTTTATTTGCAATGTTAGTAGTTAAAGTGTTTTATATTACCTAGTAATCCAGGAACGCAATCAAGTTGAAGACAGTCATTTGATAAACTAAAAAAATAAATTCATATTAAAATTATTTTCTATTCAAAGTAAGTTAATGTGTAAGTAACGATTAAACCAATGTATATGCGTTGAAATAATCTGAAAAATAATTAAAGTATATTAAAATAATGAAATAATTATTAATTAATTGATAGAAGTATCGATTATTATTTAAAAGTACGGAGTATATTTTCGGAGTACCTTCCTCTTCGAAATTCACTTATGGACTGACCCATTGTTCTCTAAAACAAAACTTTGATTAGAAAGTTGTTTATGATTTTTTTTATGTTGATTATTTCTGCAACGGTAATTAAAATTCTAATAAAGAAAATTCAAGATTATAACGTCTGAATTTTAACATCCTTTTCATTCTAACGTAATTATTTTATTGTTCATGCGCAGTAATGAGATTCCAAGTGTTAAATTATTGGTAATGTAAGTAGAGTGTATGAGAATACTAAAATAATTGTTAATTAATCGATAGAAGTATCGATTATTGTTTAAAAGTACGAAATATATTTTCGGAGTACCTTCCTCTTCGAAATACACTTAAAGACTGAGCCGTTGTTCTCTGCAAAAAAATTATCTTTAGAAAGGTATGATATTTCCTTTCAATCGCAGACTTGTTTGAAATCGACATATTGTGAGATAGTAGAAATCTGCATTAAAAAATAAAATATGCATTATAACAAAAATAATTTTTTCCTGAAATTAAATAAAATAAATATTACAATAAAAGATTTCTTGTTTTATCGGTGTAATGCCTGTAACATTATAAAAGTTATTAAAAAACATTATAAGGTAATTAGTTTCTGGAGATGAAATGGATAGAAGGTGCCAAGGAAAGGAATAAAAATATGTTCATTGGAAAATTACAGAAACTAATTACAATTATAATGTTTATGGTAAGCGGTCTTTGGCTAGTTCTTACTTGCAATGGAATGTATATCATATAAAAATATATGATAAACATTATACTGAAAGTAAAATACCATTGCCCGGGTCTAACCACGAGGAGGTAACCGCTTCTGAAGACCCAAGAGGGATGTGCATCCTAAAGATGCCCACATCCGAATATAATTCAAAGGAATGTACCTAACTCTTAGGCCCCACCATAAGAGTACCATTCACAAAATTCGCACGATTATTATCGAGCATACTAGAGAAAAGTTTAAATATCAACAAAACAAAATGACAAATTTTATATTTGATAATTATTAATTTACCTATAATATAGTATAATAAAAATAAATATATATAATATTACATGTGGTACCTGTAAAAAAAAGAAAAGAAGATATTACGTGATACCTGTAAAAAGAAAATAAGATATTAGATAGTACCTGTAAAAAAAAAAGAAGATATTAAATGGTACCTGTAAAAAAAAAGATGATACATTAAAAATAACTATCATACATATACGATGCTAGAAAGGATAAAATAAAAAGAATTAAAATTCTTTAGTTATTTTTGCAAGTAATTATTTTACATTACCCTTTACTATAATTATAGTCCTCTTCTTATATGCTTCCTATTATCCTTGGATGGAATATTGCATTGTCATTATAATTCATCCTTAGAATAAAAAAGTAATAAATAAATTAAAATACAACTCGTTTACCATAACTCAGTCCACTTCTGGTCCATTATCCCTCTCCTTTTGGATACTATTATAAGAAACCTAGAATAAGTAAAAACCTGAAACAAAAAGAAAAATAAAGAAATAGGGAAGGAGCGATGATTGGTCGGGGTGAAAATTAAGGTAAGGACATGATTTTCTCCCAATTATTGGAGGTAGGAGAAAATCATGGCTCGCGTTGGGCAGGGTCGCATCCCTGAAGTAAACCTTTCTTTGTGAAGAAACCAAAGAAAGAATCTACCCGCTACCCATTTAAAAAAGAACCTGAAAAAGAAAAAGAAAAGATTATTTTGGGGGTCTGAAAAGATGCAATGAATGCATCGAAGGACAAGTTCCCAATGAAAAATCCGATGCACTTACAAGTGCATTAGAATTAATCATATTCTGAAACAAAATAAAATGAAAATTAGGTTTCTAATACCTAGAAAAAAAGATATATTAAAAAATACTATAAAATAATTAGTTTCTATGAATAAAATGAAGAATGAACAAAGGTGTGGGGTAATTGGAAATGAAAAAATGATATGATATTAAAGTGAGGGGGGATTCTAAATGGGATTGTACTTTATAAAATCAAATTTATCAAATACTCGATTTATTTTTGGCAATAAAAATCTCTGGTAGAGTTGGTGGTGGTAATTCCAACGATGTTCACCTATAACATCAAGAAAACTATATTAATTACTTCCATTCTTAAAAAACCACTATAAATTATTGACGAGCAAAAAAAAAATATAAAATGACCAACGAACTATTCGCAAAAATTCAACCATGCTGTTGAATTTGCAAATAACTCATTGAGTCCATAGTTGCCCTCTTGAGCCACAATTAAGTGGGGGCCTCTTCGGCATTTTGCCTCTTCTTTCTTGATGCCTACTGTCGGACATTCCCTACGTGCGAGCATGAAAAGAATCATTGACCAAAAACGTCAATCGTTCCCAAAAAGTATTCTCATAATTTAGCATGTTACAACGATCAATGATATAGAATCAGAATCGTCCCTGATTCTAAATTATCAAATGAATAAAAAACCCGACCTAACCAACCCTAACACAACACTGAAAATAAAAATGTGATTAGTAAAACATCCTGAACTCTTTTTACATAGAAAATAATTATTACCTTTTGATCGAGAGATATCTCTTCGTCGAAAGGAATATTATTAACCATGTAAATTATCGATTCTATTCTAATACCATACCGTTGTAACATGCCATATTATGGTCCTACAATTTAGAAACGACTTCAAGACATTTTCACCCAATTACTCTCAACTGCTTATAACACTAATATAAATGAAATACATTTCATATTACAATACCTATGAAATAATTTCATTTATTTTTCTATCATACATACCATTTTGCAATATAATTCCGATGTTCGTTATAACTCTGTTAAATAATTATTACAAAATAAATTCGCGTTTACCGTTAGCTATCCTAGCTCGTGGACAACCAATGAACTTAGAGTTCATCGACTGTGCACATGTTACACGAGCACATTTAATCGAATGTCCGAGCAGTTAATTAAGCTAATCGATGAACCTAATAACACTTCGTACTTTTACTATCGAATAATGAAAACGAATTGAAAAAAAAAAATAATACTAAAAATGCAATGCATTTCTTTGCAATATATTGTTATTTAATTTATATTGATTTATATCAAACATTTCAAAGACAAAATCGCGATAGTGCGAAGTGTTAAACCTGTTATACTTAAAACTAAGTATCAAATTCATCAAAGGTTTTGCGAATTTAATTTCAATTATATCTCGTTCGAGATAGAATCGAAGTAAAAATAAATCTTTCAAATGGTTGCAAATACCTTTGAATCATGATACATATTAAAAATGATAGAATTGTCACAAAATAAATTTACGAGTTAAGCATGATAGAATAAAAAGATAAAATTTTGTGACAATTCCATATAAAAAAACCCGGAGATGGGACTTGCACTGTTAAAGTGCAAGTGTACCATGTGCTTTTCCGGGGTCCTACATACTTAAAATTAAAGTTTCACATTCATTCAGAGAATACACGCATACCCACCCACTCACTCCACGGTTCTCACACACTCCACCAGGGTGCAAAAGCCTACACTAGAGAGCATGCCCCGGGGCACCTCCGTCACCCTAGTTCAACCGCGTATTTCTAAACTTACATGCTAATAGGTTACGTACCAGTTGCTGTAATCGTCTGTCAAGGCTAGTGATTATTGCAAATAAAACTACTGCAAAAATACAAGTATACACTAGTATATGTGCATACTAGTTATATACGTGTATGTTTCCACAAATAAATGTGGGTGACTCTACTATGCAAAACGATTATTAAAAAAAAAAAAAAATTCGTACGCACGCGTGACTTTACAAGTTATTTTTATTTTAATAACTTTTTCAAAAATACGCGGAATTACACGTATCCCGAACGATGTACAATGCACCACCTACTACGCACACACAGGTGCACTGTACACCGTGCAATCACTAGCACAATGACAGCCGCCAAAGGAAAACTTAAAAACTAATAACCCATGCAATCTTTTTCTCACCCATACGAGTAACACCTGGGTAACACGCATAGATGAGAACGAAGAATGCATAGGGGGGAGAAAAGGGGGTATTAGTATATTAGTTGCTGAAAATCCTAATCTAAAAAATTGATTAATACATTTAAATATTCTCAAATAAATCTAAGCGGACTATGACTCTACAAGTCTTTAAGACTTTCAAAAAAAAAAAAAAGATATTAAAAATTGAAAATAATTAAAAAACCTCGGACGACTCCTTTGATTCAGTTGGCTGTTCTAATTAAAGAACTGGGCTTTTTATAGCCGCCACTTAATTGCCAGAGTCTATCCGTTCGCGAAAGGGGTTTGTCTTCTTGCTCATTTATTTATAATATCGAAATTAATCGCGATTAAATATACTACTTACGAAGCAATGCATGTAAGAAATTTATTACATGCTTTATTGGTACGAAATCGAGTAAATTAATACTCGATTTCACCACTACTAAAACCCGAATCAAACACGTAATAAAAAATAAAAGTGCATTTAAGTAATTTGCACTGTAAATTAAAATGAATTTAACCGATAAGACAAGAAGACCTATCCTAAACTAATGAAACATACATACAATGAAATATACAGTTTCATGAGCCATTCCAAAAAAGGAATAATCCTTTTTTGGAATAAACTCATGTGCTCGTCAATAATTTTTCTTGTAAAAAATTACAACCAGTAGCTCGTGCCGATTCGGACCTTTCATCCTCGGCATGATTGAGCACCGGAGGGACTTTAAATAAAAACTCGCGGTTTAAGAAGTTCTGCGATGGCTCCAAAACACTCCTACTTCGTAGAAAATGGTCCCAGCTGCATCCCTCGTCCACCAGGTCCATCGGAGAATTTCTTGATGCACTTTTCCTTGCACTCACTCACTCACTCGCGTGACTCTAATAACGCGATAAACGAATATAAGAAACTATAGATGAGTTTCTTATCGCGAAACCGAAATTTGTCTGATACGACGAACAACACTGACTCTACATACGCGTATTATTTGAATTTAATTTACGCCCGCCCGGTCACTGACTCTACTTCGCGATCAAAATTGTACTTTTTAATTAATCGAACAAACACTGACTCTATTTTAAAAAAAACTGCATTGCACGCAGTCAAATGCAAACACACGAAAATTTCACTCCCGGTCACTTCACTGACTCTACTTTCGCGAACAGTCTGTACGACTGTTATAAATAAAAAAAACAACTTTAAACGAACAAATACACTATTGTAATTAACTGCATTGCTCGCAGTTATAGATGATTCTAAATCCGTGATATAAAAATAATATAATATAAAAGAACAAACAATGACTCTATTTCGCGATAAAAATTTGATTTTAATTATTCGAACAAACACTGACTCTACTTTTACAACCGTATACCGGACAGTTGAAATATCAAAACCCGACACACGTCTTACCTGTGAACAAAAAAAAGAAAAATGAAACGATTAGAATCATTGTTATCATTTAAAAATCATATAAAATTATTGAAGAAATGTTTAATAGAAAAGTTAACTTACCTTTCATCTTTTTAGATGATGCCCGACAGGTATCCCACCTTTAAAGATGACGATGCTGTAGACGGTTCAAACGACGGAGAAACTTTACGTGTTTCTTATCACGAACACGGCACTGACTCTACTTCGCGATTTAATTTTACTTTAATTATTCGAACAAACACTGACTCTAATTTTTATTAACTGCATTGCACGCAGTCAAAAAATTCAAACACTCACACTGCTTACCCTTCTGAAATAAGAAAAAAGTACAAAACGATTAGAATCATTGTTATCATTTCAAAATTATAAGTAATTATTCAATTAAATGTTTAATATCAAAATTAATTTACCTTCTATCTTCAGTGATGAATGCCCGATGGGTCTCCTACCCTTAGGATGACGATGCGCGCGCCTTTCAATCGAATAAAAGAAACTATCGGAATTTCTTTACCCGAACAAAAACGAAATTTCTATATACGGCGAACAAACACTGACTCTAATTCGCGATTTTGTTGAACGATGCAAACAAACGATCCCTTCATTGCCAACACGCACGATTGCAATGGTACTCTGAAACAGAAAAATGAAAAAGAACTATTAATGTCATCGTCATAATATAAAAGACACATTAAAATGATCATGAAAATATTTGATAGAAAACTTATACTTACTTGTAGTCTTCTGTGATGAATGCCCGATGGGTCTGCCTACCCTTAAGATGACGATGACCAGTAGACGGTAACGAAAATAAAAAACTATAATAAAGTTTTTTATAAGAAACGCGAACGCGAACGCGATCGCGACCGAGACGTGTTTTAAACCGACCGCACTACACGTCCAAAAAATCGACTGTAAGAATGTACATGATTAAATTTACAATAAAATAAATCGAGTATTATTATGTGAAATATAATATGAAGGTGAATATTTAAGGAAAAACAATGAGAGGAATGTGAATGTGATATTAATTAGGAAAATGAAAGAAACCAATTATTATTATAATATTAATGATAAGCGGTCTTTAGCTAGATTTCACTTGCCATGGAATGTAAAACATATCAAAATATGTTAAACATTACATGGAAAGTAAAATACCATTGCCCGGGTCTAACCACGAGGAGGTAACCGCTTCTGAAGACCCAAGAGGGATGTGCATCCTAAAGATGCTCACATCCGAATACAATTTAAAGAAATGAACCTAACTCTTAGGCCCAACCATAAGAGTACCATCCGAAAAATCGTTAAAATTATTATCGAAAATACCAGAGACAAATTTCAATACTAAAAAATACAAAATGAGATAAACAAGGAGTGTAATCTGAAAAGAAATTCAATAGAATCATCGATGTTACTTAAAACTAACACACCCTAGAATAACTTCAACTTATAGAAATACAATCTATATAGATTTATATACATAATTTTCAATCTCCATAAAATAAAGTATAATAATTAATAAGAGTATATAATTATGAGTTGTTCCATGGAACCTATAAATAAAGAAAATACATTATAAATAATGATCAAACATGTGCGATGCTACAAAAAGAGAATTATATAAAGATACACATTTTAATTTTATTTATACAAATAATTATTTTATACTATCCTACATTACCAAGTCCACTTATGGTTCCTTTATGGTCTTCCTTTGGTCCACCTGTGGTCGTTTCCTTACCATAGTCCAATCTGCAACAGAAAACAAAGGGATAAAAAAGAGTTAAAAAATAAAAGGGATAGGAAAAAAGGGGGGATGGGTGTAACTTTTAAAGCGGAACTTTTCACGATTTTTTTTTTAAGTGGTTTCCCCCCGATTGGACTAGTCCACTGACTCTAAATTTAGGAGAAACCTACACTAAATGTTCAGTCCAACACCGTATACTATTGCGAACTTACGGAAAAGAATCCTTGGGTCCGTCTAACAATTAGCGGAAGATGTTTTCCCTTACAATGAAGCTTCAGTTTCCCATACTAAATGCATATCTATCTATGCATATCAAAAAGCAAAAAAAGAAAAAAAAGACGGTAGTTCCAGCTTAAAAGTTAAATGAACATGATTCTATCCTTGGGAGTAAGAAGTAGAATCATGGCTCGCGTGGGCAGGGTCGCATCCCTGAAGTAAATTCTTTATTCGTAAATGGTACCACCCTTTAGGAACAAAAAATTTACCCGCTACCCATTAAACCGCTTCTGAAACAAAAATTTTAATGATTATTAATAGAATTTCATTTGCTATATAAGTAATTGGAGCATTTTATATTACCTCCTGATCCAGGAACGCAATCAAGTTAAAGACAGTCATCTGATAAACTGAAAAAATAAATTCATTTTAAAATTATTTTCTATTCAAAGTATGTTAATGTGTATGTAATCGTTTAAACCAATGTATATGCGTTGAAACAATCTGAAAAATAATTACAGTATATTAAAGTAATGAAATAATTATTAATTAATTGATAGAAGTATCGATTATTATTTAAAAGTACGGAATATATTTTCGGAGTACCTTCCTCTTCGAAACTCACTTATAGACTGAGCCGTTGTTCTCTAAAACAAAACATTGATTGGAAAGTTGTTTATGATTTTTTTTATGTTGATTATTTCTGCGACGGTAATTAAAATTCTAATAAAGTAAATTCAATATTATAACGTACAGATTTTAACATTTCTTTCATTCTAATGGAAATAATTTATTCTTCATGCGCAGTGATGATTCTGAAACTAAAAATTATTTGTAATATAAGTAGAGCGTATAAGAATATTAAAATAATTGTTAAATAATCGATAGCAGTATCGATTATTATTTAAAAGTACGGAATATATTTTCGAAGTACCTTCCTCTTCGAAATTCACTTATAGACTGAGCCGTTGTTCTCTAGAACAAAACATTAATTAGAAAGTTGTTTATATGATTCGTTTTTATGTTGATCATGTGTGCAACGGTAATTATAATTCTAATAAAGAAAATTCAATATTATAACGTACAGATTTTATTATTTTATTTATTCTAAAGTAAGTATTTTATTGTTCATGAGCAGTGATGACTTCAAGTGTTAAATTATTCTGTAATATAAGAAGAGTGTTTTAGAATATTAAAATAATTGTTAATTAATTGATAGAAGTATCGATTATTGTTTAAAAGTACGAAATATATTTTCGGAGTACCTTCCTCTTTGAAATTTACTAATGGACTGACCCATTGTTTTCTAAAACAAAACTTTGATTAGAAAGTTGTTTATGATTTTTCTTATGTTGATTATTTCTGCAACGGTAATTAAAATTCAAATAAAGAAAATTCAAGATTATAACGTTTGAATTTTAACATCCTTTTCATTCTAACGTAATTATTTTCTTGTTCATGCGCAGTGATAACTCTGAGGTTAAAAATTTCCTGTAATATAAGTAGAGTGTATTAGAATATTAAAATAATTGTTAATTAATCGATAGAAGTATCGATTATTGTTTAAAAGTACGAGATAAATTATTGGAGTACCTTCCTCTTCGAAATTCACCTATAGACTGACCCAATGTTCTCTAAAACAAAACTTTGATTAGAAAGTTGTTTATGATTTTTCTTATGTTAATTATTTCTGCAACGGTAATTAAAATTCTAATAAAGAAAATTCAATATTATAACGTACAGATTTTATTATTTTATTCATTCTAACGTAATTAATTTATTGTTCATGTGCAGTGATGACTTCGAGTGCTAAATAATGCTGTAATATAAGTAGAGTGTATTAGAGTATTAAAATAATTGTTAATTAATCGATAGAAGTATCGATTATTGTTTAAAAGTACGAGATAAATTATTGGAGTACCTTCCTCTTCGAAATTCACTTATAGACTGACCCAATGTTCTCTAAAACAAAACTTTGATTAGAAAGTTGTTTATGATTTTTCTTATGTTGATTATTTCTGCAACGGTAATTAAAATTCTAATAAAGTAAATTCAATATTATAACGTACAGATTTTAACATTTCTTTCATTCTAATGGAAATAATTTATTCTTCATGCGCAGTGATGATTCTGAAACTAAAAATTATTTGTAATATAAGTAGAGCGTATAAGAATATTAAAATAATTGTTAAATAATCGATAGAAGTATCGATTATTATTTAAAAGTACGGAATATATTTTCGGAGTACCTTCCTCTTTGAAATTTACTAATGGACTGACCCATTGTTTTCTAAAACAAAACTTTGATTAGAAAGTTGTTTATGATTTTTCTTATGTTGATTATTTCTGCAACGGTAATTAAAATTCAAATAAAGAAAATTCAAGATTATAACGTTTGAATTTTAACATCCTTTTCATTCTAACGTAATTATTTTCTTGTTCATGCGCAGTGATAACTCTGAGGTTAAAAATTTCCTGTAATATAAGTAGAGTGTATTAGAATATTAAAATAATTGTTAATTAATCGATAGAAGTATCGATTATTGTTTAAAAGTACGAGATAAATTATTGGAGTACCTTCCTCTTCGAAATTCACCTATAGACTGACCCAATGTTCTCTAAAACAAAACTTTGATTAGAAAGTTGTTTATGATTTTTCTTATGTTGATTATTTCTGCAACGGTAATTAAAATTCTAATAAAGAAAATTCAATATTATAACGTACAGATTTTATTATTTTATTCATTCTAACGTAATTAATTTATTGTTCATGTGCAGTGATGACTTCGAGTGCTAAATAATGCTGTAATATAAGTAGAGTGTATTAGAGTATTAAAATAATTGTTAATTAATCGATAGAAGTATCGATTATTGTTTAAAAGTACGAGATAAATTATTGGAGTACCTTCCTCTTCGAAATTCACTTATAGACTGACCCAATGTTCTCTAAAACAAAACTTTGATTAGAAAGTTGTTTATGATTTTTCTTATGTTGATTATTTCTGCAACGGTAATTAAAATTCTAATAAAGTAAATTCAATATTATAACGTACAGATTTTAACATTTCTTTCATTCTAATGGAAATAATTTATTCTTCATGCGCAGTGATGATTCTGAAACTAAAAATTATTTGTAATATAAGTAGAGCGTATAAGAATATTAAAATAATTGTTAAATAATCGATAGAAGTATCGATTATTATTTAAAAGTACGGAATATATTTTCGGAGTACCTTCCTCTTCGAAATGCACTAATAGACTGAGCTGTTGTTCTCTAAAACAAAACATTGATTAGAAAGTTGTTTATATGACTTCATATATGTTGATCATGTGTGCAACGGTAATTATAATTCTAATAAAGAAAATTCAGTATTATAACGTACAGATTTTATTATTTTATTTATTCTAAAGTAAGTATTTTATTGTTCATGCGCAGTGATGACTTCGAGTGCTAAATAATGCTGTAATATTAGTAGAGTGTATTAGAGTATTAAAATAATTGTTAAATAATCGATAGAAGTATCGATTATTGTTTAAAAGTACGAGATAAATTATTGGAGTACCTTCCTCTTCGAAATTCACCTATAGACTGACCCAATGTTCACTAAAACAAAACTTTGATTAGAAAGTTGTTTATGATTTTTCTTATGTTGATTATTTTTGCAACGGTAATTAAAATTCTTATAAAGAAAATTCAATATTATAACGTTCAAATATTATAATTTTATTCATTCTAACGTAAAGAATTTATTGTTCATGCGCAGTAGTGACTTCAAGTTTTTAATTATGCTGTAATATAAGTAAAGTGTATTAGATTATTGAAATAATTGTTAATTAATTGATAGAAGTATCGATTATTGTTTAAAAGTACGAGATATATTTTCGGAGTACCTTCCTCTTCGAAATTCACTTATAGACTGACCCAATGTTCTCTAAAACAAAACTTTGATTAGAAAGTTGTTTATGATTTTTCTTATGTTGATTATTTCTGCAACGGTAATTAAAATTCTAATAAAGAAAATTCAATATTATAACGTACAGATTTTATTATTTTATTCATTCTAACATAATTAATTTATTGTTCATGTGCAGTGATGACTTCGAGTGCTAAATAATGCTGTAATATAAGTAGAGTGTATTAGAGTATTAAAATAATTGTTAATTAATCGATAGAATTATCGATTATTGTTTAAAAGTACGGAATTTATTTTCGGAGTACCTTCCTCTTCGAAATTTACTTATGGACTGACCCATTGTTCTCTAAAACAAAACTTTGATTAGAAAGTTGTTTATGATTTTTCTTATGTTGATTATTTTTGCAACGGTAATTAAAATTCTAATAAAGAAAATTCAAGATTATAACGTTTGAATTTTAACATCCTTTTCATTCTAACGTAATTATTTTATTGTTCATGCGCAGTGATGATTCTAAAACTAAAAATTATTTGTAATATAAGTAGAGCGTATAAAAATATTAAAATAATTGTTAAATAATCGATAGAAGTATCGATTATTGTTTAAAAGTACGGAATATATTTTCGGAGTACCTTCCTCTTCGAAACTCACTTATGGACTGACCCATTGTTCTCTAAAACAAAACTTTGATTAGAAAGTTGTTTATGATTTTTCTTATGTTGATTATTTCTGCAACGGTAATTAAAATTCTAATAAAGAAAATTCAAGATTATAACGTTTGAATTTTAACATCCTTTTCATTCTAACGTAATTATTTTATTGTTCATGCGCAGTGATGATTCTGAAACTAAAAATTATTTGTAATATAAGTAAAGTGTTTTAGAAAATATTGAATTTAGCGCGTCAGTACTTAATCGATAATATGCAGATCATTCCCGCGAAATTTTTATTTATCGATATAATTTATGGTGGCATGCCTGAGAGAAAGATATCAATTGTTTTATGCATGTCTATGTAAGCGGACGATTCTCTTTTGTACGGTTGTGTTCTTCTGTACGATGCGACAAAGTTTTCACAGTGTTTAAAACATTATCTTTATTTTTATTCATTATTGTTAGAATATTTTTTATATTTAAATTATATTATTTGGATTTTAACGTGGTTGGGGTATGAGAAAAACGAGTTACGTACGTGTGGTGGTTAAGCTTGGGTGCGTGATGAATCTTATGATTGGTCATTTCAAGTCCGAAATAACAAATCCGCTAACTAGCCAATGAAACGACAGCAATCTTTCAGCAACGTACCGCGTTGGGGAAGTGACCACCATTTTGAATTTGTCATCTATAGTAGTTGCAGCAGAATTGGTCGTCCGTTGATATTAGGTAATTAAAAGATTTTTTTTAACGTTTAAACCTTCAAATTATATATGAAACGATAACTAAAAGCAAGATTTTTATACATGAGTGTTTTCAAAACTGCAAAATACAAATTTCGAAAGATATCCGTGAACATATAATCGTCGACATTTTTCGGCTTCCCGCCATATCTTATCAAGGCCAACTTATAATATTTCGTCTAATTTTTATCTTTTTCTCATGGTATCAATACTTTTTATCATCTCTAATGATGCTCAAATTAATTATTTTTCATAATTATGTCTTCAAAAATCGTATATCGTATTAAATTTGATTTCTGTCACATATACATACATATAGGCATATATACATAAGTATAAGTACATCGTATACGTACACTCATATATTTGATTTTCTTTATATTGTACTAATGTAATTTTATTTCTTACTTATTTTAGTTTTCCAAGCGTTGGGAGAATCCAATATGAATACATATACTCAATCTAAGAATCGTGCTTCCTTTTACATCGGGGTAATGACTAAACTATCGAGGTAAATCTATCACTTTATTTTAAAGCAAAAAGAAGTGCAACAGAAAGAGAAAACGAGAAAGAAAGAAAAAGTATACAAACATTCGACTTCCAGGTAGTCAAATGTATTCATAAATTTCTAGGAAATTCTCGAGATGAAAATAAAAAAGAAACAGTTAAAAACAAAAGAAAACAACAGAGTACCGAGCACTGAGCATCGAATAGCCGAGTACTCCCGAGCACCCGAGTACCCCCGAGCACCCGAGTACCCCCGAACACCGAGAGTTCGGCACTACCAAGGTTAAACGTAGTAATGTATCTCTTTCCCCTTTCGTCTTTTGACACGTTAAGATCGTCAAAAGTAACTACACACAGTAAATTATTGAATAATTTTATTTCTAACCTTATCGTGTTAATTTTAATACTTTAAAAAGATTTTCATTAGATTGAATGGTATAAAAAACGATTTACTTTTTAGGTTACACTCTTTATTGAATTATATTTAACATTGATTCTTTATGATATAGTATCTTATAACGTGTATGTTCTGCCTTCAGAAATGATTTACAGGAAATATTGTAATATAATCTTTAGTATGTTTCAGCTTTTCAGACTTTTTATTTTATTTTATTTTATACGTCGTCATCCTAAGGGTAGGATACCCATCCTGCAGTCATCAGTCAAGACTAAAAGTAAGTATGTTTTACTATCAAACATTTCTATGATAATTTCAATAGGTTTTTGTTACGACAATGACATTAATTGTTCTTTTTCTTTTTCTGTTTCAGAAGATCATTGCAATCGTGCGTGTAGGCAATGAGGTACTCGTGTGTTGCATCGTGTTAAAATAAAATATAAAAAAGTCGACAAGTAGATTCAGTGTTGATCGTCGCATGTTAAAGTTTCGTCTGCTCGGTTAAGAAACTCGCAAAGTTTCTTTTATTCGGTTTAAACATGTGCTCATCGTCATCCTAAGGGTAGGATACCCATCCTGCATTCATCAATGGAGAATAAACGTAAGTCAATTTTTATATGAAACATTTTTTCAATAATTATAGTAATTTTTATATAACAAAAATTTATATAATTTTGTTTTTATTTGTGTTTTAGATCATCGTTGGAATGGTATTTACATTTTATTAATTAAATTCATTTAAAAATTCGTTTAACACTAGATTTGTTCACTATTTTTTTAAAAATTTATAAACATTGTTTAAATGAAAAAATGGGTAGAGGAGAGGAATTAATATTTATGTATATTTCATTACAGCATTAAAAATCAACATATATTTTTAAAAAATATTCTACTTTAAAATTAATTAAATTTAAATTTTATTAAATTACAATTAATTAAAATATTTCTATTTTATATATATGTAACAGAAAAGTTTGAAATTAATCACATTTGCTCAGTCCATAAATCTAGTGTTAATTGAATTAACTGAATATAATGCAGTTTTATAGTCATTATTTGTGCATTGTCATCGTCATCCTAAGGAAAGGAGACTCATTGTGCATTCATCAATAAAGATTTAAAGTGAGTATATTGTTTTATTAAATAATTCCTTAAAAATTTTAATGATTTTCTATAATAGTAATGATATTAATAGTATTGTTTTTTAATTTAGTTTCAGATTGCAATCGTGCAAGAATGGCCCATGTGAAGTGACCGGGAGTGAAATTTTTGTTCTTGCATTTGACTGCGAGCAATGCAGTCTTTGAATTAGTGCAGTTTAGAATCAGTGATCGGGCGAGTAATAAATTAAAATCAAACGCGAAATAGAGTCAGTGTTGTTCGTCGTATAATAAAATTTCGGTTTCGCGATAAGAAACTCATCTATAGTTTCTTATTTTCGTTTATACCGTGTTATTAGATTCACGCGAGGTGCATCACCATGGTGCAATAGAGCTGCATCTCCTTGGAATGCATTGTAAGTATTCATTAGTATTTACATTTTATTCGATTTTATTTTATATGATTTATTATAATATTCCGGATAACTTATCGTTTTGTTCTATTTTATTTTACAGATATAACCATGGATTCTCTTCCTTTCAAAGATGTTGAATGAATTCTTCGGTGGATCTTCGATGGATTTCTAATGGATCTTCGATGGATCTTCTTCAACGGCAAATCGAGTATCGTCTTCCATCGTAAGACTACAATACTTGCTGTGAAGTAGGAGTGTTTTGGAGCCATCGCAGAACTTCTTAAACCATGAGTTTTTATTTTAAGTCCCTCCAGTGCTCAATCATGCCGAGGATGAAAGGTCCAAATCGGCACGAGTTACTGGTTGTAATTATTTAAATAAATTATTGACGAGCACATGAGTAATTCCTTTTTAGGATTTACTCATGAAAATTGTATATTTTATTGTATGTTTTATTATTAGTTTAGGATAGGTTTTCTTGTCTCATCGGTTAAATTCATTTAATTAATAATGCAATTAATAAATGCACTCTCTTTTTTATTACGTGTTAAAAGCATGTAATAAATGTCTTACATGCATTGCTTCGTACATAGTTTATGTAATCGAAATTAATTTTGATATATCAATACTTTGATATTTTAAATAAATGAGCAAGAAGACAAACTCATTCGCGACGGATAGACTTTGGCAGTTAAGTGGCGGCTCAAAGCCCAGTTCTTTCATTAGAACAGCCATTTAATGAAAAAGTCGTCCGAGGTTTGCAAAAAATATCCATCATCATTGTAGAGTCTTTTAATACATCCTTACCTCGAAACTATAATTGTTTCATATGGGGTAGCTTTTTTTTTCATTCGCTTGTTTAAGTCATTATTCACCAAATGACTTGTAGAGTCCTTAGTCGCTTAGATGAATTTTTATTAAAATCTTTTGATATATTTATATATGTGTTAATCATATTTTTTAGATCAGGATTTTCAGCTTCTAATATACTAATCTCCCGTTTCTCCCCCCATACTTTCTGCGTTCTCATTTATGCGTGTGCCCAGGTGTTACACGTATGGGTGAGAAACAGTTAGCGTGGGTTTAGTTTTAGTTTTTTCCCCTATTGGCGGCTGTTATTGTGCTAGTGATTGCACGATGTACTTTACACCTGTGTGTGCGTATTAGGTAGTGTGTATTGTACATCGTTTCGCGATATTTTTTATTCATTTAATACATTATTAAATACTCAAAGCACTACTTCTACATATCACGTGCAATGTGAAAAATACGCGTTTCTGTATTCTTAGATTTATATTAAATATTTCTAATTCTTTTGATAATCGCGTTTGCATAGTAGAGTTACTGCATTTATTTGTGGAAACTTTGATATACTTGTATATTACTAGTATGCATATAAATATACTAGTGTATACTTGTATTTTTGCTTTAGTTTTTTATGCAATAATCATTAGCCTTGGCAGTCGATTACAGCAAAACGTACGTATACCCATTAGCATATAAGTTTAGAAAACGTGGTTGAACTAGGGTGTCGGAGGTGCCCCGGGGCATGCTCTCTAGTTTAGGCTTTTGCACCCTGGTGGTATGTGTGAGAACCGTGGAGTGAGTGGGTGGGTATGTATGGTTTTTCTTAAAATGGGTAAAAATATGGGTAATAGGCAGGCAGGTAGCATACTTCTCTGAATGAATGTGAAAACTTTAATTTTAAGTAGGTAGGATCCAGGAAAGGCATTAGACTTCTTGCTTCCACTCCGGAGTGGAAATTCCGCCTCCTGGTTTATACAGAATTGTTACAAAATTTGATCATCTCATTCTATATTATGTTTGATTTGTTAATTTATTTTGTAACTATTCTGTGATCTTTATTATGTATCATGATTCAAAGGTATTTGCAACCATTTGAAAAATTTATTTCTACTTCGATTTTATTTCGAACGAGATAGAGTCGAATCAAATTCGCAAATTCTTTGATGCATTTGATACTTAGTTTTAAGTATTTCAGGATTAGCACTACGCACTATCGCGATTTTATCTTACAGCTAGAAATATTTGATATAATTAAATATAACAAAGTATTGCAAGAAAATGCATTACATTTATTGCACTTTTTATTTCAATTCCATTTTATTACTCGACGTTAAAAGTGCGAAGTGTTATTAGGTCATCGAGGGAAATTATTATCTGCTTGGACATTCGATTAAATATTCTCGTGTATGGTCAATGAACTCCAAGTTCATTGATGGTCCACGAGATAGAAAAGTCAACGCGAAATGTAAATTAATTTGTTAATAATTGAGAATTAGAATCATAAAAAAATACGAGTTCATTTGCAAAATTAGTATGAAAGATCTTATCTTGCTCGCACGTAGGAAATGTCCAAATGCAGTTTTCATGGAATGAAGAAAGAAGAGGCTTAATGCCGAAGAGGCCCCCACTTAATTGTGGCTCAAGAGGGCAACTACAGGCTATTGAGTTATTTTCAAAGGTTCAACAGCAAGTTTGAACCTTTAGAGAATGGCTCTTTAGTCATATTTTATATTTTATTGTTGTACTTTTTTGCTCGTCATTAATTTCTAGTTGTAATTGGAGATGATGGACCATTCCATCTCCTTGGGACACCAAATGCGTGTCTATATCGTCAAAAAGATGCATATGTGTTTAGTTAGTTCGAGTCAAAAAATTTAAATTCCCTTATTAATTTATTTTGAAGCCTAATTATCATTTTTTGAATATTAAAGTAATCTCTCTTTTTTTTTGTCTTTGAGATTTTTAATTGTGATCGTATTTTATTAAATTTGCAATTTTTCTTTTGTATATAAAGTTGCTTAAAAATATTCTATAATAATTAATAGATATTATTTTTTTGCTAACTTAATATTTGTATTTTTACTTTTTTATTTTTTTTATTTTTTGTAAATGTAAAATCACGCGTTTAAATTTAATTTCATTGCAACGGTAAATAGATATTTGATAAAAGTAAATAGAGAATTCAATTTGAAAAGTGCATCTGCGAATTGGACGATTCACATGTTAGGCTATTGTATCTCACTTGATTCTATAATTAATATAGTTTTCTTTTTGTTACAGGTGATCTTCGTTGGATTTAACAAAAACCTTTTTTATTCTCCTCCTGCTTTTTATAATATATGTATAAATGCATTTCTGAAGGCACACACGTAAACACTAAATATGAAATATATATATTTAAAAGTCCAAAATAAATATAACATTAAATATGTTCACAGGTTTACAAAAGATTTTAAATATGTTTGTTAATAAAATGTTTAATTTATTAACATTTTTATTTCAGATTTCAGACTTTAATGGACCTACTTGTTTTATTTTTTATTTTTATAATATTTATCTGTGGACAGGCACCTCAAAAGGTAGTGATTTTATTTTGCTTTTTCTTTTGATTTTATTTTTATTGTTTCTATACGATTCGAGAACAAAATGTAGGATATTCGAAAAATTATGATGAGAAAAGGGGGGAATAAAAAAATTAAACAACATAATCTTTCATATAGCTGCAACTCGAGAATTATAGTAGTAAAAAAATGCTCGTAATGCTTTAATCAATAGAGATTATTAATATACAAAAATATAGTACTTTCTTCGTTAATTATTATGTATATAATATTTCATTCGTATTTTTATTAACTTTAAATGAAAATTAGAGAATTGAGATTAGATATTTTATTAAACTGGAATCAGTGACAAACGACTTACCGTTAGAACTTATTTTTTTCTAAAGAGTAAAGGAGAACGAACAGGAAGAAATAAGGAAAAGAATAGGATATAAGTAAAGAAAGGATAAGATCGATGTCTCGATTCGTCTTTAACCGAGCCGAACGAAGTCGAAGGATGAGACGAGACAGGGAGGAAAATCGAAGAAACGGTTGAAAGTTAGGATTTAACGGGAGAAATTTTTCTACTGGAGAAACAGTAAGAGAAAGAGAGAGTGTGTGTGAGAAAGAGAGAGAGAGAGAGAGTTACTGTGAAGGAATGGAAATTCTGCGAGAAGGACTGTTTCTAACGGAAATTCATTCTTGGACGATTCTGAAGGATGACGCGCGGTATAGAGGAGGAGTTAGGTTCGTGACTGCCCGAGAACTGGTACGAACTTTTAATTAGGTGGCCTCTGAGCTTAGGGCGATTTCGGTAGAAGAGAACATGTATATCGAGAAAGATAACCCGTGTTACCCGAGGCAAGAGGAAGGATCGATGCCTCGATTCGCGTCCCCTTTCGACTATTTCATCACCTTCTCTCTCTCTCCCTCTCTCTCTCTCTCCCTCTCTCTCTCTCTCTCTCTCTTACTTTCTTCGTCACCGTCCCTTGTCTGACTTTGCAGATGAACTTGGTTACGTTTAATCACCACTAAATTACGATGACTCTTGCTACCGGACTACTATGATTAAGATCAATATTCAGGAGGTACACCAGCTCTGATGTGGTCTTTCAAAGTGCTTGCGGAATGTCAGGAAATGTTGCTAAGTGAGGGGAAAAGGGGGAGGGAGGGAAGAGAAAGAGAGAGAGAGAGAGAGAGAGAGAAGGAAAGAGCGTTTTCTGGTTCGTAAATGGATCTATGTATATATGTACTTAGATTGTAGTCAAAGGAATCGTCAACAGTCAAGCTTCCCCGGTTAGAGTTTTAGTGTCCCTTCTTCTATATCTACTGCCATCTTTGATCGCGAATTTCAATATTGATTTGTAGATAAATTCTCGAAAGTTTATTTTCTATGTTATAGTTATCTCTTCGAAGATATTCGAAATGTTTTGATTTCGAGATTATTCTTAAAATTCTAATTTTGATATTAGACATTCATGTATTCTTAAATAAGCTTTGATGTTAACAGATCAATCGCTTTTCGTGATCATTGGACTTTTCATAGTTCAATTCATCCATCGGCTCTCCATTGAAAAAACTGTTATAAGTATTTCTATAGACATCTCTTCTACCTATACGCGGTTATATTGGATCTTCCCAATTTCTTTCTCCAATTTCGTTTTCAATTCGATATTGTAAACGGTACATTCGATCGGGTTATGTAAATTGTATAATACAGTTCTCATTTTTGAGTTTGTTAGAAAAGAATCTCTGGATCGAGATATATATGTAGCGAATAGATACAAACGAGATATAATCTTTTATATACAATATGAAATAGTATAGGTAATACAGTGTATGTTTATTATATTTGTATATTTCGTTTTTTTTAATACAAGTTTCCATCCATATCAAACGTAAATTGTTGATGTTTTATCAGTTTCTAATTCTCATACGTACAACATGAGCTCGCTGTAAAGTTTGAAAAATTACATTTTAACGATTCCGTGGTTTGGTCCCAATGGGGTTCCAAATTTCACTGGGTATATTTGTTATTTCGACATTTACATTAGAAGTATTAAAAATACTTGGTCGTTTTGTTGTATATCGTACTTTCCAATGTTATTTTACTTTCATTATGAATAAATCGATGACAGATTTATTATTGAACGCAATTCGACTGAACGATGTTAGACGATGGAAGAAAAATCGAAATTGAATTGAATTATTTTGCTTTTTAAATGTAATATTCGATTCTCTGTTTAAAATTTGCCATATTGTAGTAATGTTACGTCGACTTTATAAAGCAACGAAGCAAAAGGTACTACTACTGTTTACCGTTAACTGGCACTCGACTCGTTTTTAGTTAGCTTCCTTCCTTCTGGTTGAACTTCTAAATTTGTACACACGGTACACAGGGGAATATGGTTTGACCTCTCCATCGCTGTCACCATCATCTCCTGTGGGATCGTCTCGGTCCGGTTTTGAAGATCGATATATTTGACTTTTTTCGTAGACTTGTACTAAAAAAGACAATTACAAATATGATAAACGTCATGTTTCATTCGTAACGATTCGTAAACGTAAATTTACAAACAACGAAGCTTACAGATTTCTTCTGATTGATTCGTTTCTCCTATCTCCTTTGTTGAAATCTCATTTTCATTTAAATAAGATGCTTCCGAAGTATTCATAACATTTGATGATAAAGTATCGACAGGCAACGATAACGTATTTTGTGGATCTTCGTAATTTCTAAGAGGTATTGTACCAACTATCACTTTTGTTCGAAGTTTTAAATTTTTTTGAAACATTCTGTAATACCATTCGCTCACGTCGACGCAAGCTTCGGCCTATTAATTTTATTACCTTTTAATTAACTCTTCTATTCGATTAGCTTTATCTTACCTTAAGGGTATATAAAACATCAATGATATTGCAATGAATCATTCCAGTTGGTGGCACAGCCGGTACGTCAAACACGATGTCGTATGATTCGCAATTTTTATCTGTCGGTTGTTCGATTTCAACTACTATTTCTTTATGTTTCCTAGATTTCTCTGTAGCATGATACATAATAACCTGAAATTAAATTCAAATAGATTACGAAATTATGTTATATTTCACATAGACAAATTTTCCATTATATTATTGTACCTTTTTAAAGACAATTCGCAATTTTTTAACAATTACATTAGAATAATTTTTTAACAATATTTGAATCGGTATAGTTTGTCCTGGAACGTAGCCTCTTACTGGCAATGACATCGACATGTTAAGTGATTCAGTTTGACCCATGTAAACCTTAGATTGTTTCTCGCTGACAGGTAGCTTTAAATAAATAAATAAATATATTTTACAAATTTTGATATGAATATATAAAAAATATTTGGGTTAAAAAATCGTTGAGAAAGAACGAAGAGGATCTACATTGCACGAATCTAAGATACGGTAGCTCACGTTTCCAGTTTCATACTCACCGGTGCGAGAGAATCTCGATTAAGGTCGAGGGTGGGTGCTACGGTGAATGGAATAATATTGGTGGAAAACCGATAGACGCTCGTTATGTCCAACAATGCCCTAATTGAATAGCGCACACGTCCGTAGCGGCCTTCGAAGCTGCACGGCAAGTTTTCCGGAAGTGTCAGGCTGAACGGGTAGACGCCTCCGGTTATCGTGTTCTTTACATTTCTCTCTGTTTGTAGACGTTTTTGTCACATTTATATAAAATATAAAATAAATTAAACTCAAGGAAAAAAAAAACAAAAAATAATAGAAGAAAAGATAATAGAGAAAAATCAAAATGAAAAGTATTCAAATATTAAATTATATTATTTTTTTATTTTTTTTATTTATATCGTATTAATTTTTGTCTATACTTTAAATCGTTTTATATGTTCATAGTTGAAATAAAAAAATTGATTGAATTTCTTTTTACATAACTGACAAAAAAAAAAGCGTTTACCTCCTACGACGTAGAACTCCTCGTGCAAATAATTTTCATCCGACGAGAATTTGCGCCTTATTCCTGCCGAACGATCGGTAAAATACACCTGGGCTTCTCCTTTGCATTTTAGGCGGATTCCTGTAGAACGGAGAGACAGTCTTAATCGAAACGATTGATCGATGAAAAAGATCGAAAACTGTATGATCGATGGTAAAAGATATTAAAGAGTTTTTCGCGAAGCGTACTAAACGAAATCAAATGCAAAAATATCGCACGTGATACTGAAACTAATTTTCCCCGCCCCCAATCTTAAAAGGGTGGTCACATACATACAATCGTAAGTGTGTGTGTGTGTGTGCATTTATGTTACGTATGTAACATCACTTAGAAATTTTAGGTCATTCGTTACGCAATACGATCGATAATAGAATTGGCACGCGTTCCGCACAACAGAATAGAAAGATTTTGATAATCGAGATTAGGACAAGTGTAAACAAATCTTATATAAATAGAACAATTGTTTTCGCGCGTTGTTAAATTATCATGTTAATCGTAAATCGTTGAGACAATAGAGATACGTAATACGTCGCAGTATGGATTTTTCAGATTTTCGTTACGATAGTAATGCGATATCAATGCGATAAATCGCATCTTTCTTTTTTATTTTATACCTATAAAATCTATTTTCAAACTCAATGATCCTTATCTTTTTCTAATAGATACAAATGTCCAGATCGAATTGATAATATCGAACGGTGGATATATCTTTCTAAGATTTATAATAAATCTTTCGGTAGTCGAGAACGAACATGATCGTGAGAGAATTTTGCATTAAAAAATATTAAATTAAAAACAAAATAATTTGACTTACCAATCGCGTCAACCGGCTCTTCAAGGTAGAGATTAATTTTCCCAGTAATTTTGTTTCCACAGTAATATACTTTCTGAGGATGATCCAGTACGAGATCGATTCGTTGAAAACCAATGCTGTTTGGTATAAATAATTATTACTTAAAGTAGTATATATTATATTGTTAACATACATGTACATTCATATTAAATTCTTTTGTATATATATATTTTAATTAATTAAGATGCATTTATGTAACAAATACCTCTTGCATGTAGTCTCAGAGATTGGTGATGTAGGCTCGGATTCTTCTTGATCCTTCATTATCGCGCGTGTCCGGAAGATCTTTTTAGAAAGTATTCACGGGAGACAGCAAACTACGAGGACGATTGCGAAAACACTGCGTGCAATAGCGTTATGCAAGCGGATGTACCTTCCTCTTCGATTTCATGATCGAATCTAATTTAATTTCATGAAATTAAGGAGAGACACAGAGAAAGAAAGAGAAAGAGAAAGAGAAAGAAAGAGAGAGTACGGGAGAAAAAAAAGATAGGGGGAGAGGGAGAGAGTTAGAATTCGAAAAGAAAGGATAGGAAATGTAGGTAATGTTCGTTTGCACTACGCGAACACCTCGATGGCTTACAAGTTAAGGATCTGACACGAAGAATGTTTGTTGACAAGATTCCAAAATCGCAAAGACTAGACCTGGAGAAAAGCGACGCATGCGTCAGTAAGTTCGCCAATATCATGGCGACATTCCGTCGCGCAGACTACCGAAGAACACAACCTTTGCTCTTTCTCGGTTAGCACGGATAATCGAAGAACTCCCAGTTGGCCTAGCTCGTCCTCCGTTAGAACAGGTTGATAAGTATTATATTGGATGGTCATGTTTCTATAGCGTGCTTGTGGATTAGGACTGACACGAAAGTTTATCCTACCATTATTAAATTACTTATTTACCTGAACCTGTTTTTTTTATTCTTCCTTTGTAAAACATCATTTTATAGTTTGATCCTTTGTTATTTCTTTTTTTTCTTTCTTTCCCTTTTCAGTTTTATTTTTATTGGAATTTATGTTAGACCGGTCATAAAATTAATTCTTCTATTCATCTTTCTTTTATTTAAGTCACGAATAGTATGTTAAAATAAAATATATTTTTTCGTTGAAATAAATTGCTTCTAATAGGTTTTCCATGTGTTAAAAGATTATCGTGTTACATTATGACAAGGTGCTCGCATTTTCAGAATTGAAAGTAGTTTGGTTATCGATTTTTTGACGTTCTTTATTTTAACCGATCGATTTATCTAATTTTAGATGGCCTTCGAGAAAGAATCCTTATCTCTAAGGATTTCCTTTTTAAACGAAAAATTTAATGAACGAATTAGAATATAATCTTGAAAAGTAGGTTCTATGTCTCGACTGAATACTCTCTTCATGATGAACTCATTTTCCTTTCGCCATTTTAATATCACGGATCTGTGCATAACACGGTAACTAGATGCTGGGCGATATTAATTAGGCATGCTGACAAGCATATTATATCCTCGTAATACTAAGTAATACTGCTTAAAGATCGTTCTAATTAACGTTATCTTTTTGAGGAGGTTCTCGAGTTACTAATTTATGCCATTTGTACCTCTTTGACACAACTAAATGACGAGCTTCTACTGATGCATCTCTTCATTGATGATGATATCGAATTAATTTCAATAATATTGCGTGTTCTGGAATCAATAAATCAATGTCTCTCTCCTTCTCTCTCTCTCTCTCTCTCTCTCTTATTGTTTCTAATTCAATTTAACATCGAGTAACTAAATGAAATTTAATTTTCTTTTTAATTATATTACTTTTTTGTGAATCCCTTTTACGGAAATAGTTTTGTATTTGGTGGATGTATATGATTACTAAACTATTCATCTTCTCACACGAAACCATCTATACTTCAGATATATTTTATTTATATACGTATTTATACATGTTCAAATGTTAGTGAAATTCAGTATATTTGTTCAATTTACGTCTAGTGGCTTTTCCGTTCGTTGTTAAGAGTATCAAACAGGATCATAGGTTATACGGTTAGTAAATGGAGTTAGTTTCCAAAATACCTGGATGCTTCACGCACTAACGAGTTCCTGATGCTCCACGTGCCGCAATCTCGGACCGCAGCTTCGTTAGACGGAGATAAAGTGGTGCGCGAGGCTGCGGAAACGATCGCCTGGAAATTGCAACTAAAGACTATCTACTCTCGTGGTCCTAAGAATTCGTCGAATAAATCGTTACTCTTTGTTAACTTTGACACGTGAAATAATTGTCTTAGGGTGCACCATTGCATTTGGAGCTCAACCATTCTTCCAGTTCTTTATAGGATCGTCATTTTGCCATTCATCTCTTTAATTGTTTTAGTATCATGATATATGTTATATGATTTATTCTCTTAAAACTTCAAATATTGAATGAAACAAAAAGAATGACTTTTATTAGATAATGTGTCGATAGAAAAAATGTTAAATGAACATCGGAGGAATGTTACATCTGACGTTCAGTACAATTGTTAAATGAAATATAGGATGATAAGATGATAAGAGGGTTTTGAAAGTTAAGAAATTAAGTAGTACTCGTTTAGGTTTACAGGTTCTCATAGCACTCGCGAACGATGGATCTTATCAGGATTTACGGTATCATACTCCTATTAATGCTTCTCTCTCTTAGATCCTTAGGGAAACTCAAAAACTCGGTCAAGAAAGGGATTCCGAAGAACTCTCTCCATTAAGTTATCAGGAAACGAACTTTTTCGAGGAGCGAGAAACAAAATGAACAATTACAAATTTGTTGTTGTTCTTCGTCATCATTTATTTGAATACATTTCTTTTTGTACTAACACATTGAATTAACACAGAGAATTTATCTTTATATTATTGGCTATAACTTCGTAATTTGATTGAAAAATAAAATAATATAAATAAATTTTAATCAATTTTACTTATTGTGTTAATCTTTTAATATTTTTAAAAAAGAAATATGATAAGCCGCGTTAATACTTCTTTTTATATCCTTAGGGAAACTAAAAAACTCCTATAAATGTACACAATACAACTATTTGAAGAAAGAAACATTTTTTTCGTTGAATTTTTCTTTTGAACTAATTTACTATTTTCAAATCACGGGGCCATGTAACTAATGTCGATTCGATACATGCAAAATGTGAGACGCGCGTTTACAGGTATTACGATCGAACAAGTAATTATCTTGTCTCTCTTGCAAAAGGGTGAATGAAACGAAGTAGTAAGGGAGTAAAAGAGTAGGGCAAAGAGAGAGAGGGATAGAGAGAGAGAGCGAGGGCGAGGAAGCGTCGATGGGACAAATGCTAACGAACCGGAGAATGAGTAGTTATGGTTCGTTGGATACTCAACAACCAAATAATTAGCGGCTGAATTCGAATTCCCGTGTGGTTCGTGAATTTTACTGGAGCTTATTATCCTTGAATGGAATGCTACTTGGAAATTCCCAAAACATATTTTATTAGAAAGTTAGAAACTCATCCTGGATTCGTTGATCAATAGAAATACTTGTTTTTATCTTATCGATGCTTCTTGAGATTAATTTGACCGTACTAATGACGTACGAAAGGGACAATAGAATTGAGAAATAATCTTTTATTCTCTCGTCTGTGAAATTTCAAGATAGAAAGTTTCTTTACAATGTTAAAACTTATCTTATCTATAAAAAGAAAAATTAAGAATATCCACAATTTTTTTTAAATATTATTACTTTAGATTTAAACGCTGTTGTTAGGAAAATAAAATTAAGCATTTTGTTTTGAAATAAGGTTTTTACGTAATTAACATAGTTCTCGAATTTTTTTTTTTATATTTTTCAATATACAATTTTTTGTTATATGTATTTGTTCTCTATGAAGATAATAGTTCCAGAATATTTTTTAAATACTATAATTAAGGTGAGAATTGGGAAATGGAAAAAAATAGAATAAATGACATTATTAACGTGCAAATTGTTTTTTTTTTTATTTTTTTTTTTATAACATTTCAGTGACAATAATTAGCAATTAAAAAAATATTGACATATATATATATATATATATATATATATATATATATATTAAAATTAGTCTTAGATTCTCCATAGTCGTTTTCTTAATTCTAACAATTGAGCTGTTTTTTTTTTTTTAAATTGTACAAATTCATATGTAATCCTTACAAATTTTTTCACTTTTAATCAAGTGTTATAATTTAATATCAGAAATAATATTGAACATTTTCACATTAATTAATCTTTATCAATATTTTTGAATAATTTCAAACAGTTAATGTCTTAATAGAAGATTAATTAATACTTTAAAACAAAAAACAGCTCAATATGTGTTAATTAATATTTCAGTAAAAATATACAATATATAAAAATTGACATTTTTTTAACTTTTGTTTTTATAATGACATTTCAGTGACAATATTTAACAGTCCAAAAAATATTGACATATGTATAATCAATTTTATATTGTTCACAGTCGTTTTCTTAATTCTAACAATTGAGCTGTTTTTTTTTAAAGTTGTACAGATTCATTTGTAATTCTTATAAATTTTTTCACTTTTAATCAAGTGTTATAATTTAATATCAGAAATAATATTGAACATTTTCACAATAATTAATCTTTATCAATATTTTTGAATAATTTCAAACAGTTAATGTGTTAATAGAACATTAATTAATACTTTAAAACAAAAAACAGCTCAATATGTGTTGATTAATATTTCAGTAAAAATATACAATATATAAAAATTGACATTTTTTTAACTTTTGTTTTTATAATGACATTTCAGTGACAATATTTAACAGTCCAAAAAATATTGACATATGTATAATCAATTTTATATTGTTCACAGTCGTTTTCTTAATTCTAACAATTGAGCTGTTTTTTTTAAAGTTGTACAGATTCATTTGTAATTCTTACAAATTTTTTCACTTTTAATCAAGTGTTATAATTTAATATCAGAAATAATATTGAACATTTTCACATTAATTAATCTTTATCAATATTTTTGAATAATTTCAAACAGTTAATGTCTTAATAGAAAATTAATTAATACTTTAAAACAAAAAACAGCTCAATATGCATTGATTAATATTTCAGTGTTTATACACAATATTTAAAAATTAATAAACATTTCCATGTATTTTGAAGTGGACAAATGGAAAATGGATTATTTTCCTATAATTTTTATAACGTAACATAGAATGATTTTTGATTTTGGTATCGAAGCTATTAAATAATGTTTAACTTATCAAATCTATAAATATCTATGATGAATCTATTTATAATATCAAAAAAACATTATATTATTAATGAGTTAATGTAGAATAAATTGTTATAATCATTAAATTTGAGTATTTTACATAATGAGATTTTACTTAACCTTTTTTTCATTTGCACGTAATTTCTAAACAATATTTACATAAAATTAATGGATTTGATATATGAGCCGTCCATTAATGTGTACTTAAAAAAGAAACTAATGGCTTTAGTTTCGACACGTCTTTTGTAGAAAATTGTTTGATTATAAATTCTTTAATTAATATAAAATAAGCTTATGTAATTTCGGCTCTAATTTTATCAGCTTAATTTTTTTTCACTGTAACTATGTAATATTTACAGTTTGGCATATACATTTTAATGTTGTTGTGTTTCATTATTTGTTAGATTTGTTAGAATGTTGTTCACGTAGTTTATCAAAATCTATATCAGATATGTAATCAAGAAAATCTCTTTCGAATTTAGGAATCGATTCTTTAGGAATTTTATATTCAAATTTCATTTCGTTTCCGATTTTGTAAAGGTTTTTTGATATTACCGCATTTTTTCGTCTGTTGGGGTGATGTACCTCTATATGAAAGTAATAATCTCCTTTATTCTCAAATATTTGACCTGTAAATACAATATATGTTATTAATTTATTATTATTTTTAATCTAATTATATTAGTTATCCAAATCGCGTTAGATTTTGAAATATTTAATAGGATTTGATATAATTTCCATTTGTTACATTTGAAATAATAAAAAATTAAAAATCAAAAATACATCGTACCGTATACGTTACAAATAATACGATTAAGTATGAACTAATCTTAAAAGTCTCTCTCTCTCTCTCTCTCTCTCTGAGTGTTGTAAAAAAAAATTCTCTTTATAGGTTAATGTGGATCCATTCTCTTACTTTTAAGCAAAGTGTTTCGAAAAAAGGGACAAAAGTATATTATAAACGAAGACATGCAATTTAATGAATCGTAGTACCTATCTATCGTTTAACGCGTTGTGATTAATGTTAATCGAAGAAAGAAAAGAATTTTAAATAAAATTCATTAATCCATTAACTGCCAAATTATTTTTTGTTTCAGAAATATTTATATTTTTTAAAAAGTCTTAAAATCGGAATTGTGGCTGGTTGCACGACAAAAACTAATAAGAGACTATTATTTATTTCTTTTATTATTATCCTATACATACAAAATAGCTATTATTATGACATTTTTCCATACAGTCCACATAAAACCGAGTGGTGTACGTAAAATTCCAAAATCTCCAAATGGGGATCGTGGCAGCTAATGGGTTATTAATTGTTAACTTACCGCAACAGATCTTTTTTTTCTTTTGTTCTTCATGTATTCGTTGGCTATGACGTATCAGGTTGTAGTGCCTGTCAGTCGAATACTCGCATTTGTCACATACATATTTAATACTTTGGTCTCTGTAAAATTATTAATTTTTATGAATTTTGTGAAATATAATTGATTAATAAGAAAAACAATAATATCGTTTGGACTTGAATACTAAATAATTTTTTACGAAATTACTACACCGATTTATCGGGTTCAAAAACTTAACAGTTATTTAATATTAATTTAGATATTTTTTTTGTTAAGTATTCGGATAATGTTCGTAGTAAAATAAAAAGCACAAAAAAATCGAGAAAATAAATTTACGCGAGAAAATTTGATTTATTTTATCGAGGAATCTCATTCATATCAAATCAAACAGATCTTCGAAAAGGTTTAATACTTACGAGTTTGTATTGTCTTTTTCCATTTTTTTTAATAATTAATATGTCACGACTAGGATAGATTACTTTTTTCAAACAAATGTTTTTTGGAGTTTTCTATGAGAATGTTTTCTCAGTACACAAAGAAAACACCACAGGTTTGATCGGATTGAAAATGTAGTGACTGGTTGGAACAATCGAAGTGTCTCGTTTGTATATTAATATTTTCTTGAATATCGCACAAACACGATAAAACGCAATTTTGGAGTTACTCCAAAATATATATGATAGTTTTAATTTACACTTGGTAATTCAATAGGAAAAACCACACTTAGAAAATTTGTTCAAGTTAAAAAGAGGAGCAATGTTAAAGAACACGAGGAAGTAACTGACTGCTTCTATTGACCGCTCCGATCGAAATGATTGTGTCGCCGATATTATTAAACTGACGGATAGAGAAAAAACAAGATTTTGTGAAAAGCAATGAAACTTACTCCTACCTTTATCCCCACCCTAACTACAACATCTTCTTAACCGGAGAATCTCCGAATTTTTCAAAACGGAGTAGATGATTGGATTAACATTGGAGTAGGTACACTAACATCCCCCCACTTTTTTTCTTTTTATGTTTCTTATTCTTAAAGGATGATTGTTATTGGAGGAAAATTCGAGCCAATAGGCAACCAACTAAAAGTAACACCCAGTTTAGTTTTTCTGGATTTCTTTTGTAAAAAAAGAAGTTGTTTGTTATTTTAGTCCAATAATACAATACAACACATTTTTCTATTCCTATACAACAATCTTACCCTAATAGATTTAGCGATAAGTCACGAATATATGTTATCTCTATTTGAATAAAAGATTTCTTTTTTAAAAGAGGGTTAGACATTCGATATTATTTTTCTTCTATTTTAGAACACGTGTTTAATGCTATTGTAAGGCTGTAATTGCAGTGGCGAAAGGACAAAGGTCTTCGTCTTAGGTAAACACCGAAGTATTTTATGACATTTTTTTCGTTAGACTATTCAGTTATATATATTTTTTTATATAAAAGAGAAATAAATGAAATGAAAATAGAAAAGAAAAAGATTTAAAGAAGAAGAAGAAGAAGACAAAAAAATGGACAGATATTCGGGAGGTAATCGATATAATAAAAGTTTAAGAAAGACTGTAAAATTAAAAGAAAGAAGGGAAAAGGGAAAAGAGAGTCATCGAAAAGGAATGTCATTTTCTCCCATTTTTTTTTCTTTTTTTTTTTTTTTGAATAGATATTTCGGAGCTTAATTGTTTTCTCATAAAACATTCTTTCTTATCTGATATTTTACCTACTTACCGTTTGGCTATTGTATTGCTGTCAAGATTTTGTTGGGTTACGAAACATGATTGATTTAAAATAAATGTACCTGTTGCATCAGGCTTTTATTAATCACGGCTGAATGTTGTTTCAGGAGTGTAAGGAATGTTAATCTGTAGGGCAAGGTACAAGAAGAATTCGTGTAAACAGTAGTACATTTTAATGACATTTTTGATCATTAAATTATAATTTTTCTTAAAGACATGATACACACATACTTTAAATTTGACAATTTATTTTAACCTTTTTCGGATGCGTGTCCACTCTCAGCCACCAAAGCCTTTTTATTCTTCCGGTCGTATGTCTGCTATCAGTCACCACACAAGAAACCGTGCTAATCTTTTATTTATATATGTATATATATTATATTATATATATAAATTAATTCCAACCACTACGACACTCATGTCCAAATTAAATACGTCCGAAAAGGGTTAATAATTAATAATACAATTAGATATAATATATTTTTAAAAAGATTTTATTTGTGAAAGACATTATAGTCGTGTGTCGTATTGGAATATGATATCCATGACGTGCCGCCACTTTAGTGGCTTTTCTTTTCTTTGTAATATTTATATAGAAAAATAGAACAATTAGAATGAATATAAGATTAATTATAAACGTCGGAATAAGTGCGAATTAGCGTGTTATTATCGTCACTTTAGTACGTCGAAGGTACGTTATCTTTTCCCCGTGTGTTAGCATGATTTAGACTTTTTTTTTTCTAGAATGACACAGTTATCCATAGTGCTTTTGGCTTGGCATTTATCATGCTAGCAACGCGGAGTGTGTCTGATTTCCCCAGGTGCGCATACACGTGCACGAGCCTGGAGTCTCCTCGCGTATAGATTAGAATGGAAGCATTGTGTAGATAATTTGCAACTGCATTTCTCATTGATGAGAGTCTCGATGTTTGTTTGTTTGTTGTGTTGTGTTGTGTTGGTAGACTCTTCCGTTATTTTTCTGATACATTTTAAACGAGTTTTAACGGTGCTTTGACGCAACGCTAGTAGCATCTTTAGATAGAACGATTGAAAAATATATGTTACGAATATATTAAATATTTATTTTTATAGTTTTATTTTTTTTATTTTTATTATAACAAATTTCTTTCTTTTTCCTCCAAAAACATTTATTCGTTCGATTTTGATGGAATGAAAAATCGTGCTATACTCGTCGTTGTTCTTCCCTTCGTTTAAAAATTGATAAAGAAAGTAGACCGAAAGATTCATACGTGCTGAGATTTTTAGGTCAACGATAATATCTCTCTCTCTCTCTCTCTCTCTATCTCTCTCCAGTGTGATTTATTGTGAGACAAATCGATAAACGACAACAAGAGAAAAGTACACATATTGCACAGAGACGATTTTAACCCTATATTTTCTCTTGAAAAGCTAGACGACGACAGGAGGACTTTGGGTCCGACACCAGACAAGCCAATAAGCTCTCGCTACTTTTTACACGTTTGTTCGTTTTACTTCGCGAAAAGATAGACAGAAAAGGAGAGAGAGAGAGAGAGAGAGAGAGAGAGAGAGAGGGGAAAATAAGTCGGAATAAATTCGATAATCGTTCGAACGTTTAACCTTATACTCAGACTTACCATCTATTTGAAGTGTCTTGAATTTGATCATTTTATTTTATCTACGATTAATCTCGTTGCAATTTCAATCTTAACTCGTGATATTAAAAGTCTAATCTATGTAGTGTAATTAGTATTTCTTTTTTCTGTGTCTTGGAAAAAATAAATATATTAAAAAGAAGAACAATAAAAAAAAAAAAAAGAAATAGATATATATATGTATATATACTAAAGACTGCACGTTCGAAGTCGTTCGTGTTAAATTCGGGTCAGCGAGCATGGCTTGGCGAAAGGTTCCGCGCGAATGGAGGAAGAATTACTATGCGAAAAGTTCGTGCCCCTCGTTTCTTCCCTGATGGACGATTAAAACTTCTACCGTCGAATTTACAAATTCCTTCGGGGTCTTCGACTGACGGAAACGCATTAGTAGTTCGCTTCGCCCAACGAATTTAACCCTCTTCCCCGTTAGCATCGCGTAGCACAGACCTATCTCGAATTAGAATTTAAATCCGCGGAACGGCTTACTCGTAACAGCTCGATTTCTTTCGTCGCGATTACTCGGGGATAAGTGTGTTTCTTGTTCGAGAGCCATTTCTTTTATAAATGTCTTTAAATAGTAAAAACAAAGTATATTTATTACGTCTGAAATAAATTTGATTACTTTTGTTTCATATTCTCATCGTTGCATCCCTATGTATGATGATATTTAACATGACAAATTTTTTTTAGCTCCCTTGAATGTTTTAATTCTTCGTAAATTAAACAAAACAAAAAAATATATTCTATATTTGATTTTCGATAACGCGCCTAATCGTTATCGATCTGTAAGATGAGTTTCGATAAGCGGTACCTTTGATATCGTAGGTAGATCAAGGTAGATAGGGTACGCATGCGCATTTTCAATGCACAGTGGCGCTCGATGGCGTTCGCGACGGTTCGTTCTCATGAGGTGGGGGAGTGGGGGATTAATCACGTTCGGTCGAACGGGGAAAGGCAGTCGCGGCGCGGATATTGCACCGTCTGGCTGTAAGAGAGTATAGCGAATTGTGTTTGAGGACAGTGGGAAAAATTCGCGTTCCATTGACAGATCTACGAGAATAACGTTTAAAAGGTCCATCAAACGAACGAACTAACGATCGAAATAAAAGAAAAAAAAAAAAGAAAGAAAAAGAGAAAGAAAGGAATTAGAAACATTCGAAATTAATTTATCCACGATACCACACCACGTGCTTCATTCGTGAAGAATTTCATTAGCGTTCATTGCTCTTCTTTGTCCTCCTTCATCCGTCTTTATATCATTCATTTTGTCTAATATTTTTTTTGTTAAAACGAACAGTCCGATAAGACGGAAAAAAGAGAAAGAAAGACAGACAGACAGACAACACACGAGTCAAAAATTGTCATTTATCTTTGTAGTAATTAAAATAGATAGAGAAAACAAGCGTGTCATTTAAAATAAAAATTCATTGTTTGATTTGTTCTCTTTCTCTCTTTCTTTGATTAGTGCAATAACAGAAACGTGTGTGCGCGCGCGCGTCTCCGCGATCTTACAATTATTAATAGTTAGTAGTTCGACGTAAGCGCAAGTGTGTATTGTGTCACGCTTAAAGTGTCTATTGCTGTTGCATACAACGTTTAATAAAAATCATGATGAAGGAAAAACATATCAAGACTTTTAAAGAAGATCTTTGATTCTGAGTGTTGTCTGTTGGTGGTCAGGTCCGTGCTTATTGTTCCTGCTTTTTGATTCTGCTCGTGTTGTCCAGGACGTTTACCTCAGATCGCCTTGACATTGAGCTTGGAATCTTGCCTGACGTTTCTGCTTTAACTTTTTGAACCACGCAACGCCCCCTTTTCATCGCTTCGACACAACGTTCAAGAGAAGTCTCACGCTATATTTCAAATACCTTCAAAAAAAAAAAAAAGAGAAGATTGGTCATCTTTTACATCTTTTATTCCTTCCTTTGTGTCATCGGTGAGTTTAAAGCTACCTAACACTTTCTCTTTTTATGCTAGTTTCGTTTTTCTATTCTGTTTTATTCTATTCTATTCTATTCTATTGTATTTTGATGATTTAGAAAAGTTTATAGGCCTTCGTGAAAAAAAGAAATCGATGGAGATATTGTTAAAGTCCTTAGTTTTTACCTTAGTCGGTGATGGTCATTAAGTTTTATCCGGAACGTATCGTGGACGACGGTGTAAAGTGCGATCGAAAATTGTTCCGTGCCGGCTTCACGAGGTAGGGGAAAGAGAAATAGAGAGAGAGGGTACTGTATTTACCACTACGTAACCCAGATGTACGAGTGATAGGGCTCTCTCATGCGACCTACATAAACAGGTGTACCGCCGGTGTTAGTTCGTTTCGGCGATCAAGCGTTTCTAAGCATTTCGTAACGACGCGCCGTTATCGTCATTTTCATTGGAAAAATCAATGCTATTTGAGCGCCTATCTCGTCTAACGATAATTTCTTCTTCTCTATTATTTTCTTACTTCTTTTTATTTGTTATTTATTTATGTCTATTTCTCAACGTTAAATTTATAACGACCGCTATTAATCTTAAATCCGTAATTAAAATTTTATTGTTCTTTTTTTCATATGATTTAACGATTGCTGTAATGATAAATATAATGTTCCTTTATTATTATTATCCAATAACTTTTTTTGTATTATTTCAGTCAATACCAAATTGATAATTATTATTGTTTAAAGGTTGATCATTTGATTGAATATAATTTAGTATAAAAATGTTATTGGTATAGGTTTAATGCTTAACAATTCTATTTTTATAAAGCTTGACTTGTCTAGGATTTATCTGTAAAAAGAAGAGAAAGAAAGAGAAAGAAAGAGAAAGAGAGAGAAACTAGGAAACAATGTTACGTTAAATGCGTTTCCTCTGTCCTTTGTATTTAACGTGAGCAACCCAACTAGGACTCGCCTTCTCGTGACAAACGAAAAGTTAGAGCGTAAGCCGAAACTCGGTCATTACGCGATTTTCACTTTGCTGCTTTAACGAACTTTCTAAGCATCCTTCGCGATAGAGTCTGGGGGTGAAGAAGAGGTGCTGGGAGGGTCTTCTTTACCCCCAAAAGCGTTTTAAAAGAATTACTTTTCGCGGTTCGACTTGATTGATCGTTCGTCGTGTCAAAGCTTCTACCTAATTCCTCAAGATTCTTTCTACCTTCTTCTTCTTCTTCTTCTACTTGGTTAGTTTACGCCTCTACGATTAATTATGCTAACGTAAATCTACGAGCTTTACCATCATCTCCGCCCACTACCGGTTCTATTACATCGAACATTATTACTTTTTCTTCCTTCAATTTGATTACTTTATCGTTATTTTAAATACGAATCGAGAATCTTTAGAAGATCGAAATAGAACCAACCCCACCCTCTTAATGACACCACCTGCTGTATAATCTCACCCAACGTGTAATAACTTTCTCCCCTCCTCCAATAGATAAGGGTGTACAATTTGGTGATATTTAACAAGCTGTATTTAATTGGTTGATTATTGAATTAATATCATTCTTACTTTTTGTTTGTTTGTTTGTTTATATCCTCTCTTATTAGCAACGTTCCATATTCAACATCGTTAACGACGAAATACATTTTGTTATCGAGTATCAAATATTATATATTTTTATTCGTTTATTTTTTTTTTTTTTCCGAATAGATTTGTTTTCAGAAATTTATTATTTTCATTTCCTATTTCTTCAGATTTTTCTTTTATATACGATCGTTTTACATATATATATATACATAGTTGTATTTTTATTGCATCGTACTTTACTGACACGCGAAGTCTCATAAATTTCACGAATTATCGAAATTTCTCGCTTTTTACCCTCTTCGAGATCGATCGTCACTCATGTCATCTCTCTCTCTCTCTCTCTCTCTTTCTTTCTTTTTTTCTTTTTCTATTTTTCTTCGTTTTTTATATCATTTATCTACTACTGTGTGTACGATATCAATGCATATAGATATTTATTATGCATAGAAACTAGTATGCTACTTGAATATATTTATTTATATATATGTATATATATATTTGTACGAGTTCGCGAAAAACTAGGACAATTTCAAAAATACTTGTCAACGAGTAACGCAAGATAATTCTAAAATCGTTTGTTAGAATTATTTCGAATTCACGCGTCTATCTCTCTTAATTAAAATCTGTCAAGGATGCTGTCAAAAAAAAGAAAAAATATTTCTTAATACGCTATAAATAATCCTTCAATTTACATTTAATTTTCTATACACTTTTTTCAGCATTCGTTTTTTCTTATCGGCCTAATTAATTGTATGATTTTCTTTCTCGTAAATGATATCAAAAAAAAAAAAAAAAAAAAAGGGAAAACCAGGTAGAAAAAAAATTATCTGCACAAATATAAAGGATAGGGTTGTGCATTTTTATATAAAATATTCATCACGTTATTGTTCCTCTAACTTACTTTCCTTTGCGTTCTTTGTCATCTCACTTTTTTTTTTCTTTTCTTTTCGTTTACCACAATCCTTCCTATTTATTTTTATTAGCAACCCGTATACGAAAACACGCCGAAGGGTGGTGGGGGGGGGGTGGTAGGGTTTCGTCGGTTCGTCGGACGTGATCGCTGTGATTTCAAAGAGGATTTTGTTCTACGAAATGTAACAGCCATCTCTCCCTCTCAGCTTCCCCCATCAAACCCCATATCTAGCTACCTAGCAACCTCCCTTTCTCTCAGTCAGTACCATTCGCTACTATTTTCGTCCGCGAATGCGGTAGCTTAACTACGTACGTGTCCAACGTACTCGTACTCGTAACAGTTTGTCCTGATACAAAGTCCGAGCTAGCTAGCTAGGACCGTTACCAGGATCGTTCTCGGTTTCTCTCCACCTTGTCTCGCTTTTAATTGCCATGGATACTAAAACCAGTTGGATTCTTCTTCTCTTCTTTTCTTTTCTCTTCTCTTCATTTCCTCATCCTCGAGAATTCTCATTATCCAACTTAAAATCCGTCACGTTGCACGTTACATTTATCAAATCTTATTCGAATCAAATCTTTTTTTACGTGCTCTTGTTTTTTTTCTTCATTCTAATTCATAAATTAATTTCTTAATATTTATATTTATTTTTGCAGCACAATAGTCATTTTTTTTTTCTATATATTGGATTGTTCGGAAAGTAATTTATAATTATAATTATAATATATAATTTATATATATATATAAATCTACTAAAATATCTTAAGCAAATAAATATGTCTAATAAACTATAATGTATAACTCTTATGTCGCTAATAATCCTCGATGGTTGATGCGACATTAAATAAAGCTATAAACAAAACAAAAAATTTATATACATATGTATAATGAAAGATAAAATTTAAGGACAACTTTGTTATATTTCGATTTATTAATAAATATATATTTAAATCATTAGATTATATATTTTCTATATTTTAATGAATACATTTTATAATGAATTTTATTTAAAACTAGAATAGAGGAAATTTTGTATAAGAATTCAAGGTTAATATTCCTTCTTTCAAACGAATTATTATAGGAACTTATTTTAGAGCTTATCGATTTTATCTTCATATCTTTTTATATCCTCTCTTTTATTTTTTTTCCTTTATAGAAAAAATACCTGAACGATATATACTCAAGATCAAGGATTAGATATACCTAACGTATCTATTTCACATGCGAACATGACACTCTCCCTTATCATTACGATTGAACCCGATAATATTTTGTTGTTATCTTTTCCATATTCTCCCTTTTCTTGTTTCCCTCCCTATTTTTTTTTCTATTTATTTTCCTGGTTAGAGAATTGAACACAACCATCGATCTTTTCGTTCTTACAGGTATACACATATATATATATGTGTGTATACCTCTACGTGCGTTGATTGCGGCCGTGAAAGAACGCGTATTTGCAGTGCGTTCGGACGCGGGTATTTAAATTTTAAATGGCCAAGCCAGCGTGCTAGCGTACCGTTGTATATTGTACGTGCTTGTTACGGTCAGATAGCTGTAATTCGTTGTACACATCCTCGACGCCATCGATCCTTTTTGTCGTTTGATCGAATCGGACACTCGACTGGAGTAACTTGTATCTCGTACGAATATATATATATATATATATATAGATATCTATCGAACTAAAATACAGATATATATATATATTATATGCACATCTATAGGACAAGTTTATTGATTATTGGTTGCACGATTAGATATATAAACCACGTTTTCTCTTCTTCTCTTACATATACATATAAATCAGTATTCTCTCTCTCTCTCTCTCATTTTACTCTCACCCATTCCTTGTCCGTTTGTCATGTTGTTGTTACTTGTTTGGAAAAATAAAATACAATTCTTTCTACGTTCAACACGTTTAATTTGTATATAAATCTTTCTACTTGAATTTATATATTGAAAATATAGGCAAAGAAAAAATGAGATAAAAAAAAAAAAAAAAATGCAGGGTTTAGTCCATCGAATTTTCTACCTTAGGGAGTCTCGAAAGGTTTTTGGGAATAGACGAAAGACGATCTCTTTCATTCTTTCTCTTTCTCTTTTTCAATAGATTGTCTTCTAGGGGTTAAAACGTCGATTGCCGGAAGGGATAAAATGGAAAAAGTAAAAGAGGTTAGTTGGAGAATGTCGACGAAATAAACGGTGAGTAGTACTCGGGTTCGATCGATTTGTTCTTTGGTCTAAGCTCGGGCTCAACGGAGCTTGCTTACGGTGTTCTGAGTCGAAGTTCCCATCCGGTTACATAGCGACTCATGGCAAACATGTGGTCAGACCGGTTGACTCAGGCAGATTGCTTCGTTTCTACCTTTTGCTTCTCGTGTCTTTCTATTTTTGTATTTTTCTTATTTTCCTCACCTGTGCACCATCATCCTTCTCTTAAGTTGGTATATATTTTTCTCTTTTTCTTTGTCTTTCTCTCTTATGTGATTTTTTTATTTTTTTATTTCTATTTCTGCATACTTGCAATACCGCATTAAACGTTTAATATTTGTAAAAAAAAAAAAAAAAGAAAATCTCAAACGTGTAATATCTAAAGTAAATCCTGTTGGGAATGTTAACTTTGATATCTGTCCTTTGACCTGTTATAACGGATACGTAATTTTAAAAGTTGTGCATATATATATATTTTTTTTTATTTATAATCCTTTAAGTGTAGTTAAATGTTCTTTTTTTTTATTATCATCGTAAATTAATTATTAGTTGGAAAAAAAATAAATTTAAAAATTTGTATCTTAAAAAGACGGTATTATGTAGTTGCAGATATAATTGATTTCAAAAAGAAAAAAAATATAGTGTTTTTTTTTGTTTTTATTTATAATCACTCAAGTGTAGTTGAATTTTTCTTTTTATTATTATAATTAAATTATTCATTGGCTAGAAAAGAAATAAAAAATAATATTAAAAATTTATGTATATATATTTATATAGTCTTTTATATATATTTATATATATGAGTATATATATTTTATATACTCAAAAAGATGGTATGTTGGAGAGTAATTTCAGAGTTGCAGATATAGTTGATTTCGAAAGGAAAAAATATGGTATTTTTATTTTTTTATTTTTATGATATCAAAGTTATTTCATGAGTAACTCGGTACTTTATTTATTTTTATTTTTAAATAAAAGCGTATACGTTCGAAATGGTAACATTTTATACGTTAAAATGAAACAAACTATTTTCGTATGAAATATTTATTCATTTTCAAATGGATTTAAAAATTGAGCGGTCATAGAAGATTAAGAAAGAGTGGTGATGAATGATGTGTAATGTTTTGTAATAAAATAATTTTCTCTCTTTTTATTTGCAAAAAAACACATCGTCTAGTTGAAAAAATTCTTCATATCTCGTTTATTTTGAGAGACAATCGATCGAAGTATTTTACATACACCGTTTATATTTAGATGGATGTATGCGTGCGTAGCGTATACGTAGTTTAAGCCCGTAGAAAAAGCTTCTTTTTTGCGTTACTCGAGGAAGGTTGTGTCTCGTGAAAGAAGATGAAAAAGAGTAAGAAAGAGAAAGAAAGAAAGAAAGAGAGAGAAAAGAAACGTTCGAAAGAAACGACCACGAAATGCAACGGGTTTTCCGTAGGTTTTCGTGAAAACATGAAAATATGTGCATACGAAATAAGTGTAGAAAGAGTGAAAGAGAAAAGAAGAGAAAGAGAAAGAAAGTCGATCAAAAAGTCGACACGGTCCTTCGACGAGCTAGAGAAACGTTTTCAAAATACATCCACCTATATCGAGTGAAAATGTTTTCAAAACGAAACGTATTTTACATCTCTTCTCCTATCCTAGTGGAATTGAATGTTTCTCGATGAATGTTCCTCGATGAATGTTTTTGGTGGCCCTTTTCTTTCAACGTGCACACACGCGTACACTTTTTCCTATATGTATGTTAGGATATGTATTTGTAAGTATTTTTGTTTCTCCCTATTTTCTATATTTTCGTTAGAAACACTGTGTCGTAGAAAATATGGATCGTAAAATAGCAGTCTCTCAATTTCGATTATTTTACTGTTAACCCTTCATTTATATTATTTACCATATCTATATATACATATGTATATATATATATTTATATACTAAAAAAACACACGCGATACGAAATAGGATTTTTATTTTTACAAGCAGATTACTAGTAGATTCAGTTTGAAATTTGTTCGTGGAAGATCTTCTGGTTTGAAAATTCAACTCATTTAAAAGGTACACGTGAGTGTGTTCTTTTTAAGCAAAGCACGTTTTAACCTTCAAGGCATGTAATAGCGATCGATAGTTAGAGATCCGTGTTCACGATGGAATTCGTTAGGAATATGTATCTTAGGAATCAACGATGATTCCCTAACAATAAGTGTTAGTATCATTGCTTAACTTTTCTCCTAGGAATAGAAAAATGAAAGAAAAAGAAGAAAAAGAAGGAGAAAAGTAGGAGTAAAATCTTGTAAAGGCCAAATGAGGAAAATAATTGTTGAGAACGGGTGCTCCCCCATTTGTCGTGCAACATACTTATTCCTTTTTTTTTCTTTTTCTAAAATTGTAGATAATTTTGTTCATTCTCATTTTCTTTTTCTCTCTCTCTCTCTCTCTCTCTATTTCTATATCTATCTCGTTATTTTCTCAACTATTCTCGTCAGTTTCTTCACTCGACGTTAAACGAGCGTTAATCGTGGTCCTCGATGTTAAACGTTCCTATACAAACGTAAAGTAGTAGTTGTAGTTGTACTAGTAGTAGCAATTTACGAGCTGCGATTTTATCAATCATTAGTACCAATTTAAAATAAGGATCGGAAAATAATTCATTTTAATCAATTCAAATTGTATTCGTTGAAATAGAATAGCAATCGTTTATTTTTTTACAGCTAATCATCTTGAAGATTTTTGTTTCAATAAAAAAGTGTTTATTTTTAACTTGAACCAATTTTCGAATAATAATAATTTCTTTAGAAATAGAATTAACGTTTCACGTTTATTAGTTTGGAATTTGATATTATTTTTTTTTATGTGGATAATCTTTCTTTTATTGCTCGATATTATTTTTATACAGAATAGAAAATACGGAGTGTATATTTTAATAACAAAAAGATATTGTTACATTTATAAAACGTACATGAGAGAGAAACAATTAATTGTTCAATTATAAACAGGTATATCTTTCACTTGAAACAACAACAAAAATAAATAATATCATGTGTATTATGCAAATAATATACCAACCTTAAAAAATTTTTACGGTCAATTTTGTTTGTTATTGTATTTGTGTAGTATACGTATTTTTTTTTTAAATAGACCAATTCATATATATATATATATATATATAGATATATATAGAAGCATGAATAAAATAATTGAATGGAAACAAGACCAAATGGTCTTTGTCCTTCTTGTACATCGTCACCTAGAGACACTATTTCGCCATTTGATTTTGAAAACGTAATTGTATAATTTATGTTATGGGTCGATGAACCCTCTCAATGTTCGAGGAGTGTTACAATGAAATACCACCACTACCACCACCATCACCTCTTCACCGGCTGCTCTTTACTTTAATGATCATTGTCCGCTTCCCGTTATCAATATCCTTATTATCGACCAACTGTGTTTCTATTCGATGCACGAAAATACATTACGTGTTACGTATATATTTCGTTGACTATTTTTTTTCTTTCTTTTTATGTCAACACCTCTTGACATTTCTATTATCATGAAAAATATCATTTAGCGAAAGAAAGAGAAAAAGAAAAAACAAAAAGGACAAAGAAATGAAATGAAATGAATTTTTTCATATTAAGAATTACGTGTGCACATTTTTATGCAATACTAGGATACTAATACTAATACATTACCATATAATATTTCACAGTGTATTTACTTATAGTTATAATGCTTTCAGTACGTTTCAGTCGTTGTTATTGATTCAGCCTGTCATTTCTATGTTTTCGATCGTGAACAACGGAAACGAGAGTAATATTTGATGTTATACGATATAATAATAATAATAATAATAATAATAATAATAATACATAATAATACAGTATAATTACGTAGATTGAAAACAGGTAGAACATATTATTATTTATTGAAAATGTTCATTAGACTAAAATCGAAGAGAAAGGGAGATAGAGAGAGAGAGATGAAAGGTGAGTTAGAGAGGAGGAGGGAGAGGTATTTAATAAGAAAATGTTCATTGAAATGAGTTGTCTGTCTCTCTGTATATTTATATATAAAATACAGTAAACTGATGTCTGTCTATATCTGTAAGCCTTTCGTCCCCATCGAGTTAATGACCAAAACTCAATTTTCCACGGTAGTGTATGCATAATTGACGTGCAATTAAATCGAAGTTGGAGGCCCCCACGTACGTGGGTAACATTGCTGCCAACGGCGTTGCTACCATCGTTCAGGAAAACTTTTTCGATCTACCGAGTTTATTGGAGGTGAAGCTATCCACCACCACCACCACCACCACTACCACCACCACTGGCTGCTACTGCTCTTCCTTGATTTAGAAACTGTGGATTTTCCAATTGGATCTTTTCTACGTGCTGCTATTCGAGAATTTGGGGAGGGATGGGGAGGGGGAAGGAAAGGTAGAGAAACGAGAAATGTATATATATATATATTTCGAATAGATGCCAAATATTGAGATAGTTTATCGTTAAATTCCACATCTCCTTTTTTCTTTTTTCTTTTGTTTAACATCTTTTGCAATTTTATTACCTTGTCCCATTTTTCGATGTCTTCTTTTTTCCTTTTTAACACTATATAATTTACGTATTCAAGAATGTTTTTTTTTTTTTAAATATTTTTCCCTCCACATGGGGTTATTATTTAGTGGCAGCATTTAGTGTTAAAGAATATGCAATCTTTCATGGTTGAACAAATAAAATTTATTATAAATCCATTCAGGTGTATTTAGGTTAAGGTAAAGTATTCAAGTAGAATAATAAAGTAACCTTTCTTTGTTTTTTTTTTTTTTTTTGAGATAAAATTTATTCGGTGAAGAGAAATGTAATGTTGAAATTATATAGGAAAAATAGAACAATATATTTTCGTTGAAAAGTTTGAAAGATTGAAAAGACTTGAAGGTTAAAGAAAGTATCTACATAGATAGACAGCAGGTGTGTGTTTCTTTTTTTTCTTCTTCTTCTTCTTCTTCTAGAAATCTATTTTGGTACACCCTTTTTTCGTCTTTTGAATCATTTCAGGTAGGCATAAGCTTTTGGGAACATTTTCGTTACCGCCTTTACGACCCAATTTTCAATTTCCAAGGACGGTACTTTGGTCCAGTACTTGTATCACACGTACCAGTTCCATATCGTACCCGTTCCCGTACCGTACCGTACCGTACCGCTTATGTAAGAGCTGCTTTTCTACGAAAGAGACTCGATGTGCGAGTGGGTGGGTGGGTGGTTTGAAGGTGGGAGAGGAAAAGGAGATATGAGAGAAAACGAGAGCGTCCTTTCTCTCTCTCTCTCTCTTTCTCTTTTTCACCCTCGTTTTCCATCTCTTTCTCTTTTTTTTTTCCTTTTCCAGAACGACACTCTTGGACCGTTCATTTTTAGCACACGAAATCCAATTTTCTATAGCACGAAGAATCTCGATACTTTTTCACCTAGCAGGGTGGTGGTGGTGGTGGTGGTGGTGGTGTATCTCAGAAAGCTTTCTTTTTTTCCATTCTCTTCTTCTTCTTCTTCTTCTTCTTATTCCTTCCAATCGTTTTTCTTCAACAGCTTCGTCCAAAAACCTCTTGAGTAGTAGTTCGATCAAATTCAATTTTGAACCATTAAACTTTGTATAAAACGTTTGAGTTTGTTTATGTAAGTGGGTGGATACGTTCTATATGTATATGTATAGAAAGATATAAGTGTTATTGGCTTCGTCAGTAAACGGGATTATCGTTAAACTGTGTGATATTAAAATTTTATGAAGTAGGCTCAGTTTTCATCATTCTGATATACTCGGTGTTTCAATCATCGGATCAGAAAAAAAATTCATGATTTAGCGAGATTTATTGTAATAAAAGAGAAAGAGAGAGAGAGAAAGAGAGGGATAGAGAGAAACATCGATCGACCTGATTCAACCAATTCCAATCTTTTGTAGAATTTTTTTGTCTTTTAATATTTTTAAATTTTCTAGATGTCTTAGAGAAATATTTTTGTTAAATAATTAAACATTATTATCGAGTCGTAGAATTTTGAATAATTTAATTCGGTCAATGACCTAACATTCGTTGAGAATATTAAATGAAAGATTCTTTTTCATTGTTTTTATTTCTTTCGTTTCTCTTTCATATTTTATTTTATTTTATTTTGTTTTTTTTTTGGTTTTGTATTTTTCTAATATAAATAAAAATTCTAGTAAAATTTTATTTTGTTCATGGTTGATTTTAATTGCATACGAAAAAATATACTTTTATAAATAGATCATCAAAGAGGAAATATTCTGAATGATAAAAAGATAGAAGATATGTTATCAGTTTTTCTATTCACATGTATATATATATCGATAGTAGGAGTAACACATATCACGATTATATTTTTGCTTTACAGCAAAAGTAAAAAATTACAATTTTCAAGTATAAAATGTGTAATTAATATTACAAAACTCTTTTATCTTAGATACATAAAATAATAAAAATAATACAATTGATATGATAGTTATGTTTTATCACGTAAATATTTTTTAAATATTAATAATTTGTCTTTAAAGTATTTCTTTACATTTTCTAAATTGAAATATGACAATTTAATTTGTATAATTTTAAAGATATTTATATGTTTATTAAATAAAATATAAAATATAGTATATTTATTATACTATATTATATGATATTTTATATAGTATATAAATAAAATATATTTATTATAAATTAATATTAAATATAATTATGTATATATATATATATATATACTAGTAATAATAAAAATAATTAAAATAATATATTAATATTAAAATAATATAAAATAACAAATATATAATCTACAGTATATATAAAAGTAATAAAAAAAGAATACGAATAAGAAGTAAAGAAATTTCTTTGTGACGATTCTAATAAATTAGCATTTGATATTTTTTTTCTTGTTCTCTGTTTCTTTTACTTTCTTTCTTTCTTTCTTTCTTTCTTTCTATCTCAGATCGATAGTGGTAACGCAAGGGCTATTCTGCCAGCGGCATTCGAAAGATAAATGTACTCTCGCATCATCATGCAATCCCTTTGTACGAGGCTGTGGCTCGGTCACGCGCTCACAAACGGTCGAGCGTCACTTGATGAAACGTCAAAGGGAAATCCTGTAGATTACACTGCAATTCTCTCCATCTCTCCATCTATTTCTCTCTCTCTCTCTCACACACACACACACTCTCATACTTGTGCTCTCTTTCTCATTCCCCTCAACTTCATCTCTTTTCTACTCGTATCTTCAAGTCAGTTCACACAGCATACATCTGTGCATGTGTGCATTTGTTGTGTGTGTGTGCATTCATATCTCTCTTCTTTCTCGTTCGTTTTGCTTGCTTGCTTGCTTGCACGAAAAACTTGCGACTGATAGCCAAGAGTAGAGTAGGGAGAAGAGTGGGTTGTGTTTCAGTATTATTTCGTTATTTTTGATCACGCGTGTGTTCCTTCTTCATATTAACTTTAACTTAACTTACCTCATCATATTTTCTTTTTTGTCATGATTGATAATGAGCTAACGAGCAATTGCATGTATGCGACTTAATTCATATTGTAGATGAGAAACGAATTTGTCTCTCATGTTTCTTGTCTTCATTCATCATCTTTTGTATTTTATACATGGTTAAAGTATACTAAGTGACACATTTATAATTGTCATTTTCTTTTTACTGTATAATATATTATAATGCTTGAATCATATATGATGTATATAAGAATGTTTGTATTTTATGTTGTTAAATGCTTACACCATGTCTGGAAAGTTGTTGTTGAAGTTAGGTGCACATATATGAACCGGTAAAAACATGTACACGAGATGGAAGGGGGTGGGGGTGTGGGTGGTAAAATAGTAAATAGCAGGATGATGAAAAGGGTTCTTGGTCAGATTAAAACGGAACATTTATTTCGGTATATAAATAAAGATTTAAATGAAAAGTAATTTCTTTGTCGGCATATGAAATTGCTTAAACTTTGTGAATGCGCATACTTTGTTACACGACGAGTATATTCATTACTTGTGTGTTTTTCTTTTCTTTTCTTTTTTATTTATGAATACTAAGCTTAATCGATTTAATTAAATTACACGATAATATTTTTACAAAATGATGATCACATAAAATAAAAGTTCTCGTGCTAACGTTTGATCTGTTAATTAAAATCCATCGTTTACGTGATTTTACACGATTTGTTCGTTTATATGAAAAAGTTTAAATAAAGTTCAGTAATATACTTGAAAAATAGTTCGTTGACACACAAAGACCTCATGGTAGGTACTATGGTAAAAAACTTCCTACATATTTCAAATTATTCCCGTAAAAAATTATTCCCAATTTTGTCTCTCGTATTTTTTGTTAGTCAAAGCTTTTCAATCACTGTCATTTTTTTTTTTTTTTTCTTCTTTTCTTTCCTTTACCTTTGTTCGTTTTTATTCATCGATTTTTAATAATTTCCAATAACATTTATTTTTCTTTAAATAGATTTTCAAACGTTTTTTTTTTTTTTACTTCTAAACACTTGTTGAGAAAAATGGAAAAATTCGATAAGCTACTATTTTTTTTTTTAAAAAGATGGAAATTTTTATGGTAATTTTCTTGACATTTCGTAAACACAAAGATGTCTTAAGGTTAACAATAATTCAGGTATTTACACAGGTAAAAAAAGGGTCAAATGATTTATGACATTGCTTTCAAGTGTAACTTATTTTTATTTAGGGAAACACTTGAAAAGAATTCAAGAAAAAAAAAACATCGTCACGTTTTTACACGTATTTTCTAATTTTGTAATTTCATGCAGGAAATTTTGTATTTTTGTAATAACATTGGTTCAAACATTCACATTGTCAAATCTAATCAATGTTAATGTGTAACAGTAAAACGAATGATCTTTAATAAAGTGTACACAAGTTTTGATTTAAATTTGACGTTTACATTATATCGGAAAAAACCAGAGATTCGTTGTTGTTGATGTAATGAATACGATGTTTTATAATCGTAGAAATTTTTTCATTCGTTTGATGCACAAATTATTGTTATTATTCGTGGAAAATGTTCTTTGGTATTGAACATTTGTATTACACACATGTGTATACCATTAGCTTTTGTATTAACACGATGATTAAAACATTGTTCGTTTTAAGCTACGCACAATTCTCGGGTATGTTTGCAGTTATTTTATTCACGATTTGATTTTTTTAAAACGATACATTTACAAAATAACCAGGATCAGCTTATCATCCCATTGGTAGAAGTATTTTTATTATATTTTTATACGTTTCTCTGTACATATCATCTAGTATTGAATGAATGAACTAGTCAAAGTCAAAATAAAAGCTGTTTGTGTGTGAAAATAAATCATATCAGATAATAATTCATACGATGGATAATTAATTACGTACTATTCAACGTTTTACGACAATATTGTTATTATTATTTCTACGTGCACAAGATCAATGGGGTCATAAAGCAAGGGAAATTTTACGTGAAACGATGCTTGATATAAAAAAAAAATGTCATTCGTTAAATTGGAAGTATGTTATTGTTATTTAAATAAAATCCGCGAGACAAATATTAACCCTTTGAGTGGTGAATACTTTTACCTTAAATGTTTCTGTAGGAATAAAATAGTTTATTATTAATCAAATTCTAATAATCAATTATATTTAATAGTTTCATTATTATATAATTATTGTATATTTAACAATTTAAAGTTTTTCTTTATGAATATACTTTATACATAAATATTATAACAAACACGTGTGTATACTTCGAACGATAAGGTTAGTAATTTTTACCAAACGCATATATGCGTTCATAGCACTCAAAGGCTTATTATACACGTTTTATCAAAATTACTACGCACTTAATAATAACTTTAATGTAGATGCAATTTTCTAAATTGGTTATTTTTTTTTTTATCATTTTTATTATTACCATAACTATGATAATTCGCGTAACTATTTTGCGGTTTTTGTTTATCGGCTCTAATCGTTTTCTTTTCTTCCGTTCGGTTTAGTTAAAGATAGTAATGTTAAATGAAATATATATAACGTGGCCTTGAACAATCGCGAAAGTGTATCCGGTTTCTTCGTAGTGTTTGTAGGCTTTCTAAGCAACACAAGGTAGAAAGAAATGCAATTTAATATGTTTATGATATTTTACTAGACAAATGTACTGACATTTTTAGGTCATTCAAAAAATTATGTCTTTTTCTTTTTGATTTATTCTTTGTAAAGTATCATTACACACATAAACAATGTAATAAAGTTAACAACAAATATTCTTAATAATCTTTTTAGAAAATGTTCACGTTGAAGAATCTTTATTAACCTGGCTGAATTATTAGACGCGTAATTACGGATGTCCCGGTGCACGATTTAAATTTAAATTTTCTGGGAGGGTTGGAGAGATGTTGGGAGGATAGGGGAAGACCTTTCGAACAATCCTATACTTTCTCGTTTCCTTATGAGACTACTAGAATTGGCAGTGAGCCCGAGTTTGTTGGAACATTCGTGAGATAAAAGAAGAGGACTTTTCCTAGGGATTAATGACTTTTCTCGGACAATTACCATCGAGATTACACATCCCTCCCCTTCCCTCCTCCTGTCTCTATAGTTCTTTTCTTTTTTTTTTTTTTTTTTTTTTAACAACCTTCGAGAGTCACCTTATCTAATTTTTTTTTCTTTATGTTATTCATCGTTGGCTAACGTGCGTGGTAACCGCACGAGAGAGACAAGTTTGTTGGTAGACAATAGCATTGCTGGCATGTAACAACGTGGTATACACCCATCTCACCTACACTCACACTCACCTTTGAGATAAATAATTACGTAATGGCGAAGAAGCATTGTCTTAGTAGTAGTAGTAGCATGATCCGGCGTTAGGACGCGTTGTATGTTTTAAGGACAGAAGATAAGAATAGACTTTGCTTGAACAATTACTCAAGATAAAATTGCTTCATTTTCATATCACCCTATATACATATATCAATGTTTTATATTTTAATAAAATTTATATTATATATTTATTTATAATTTATATTATAAATTTTATCTATATGTTTCTATATCTATATCTATCTATATATTTCTTTTTATAGTATAGTATATATATATATTATATAACAAATTTTATATATAATACGAAATGAACGAAAAAGAAAAAGGAAAAAATAAAAAAGAAAAAAGTAGGGAGAGGACACGTTCGAGTATCCACTAAACTTGGATTAAAAAGAATGGTAAATACAGTAAGGGTAGAAATTGACGTACAAAAAAAAGGGGGATACTTCCTCGTTGAATATTTGGATCCCACATCAATGGCAGGTTCATGAACAAGTATATAGGATTGAGGGTGGAGATGTGTGTGGTGTACATACAGGTGACGGAGAATCAAAAGAAAGATAGGGTAATAGTTAGATAGGTTGGTAAGTGCGAGTGAGAAAGAGAGAGTGAGGAGTTCGTAAAGGTAGACACTTCGTACCCAGTTCGTACCCAGTTCGTACCCAGTTCGTAGAAAGGGAAGTCAGAAAGTGTGGTTACGAATTCACAATAGCATTGTTCGAAATTCTCTTCCTTCTCTTTTATCGTTTCATCCTTTCTCCTTCTCACTATATCTATAGTATAGTATATATATATATATGTTTCTCTCTCTGTCTCTTTTTCTCCAGTTCTCACCTTTACCTTGCCCGTATTCCCCTCCCTTATTTCTCCTACCCTCTCATCCTTTTCTCTCCATCCACTTTAGGTAAATCCCTTTTCCCCTTTTCTCCTACTGCGTCGTTCCGCCATTAATGGTTTCCGTTTCCTTTGCTGTCTCAATCTCACATTTGAAGGATTCAACTTCTCTGTTGTGTGTGTCCTCCTTCTTATAAGACTACCTCCTATTTTTCCTCCTTCTCCTCCTCCTTCTTCTTTTCCTTTTTTTTTATACTAATTTTTCTTTGCTTTCTCAACAATTCTCCATGGGGGAGTATAAATTCTTCTGTCATCATTGATGAACAACCTTTTGTCATGTCGTCCCCATGTTGAAGAACTTTTATTAATGAACAATTTTTCTGCTGTAAAAATTCCGGTTATATTATGTTATATTTTTTTTTCTTCTTTCATTTCATAGGATTTTTTTGTTTTTTTTTGTTTTTTTTCTTTACTTTGTCATACGTTTGATACCTGTCCAAAGTTTCAATTTAATATTCCTGGGTTAAAACTCAATTCCCCCCTTTTCTCTTTTCTATTTTATTGTACCCTTTTTTTTCCTATGTTTTTTTTTCTTTTCTTTAGTTTACTTCGAAACGATTTGTTATCCCATAGAATTATTAGGTTTCTATTTTACTTTTGTTCAGTTGTCTTTCTCCTGTCGAAGGATTTAGAAAGGTAACAAAATAAATAGGTTTCTTCTTCTTCTTCTTTCTTCTTTCTTTTTTCTTCTTTATATTAAAAAGTAGTTTTTATTATACGATATATTAATTGTTTTTTATTTTTTTATTTTTATTTTTTTTTTTTTTTTTTTATTGTACGTTGATACAACAGAGTCAATTGCAAACGCGTGAAATCACAAAACGGGAAAAATGATCTCATCGATTCGAACGATAGAAGGATAGGATAGGATAGGATAGATTGATAAATAGATAGAAATAGATAGATAGATAGATAGATAGAAAGAGATAGACTAGGTTTAATTATACATTCGGAATAAAATACTATCTCTCTCTCACACACACACACACACACAGAGACGAATGGAAATTTCCGAGGAGGATATAAATACTGTGTGTGAGAGTTACCCGTATCTTTGGATAGAATCGAAACGATGATTCGGTGGCGATGGTGCCGATCGATTTAACCGAATGACCAATTTAGTACTCCGATCGAATAAATTCTTCGTTAAAACGAACGTATCCAAATGCCTCTCGGCCAATCGGAATCGCTTAATCTTTGTTTCTATCGACGTAACGACGCATGTTCCTTCTCTAATTCTACTTTGTTTTTTTTTTTACCCTTTCTTCCATTTTATTCTGGAAATGTGTACTCGTATTATTCTTTACTTATAATAATGTATAAAAAATATTTTTATTTCATTATAATATTATTCATTAAAAATAAATAATAATGATGGTAACAAATAATATTATATATTTTATTCAAATGAACTACAAAAATAAAATCAAATAAAATAAAATGTAAAATATTGCAGTTGTGGGAGTTGTTGGTGAAACAACAACGTTATTAATAATAAAAAAAAATACTATTTTTAATGAGCTTTGTGAAATGGTAGGAAATTGTGTCAATGTTTTAGTTATTCATCAAAAATAAATAATAATAATGGTAACGAATAATATATTATATTTCAAAATAAAATAAAATACAATAAATAGAAATGAAATAAAATTAAAAGAATAAAATGAAATAAAAAGAAATCAAACAAATTAAAATAAAATGTAAAATATTATATTTATTAGTGTTGGTGTTGTTGGTAAAACAACAACAATATTAATAATAAATAAAATAATATTTTGAATGAACTTTGTGAAATAAGGATTGGAAATTAAATTAATGTTTGAATAAAACTAAAGATAGAAAATATTTATTGCCATTGGAAAAAAAAGGGTATGGGTTTCTTTAGAAATAATCGTATCGCGTGCTGGTTACGTTCCAATTAACGAAATCGGTTCAATGAAGAGAGGTTAAGAGGGGTGAAGAAGGGGGGTAGAACCTATTCGACTTAATTAAAAACGAAACGAACCGTGGAAGAATCTTTAGTCACGAAATTTAAAAGTCTCCTCCCATGTATCGTTACTAAACGGAAATGTAATAAAGAAACGTAAAGTGTAACAAGGGTTTGAAAAATCGATTGATCGAAAGATTATCGTAACGCGTTCATTCCAATTACGAATTTTAATACGAACGAGTAAAAGATAAAAAAATTATTGCGGGATATTTTGGTATTTTTTTTCTTTTTTATGTGAATATAATAAGTATATAAAAAATAAATTACATTAGTGTTGGTCTCGTGTCTACTTGTACATTTTGTTGTTGTTGGTTTTTTTTTATTTATTTATTGTGCAACTTTGAAAATATTTTGTAACTCATGGTATTTCGTTTGCTGAAATCTAACGCTGCCTTGATTCGAATAGTTTTGGTTCGATGGAAAAGGCTCAATCAACGAATTTTGATAGTCACGTTACCAACCCTCAACCCACCCTTTCTCCCTTTTCTTTTTTTTCTTTTTTTATGGATTCATTTTCATGATAAACTCATTTTGTTGAATTTCCACATCGATACTTTCGCGAGATTCGTAAGTTTGTTTCTTGTTTTATTTTTTTTTTGTTTTATTTTATTTAAACAAATTTGTTGTATCAACTTTTTATCTGTTTCATTCCATGTATTCTATCAAAACACTTTATTCAAGTAATTTGTATTTACGAAAAGAGGAGAGGGGGTTGGTTTCATAGGCTACCTTAGGTAGCAAAACGACCCGTACAAGGTTCATGTTTGCATAGATGAGTCTTAAAATAAAAGGGTTCAAAGTACGAAGTTTTAAAATGCATTTATGTTACTTTGATATTTTTTATTCTTCAAAATATATAATTTATGGGTATGGATCTAATATTTGGATAGTTATAACATTCGTGAGTTTTGTTTAAATAGAAATGCATGTAATTCGAACGAAACGAATGAGTTATTTAAAGGATTCGACATTACGGTAGTTGGTATATACTATATGGTTAGTTTACTTACACGTATCCTGAGGTGAACTTTGGTATCATGCTTTTTTTTTCTAAGTTTACATTACGTGACAAATGCACCGAGTCAACGTATCAAAGGAAATACATGACACTTTCTTGGTAGATTGGATAGATAGATTGTATCCTAAATGTACCGTGAAATAAATTTTCAAAACGAAATAAGAAAAGAAATATATTTATTTATTTTTATTTTTTTTTTCTAAAATAACTGTCAAGAGTATGATTTATTTTTAATATTATACGATAATATTTCTACAATTTTGTATAATTCAATGATACTTTCATAGGACAAAGATATTTTTATATAATAATAATAATTATAATTATTTTTATATATTACAATTTATTTTTTTTAGAATAATAATTATTATATTTATAAATAAATATATATACTATATTAAATTATAAATATTATTAATTATTATTATTATTTTTTTTAATTTAATTATATTATATTAAATTTAAATTAACTGTATTATATAATTATATTATTATAATAATTATATTTTTAAATAAATATACTCTAATTTTTTTTTTTAATTTTTTTTCTTTTCTTTTCTTTTCTGAACCTATTCCATAGTTCATGGAAAATTTAATTATCTAAAAAAGAAAAATCACAAAATAGAAAAACAGATAAATAAAAAAGAAATAAGAATAAACAACGAACAAAAGAAATTTATCATCGCGAGATAATCATTTTCATAGTTATCTCTTTACGTATTCCTTTTTTTTAAAGGGATAATAAATAAGATATCGATGATGGGATTTGAATCGGAAAATTGGTCACCATCGGATATGAAAAGGTTCGTTCTATCTCTTTAGTATCAAAAGTACTCGCATGAAATTCAAAGAACTCACATCAGTGAAAAATAAAGATGGTACGTTTCAGTACGCTCGAATGCATTCACATATATATATGACTATATATATATATATATATATATATCACACATTTCATATTTTTACGACAGTGGCCACATTTACAGTAAAAGAGTAGGAAATGCTGCAAATGACAGAAGAGGAATGCGCGTTTATTGCTTCGATGCATTCGACGAGTCCGAAGATTTTATGTCTGTTTAAAAAAATGGCTCCTACTTCTTTCCACATCCTTGACGTTGTTTTTTTCCAACGACGTTTCCTTCCCTTCTCCTGCCACCCTTCTTCTACTATGGGGGTATTTTTTCTTCTTCATTTTCATTTTCCTCTATTTTTTTTTTTTTTTATCTCTTTTTCCATCACCCTTATTTATCTCTTTCTCTCTCACTCTTTCTTTCTAGCTTTTTTTCTTTTTCTTTTTCTTTTTCATTTTCTTCTATTTTTCTATCTTCTTTTCCTTCACTCTTATTTATCTCTTTCTCTCTCACTCCTTTCATTCTATTTTTTTTTCTTTTTCTTTTTCATTTTCTTCAATTTTTGTTTTCTCTTTTTTTTTGTTTTTGTTTTTTTTTTTTACGTCACCCTTATTTATCTCTTTCTCTTTCACTCTTTCTCTTTCTATTCTTTTTCTTCTTCTTCTTCTTCTTCTTCTTCTTCTTCTTCTTCTTTTCCCTTCGTTCACTCTTTTTCTACGAGTAGGTACATAGCTGCAATTTATGGACTGTTCGCGAGAAATGGGAGAAGATGCAGGGTTGAGTGAGAAGATGTGTGTGTGTAGGTGTGTGAGTGTGAGTTTGAGAAAGATGGAAAGAAGAAGGAGAAGGGAAAGGTTGAGAGGAGGGGGGGAGGGTCCTTGGCCGATAAATCGCTGCTCGTAAAGTGTCTCACCCCATAGCTCAACCCTTTTGGTGAAGAAGGAGGAAAGCAAGCAGGAAGAAATAGTGGAAGGAAGGAAGGAAGGATGAAGGGGGAGGAGGAGAGGAGAGGAGAGGGAGAGGAAGGATTCGGATAGGCGGTACTACATTTTATAGGAGAATTTTTGTTGAGAAGGACCGCCTGCCGTCGATGGTCCCTTCGACGAAGGACGACCACTCTATATACGTGTGTGTGCATATATATATATATGTATATGTGTGTTTGAAAGAGAGAAAGGGTCACGGAAAATCAGAGAACCTGTGGAGAATGGGACCTCGGACGTGTGACGTTGACGTGTGATAAGGATAGAAAGAGATAAAGAAAAAAGGAGAAAGAGAGAGTGAGAGAGAGAGAGAGAGAGGATTTTTCCATTTCGAGAATCCTCCTCGAGGAGTTTGAGAATCGAAGTAGGGATTTTCATTTTTATTTTTATTTTTATTTTTATTTTTATTTTTATTTCTTCCCTCCCTTCGTATTTTTTTTTCTCTTTTCATATACATATACATATATATCTTCTTCAAATTCGATTACATTTTTTGAAAAGAAAATGTAAAAGAAAAATTGGTCGTATGTTCGTGCATTGGAATATTGTGAATTTATGTAAAAAAATATTTTATGTATATTTATAAAAAAGATGAAATTGATTGGTTAGATTTAGTCATAAGATTGATTGATTTTTGTTTTGTTTTCAAGATGTTGTATAAGAAAATGTTGATTAATTAATATGCAGGCAGAGATTTATTAGATGTATATATATATGTAGAGATGCTTGGATTTTTCAAGGTAATCGAGAAATACGATTCACGTGGGGAGGATAGTCCTTTCACATTGGGGTACAGGAAGAAGTGGAAAGGTTATTATTATTGACTCAGTAGTTATTTTAAAATCAATTATTTTCAATGAATTTTATCTAAGTAATCATTTATATATTTTCTTCTATTAGTTTTCTTTGTAAACGCATTGACGCATTTTGTATTTCGTTGTTGTAAAAAATTGATCATATTCAAAGTCGATGTAATTTTGTTTTAAAATATTCTAATTATTAATATTTATAATTAGAATTATAGTAAAAAATTTGTGTTTTATTCAATAGAAATATTTATATTATTGTTATTAATAATATTAATATTTTATAATTAAAGTTTTTATTTCTGAATATAATTTAATGAATTAATATAAACACTACAGTATATTTTACATTAATATTAAGTATGTACGTGTATGTATATATCGATAGACCACTCTGGTAATTTTTACCAAACTCATATATGCGTCCATAGCACTTTAAGGGTTAAGAAAAATCATCTACAATATATTTTCTTTCTCTCTCTCTCTCTTTCTCTCTCAATATATATATGTATTATCGATTCCCAATTTCGAATTGGTTTTCCCAACGGAGATCGTAGTTGTAGTTTTCGCAACTTGTAGTTTGTTCAATCGTGAAGGATCTCGAAATACCCGATGGATGACGTAGGAAAAAGAAAAGGGGAAAAAATATAAATGAACAAAAAAGAAAAAGAAAAGAAAAGAAACGAAAAAGGTAAAATAAACAAAAAAATAAAGAATATAACAGAGAGAGGTGGTGAGGTGAGGTTGGTCACGTTTACTATTGAACGGATGCAGAACCGGTTTACTTCTGGTAAGAAACGATTAATAAAACTTAGGAAGTTCAGTTTGTACCTGTGCAAAATCGTATAACGTGTACACTCACTGGCTCTTTTACGATTTGCGCTTATCGAAGGAAAAGCTGAGAAGCTGAAACGATTTATTGGCCCAGCCTATAATCCACGATCGAAGTTAAGCCGTACAGTAGTTAAGAATATTGAAGGAAAAGAAAGAAAGAAGGAAAGAAAGAAAAAAAAAAAGAATTGGGGTGGGTTTGTGAGGAGGTGGAAGAGTAAGAGAAATCAACACAAAAAGAAAAAACACACACACACACAAAAAGAATAAAGGAAGAAGAAAATTTGCAAGTGGGTGGATGGTGGGAAAAGAAGAAAGGGGAAAAAAGTTTAACGACGTTCCGGGTTTTCGTGCCAACGTAAATCCGAGTTTTACATTGAAGAAACCGATACGCCTTTTCTTTTTGGTTTTTTTTCTAGTATAATATCGAAAGCACTGCACTAGACTTTTCTAAGGTTTTTTTTTTATAGGTTTTTATTTCAACTAGCATATTTTCCTCCGTTTTCTATTGTGGTACAATACTCTCTCTCTCTCTTTCTCTCTTTCTCTCTCTTTACCACGGTTTTTGGTTATGTATTTGTATTTGGTTGTATGTTCTTTTTTTGTTGTTGTTGCTTTTAATACTTTTTTATTTCTTTTTATTTTTTTATTTTTTTTTTTTCATGGGGGATCGATTTTTGAAGAACTGAAATCAACGCTGCGCGGTTTCTTCTCTTCCCTTCTTTTCTCTTTTTCTTTTTCTTTCTTTCTTTTTTTTTCTTTTTTCTAGTTCGACGAAAGCCTTTGACCGCTTTTTTTACTTTCTTATCCATCCCGTAGAAGTTCTCTTATTCGATAAGGTGTTCTCTCGCGTGTTAGAATATTCGTGGTAGGGTTTTGTTACTTCCGGACGTCTTTTATATATAAGAAGTGTGATATATGTTTAAAAGTATAAGTACATACGAGTACTTACTTATTTACTTACTTACTTACTTACTTACTTACTTACTTACTTACTTTACTAACTTATATATATATATATATATTTTAATCGAATCACCATTTTTCTAAAAGAAATAAGAAGCAAAAAAAATATATATATATATATATATAATGTAGAATATCGCGTTAACCTGATTTCAAATCAGCCCTTTTAACGCGTTAATTATCTCTTCTTTCCTTATCCTAGTTTTTGATTTAAAAAAATATGAAAACACAGAGAGGAATTTTCAAATAAAACAATTAAAATATTTTACGTAACAAATTTTTGCGATTTAAATATAGTAATAATAATAATAATAATTTATCATTGAAGATATTCGTGTATAATTTTGTTTCTTTTATCTCTTCACTATTTATCTTCAAATTTAAATGTTGTATTGTTTGTAAAATTTTGGTATTATCTTTTTCCAACAGAGAAATGCAGAATGGAATTAGTTTGAAACGCATACCATCCCATTCCACCCCCCTCCCTCTCCCATTACTGTAGATTATCCTACGTACTTTTAACATTGGCAAAAAAAAAAAGTAAAAAATATTCATTTTCAATGATTTCGAAGTAACTATGGGCAAATAAACATTTGTAAAATTATTTTACATTACGAATTTCTCGAATAATTGTTATTTAGTAAAGATAACATTTAAAATATGTATACAAATTGATACAAAAAGTTAGCTCACATCATAAACGTGAATTATTTTAATCCTTTGCGTGTTGTTGAATACTTTTACCCAAAATGTTTTGTAGGAATAGAAAAATTTATTATGAAATTTATTATTAATTATTATTTATTATTAATATTTTATTTTGTAATATAATTTAATTAATTAATATAAATATTAAATTACTTTACATAAATATTAACAAACACGTATTACGATTCGAACGATAATGTTAGTAATTTTTATCGAACGCATATATGGGGTTTCTATTTTTTCTTGATTTAACGTGGAAAAGTAATAGTAATCGAAATCCAGTGAATATACAATACCTTGGTAGTATAAACATTCAAAAATTGTGAAGTACGGTTCAGAGTATTGTATTGTATCGTATCGTATCGTATCGTATCGGTCGACTGATCGCTTTCCTTTCTTTCCTTCGTTGAGCTTCGATTTCCCATTGGGAACGTGGGCTTTAAATTTGACAAAGCTTCTGATATGCCACACCGGGTTGCGTCAGGGGTAGTGTGGGTGGTGGGTGGTCTCATCCTCGTTCTCCTACTTCGATCGGAAACGATTCGCTCCAATGGTGCGTTCGTTTGGTTCGAAATCTCGCGATACGCGACTAGGACTATCGATTGGTATAACCTTGGTTGGTTCCTTGCTTGGTTGGTTACTTGCTTGCTTCGTTGGTTGGTTGGTTGGTTGGTTGGTTGGTTGGTTGGTTGGTTGGTTGGTTGGTTACTTGCTTGCTTCGGGAATTGTTGGGAAAAGCTTGACGCGTCGTAAATTCTTTTCTCAGCTTTATAACAGTTTATCGTTACGATTTTGTTATCGTTCACTTTGTTCAACCATCTGTAAAATCATACCAATTTCTGATTGGAATTATTATTAACAAATATGATATATATATATAGGAATCTTAATCTTTTGCTAGAACCATTTGTCTAACGTTAATTCATTAATTAAACATTTCTAAAAAGATATTTTCAATATTCCTGTAATATTTTTGAACAAAAAAAAAAACAAAAAAATTGTTTTGTGTATGTTAAATTACATGATCGATTTTGCCGCATTGTATATCCTATATTATTCTGTTCTCTTACTGTAATCGCTAGAAACTCGATCTTTTATTCGGTGCTGTCTGACGGAAGGTACTAGGGATAATTTACGAAGCACACGTGCCGATTACGGCCGAATCTTCGTGTCCTTCAGTTGATATATGCTGCAATAAAGGGTCAAAGTGGAGGAACCGATGGAGATAGACTTGTATGGGGTGGAAATGAAACTTGCTTTAGTACAAGGAGATAAAAAAAAAAAAAAGAAAAACGAGGAAAAGAATTTCTAATAAACGGGCTAATATATTTCCGTAAAAGAAACATAACTTACAAATTAACTCGTACAAATTTATTTATTTTTTTTTTTTTTATAAATATGTTCCATAACATTTTGATTTAACATAAGTGATCTTCATACACATACACATACACATATTAATTCTACGTGATTTAAATATATTTAAAAAATTTTTTAAATAAATCCCCTGTAATGTTTTCAGGTACTTTTAGTTTTCTTTAGATTATTCCATACTTTTTTAAATCTGAAAAGCATATTAAGTCTTATATGAAATATACAATATTAATAATAATAATAATATATATAATAATGATAATAATAATCGTGATAATCATGATAATGTTTTGCACGGCAGACGGGTTCAAGGGATAATAGGATTTAGTATTAATTATTAAAAGCATTTATGTATTATTTCGATTCCGTAAAATAATATTTCTTCCGTTAGTCGAAGGATCGTACGTATATATATATATATATTATAATATATTTTCTAATTTTCGGGTTTTTGCCAAAATATAATCAAGCATTTACTAAAAAAAATTTACTAAATTTAATTAAGATTTATGAAATTTATTTACTAAAAAATTTACTATAATATTTAATTATTTTAACTAAATTTTTTATCATATATTTTATATTTATATATATATATTTATATATATTTTATTTTATTATATATTTTAGATTTACTAAAAAACAAAACACAAAAAGTAGAAATAAAAAAACCATTTTCCCCACGGTGTATCAAAAAAAAAAAAAAAAAAAAAAAGAAAAAAAAAAATAAAAACACTTTCATATTTTTGACAAGCTTGTAACAATAACAGTATAATATAACGATAACGATAACAACCTGGTATGCTGGTAGTAAAACCATTTTGTATGGGAGAAACGGATGAAGGGAGGGGTTGGACAAAAATAGTTGATGTGAAAGGATAGAGATAGAAAACAAATTCAATTCAATAATCTTTAGATATCTGGTAATAAAAATTTAATACTTATCGTTTTTAATTCAAATTTATAATGTCATGCAAACCACCCCCATCCAACCCACGCTCTCGGGATATTATAAAATTTGTTCATTTTAAATATTCTCCATAATTCATTTTCATTCGTACATTCAGCAGAGTTTGAGATGGGAATATAGGAGAGAAACAGAAAGAGAGATAGAACGAGAGAGAGATAGAACGAGAGAGAGATAGAACGAGAGAGAGAGAGAGAGAGAGAGAGAAAGAGATATCATCCCTCTCTCTCATCATCAGAGTCGAGAAGCATTAAGGATCCCATTGCTAGGTACGATAACTCGAGTCGACGGTTCCTGGCAGTACTGCGACAGGTGTCAGTACTCCCCTTCCCCCTATCTCCACCCCCCCAGCCCTATCCCAACCCTTATTCCAACCCCATCCCAACCCCCCTTTGTATATGTCTCTATCTCTCTCTATTTCAATCCTTCGACGCAGCTGCAGTTACGTATAGGGCATGCGCTAATGTTTATGCGCACAAATACATGCACACACACACACACACACACACACACACATATATATATATATATACATACACATACATACATGGTTCTCTCACCCTCGTTTTAATGCGATCATTCGTCAGCCAATCGCAGCTTACCATCGTTCCATCAAGCAGACTCCGCGGGGGTTTCGCTCTTATTTCCCTGTTTCCTGGATGATTAACCGTGCTTAACCGCCTACTACCCACCCTCAACAACCACCCCTCGGTTGCACGTGTTCTGTACGATTTCTCGATGAATAGTAGTAGTAGTAGTAGTAGTCGTTTTGCTTTTCCATAGAAATACTTTGAGTTTTAGTTGATGAATAAACAAACTCTCTCTTCTGGGTGAGTATTTTCTGTACGAATAGGATTTGATTACTTTTTTTTTTTTTCTTTTTAATAGCCACTGATATAGATCTTTTTTTTAATCTTTTTATATGCCATCACAGGTATATCGAATTTTTATTTATATTTTATTATTTTTGGTATTTATGTATCAGTAATTATGAGAAAGAGAGAGAGAGAGAGGGAGGATGACAGTGGATATTTAAATATTAGTTTGGCAAGTAAGAAAAACTCTCTTCGGGGTATTTTCTGTACGAATAGGATTTGATTATTATTATTTATTTTTAATAGGCAACGATATATATCTTTTTTTATGCCATCACAGGTATTTCGAATTTTTATTTATATTTTATTATTTTTGGTATTTATGTATCAGTAATTATGAGAGAGAGAGAGAGAGAGAGGGAGGATGACAGTGAGTATTTAAATATTAGGTTGGCAAGTAAATAATTGCGGATTTTGTCGATAAGTTACTTTTTTAAAATTAGCAACGACTTAGTTGCAAATCCAATAAATTAAAATGTGATATTAGTGAATTTGATGGATTTATTTTGGATTTTTTTTTCTATTATATAAATAATCGTAACACACATCAAATAAAATCATATTGTATATTTTTAATTTATTTATTATTATGTTTTTTTTTTTGTAATAATTAACGAATGCATTATATGTATATTTCTTTTTTTTTTTTGTATAATTAATCGAACACAATTGTATATAAGAAAATAAATCAAATTTATTTTCTAACATTTCAAATTTATTTTCATCATAAACGTTTATGGTTTTTTAAATTAATGGTTAGGAAAGTTTAATAAAATGGTTTGCTCTTTATTGATACAAGTTTTGACAGTTTTGTGGTATAGAAATTATATATTACGTAGACCATATATTTATTGGATCGTTTGTAATCATGGAAAATAATGTGTTACTTTGTTCGATTAATAATTTTCTTTTAAACAAAAGGGGGAAGTAAACTCGGTCGATGTTGTTTCGCACTTCTAACGTCTAAATCTAATGTAAGCGTCGTAAGCGTACCGATCGATTGAGGAGCAGCTTCGTTCTCGTTATTAAATCGTAGAGCTTTACCTACGTACACTTATGCGTTTCGGTCTTTAACCTTCGTTGATATACCAAGGCACGTGGTATAATATAATATATGTATATAGGGTGTCTCACGGGAATAAGATTCTTAACAAACTATATTAACACTTGAAATATTACAAAATTATTTCGATTATTCACAAGTTGACGAAAAACAAATAATTTTTTGTTGTTGTTTTTACTTTGTCTTATTTAATTTTATTTATGTTAATTTACTTTATAAATTAATTTTCTAAAATTTTATTTATAAATTTATTTAATTATTTTATTAATTAAATATATTAATATATTATATTATATTTATATATTTTATTTTATTTTTTTTATTTTATTATAATATTATTTATTTTATTTTATTTTATTTTATTTTATTTCATTTGCTTGTATCTACACCCATTATCAATTGCAACAGATCATTGAGATATCAGATTTATTATAAAAATATATTTATTATTATTTCTGTATTTTTTTTTCTTTTTTAATTTTTTTATCCCTACACTAACAAATAAAATATTTTTCGTTCACTTATCGTCAATAAAACAAAAGATCACTGATAAGGATAATCGTGTTCTCTCATTTCTACCTTGTTTCGATTACATTCCAAACGATACGAAGGGATAAGAAAAAAAAAGAGTTGGGCATGCGTGGGTGTGGGATATTGGAAGTGAAGAGAAAGAAAGAAAAGAAAAGAAAAATAAAATAAAATAAAATAAAATAAAAGAAATCGAGTGAGATCGATTCGTGGAGTGATGTACGGGGGTTTTCGCGAAAGCTCGTACTCGTGGGCATTCCTCGAAATCCAAAGCTTTAAAGCTACTGCTGCTGCTGCTGCTTCTGCCTACCACGGAAATCTCGATGGTGGTTTAGTAGTATTCTCTTGGAAAAAAGGGTTATCTATCTCCTACAATCTGCAGATCGTGTTTTTCGTTTCTGCGTAAGAATCGATACGCGAATTCCTATCGTGTGTGACAAGAGTGGATCCCACGTTTTAGTTTTTTTTTTTTTTTTTTTGTAAATTTTTCTTCATGCTATTATTATACTCTTCGAGTTTTACTTTCATTTAAACCATTTTTTGTTTTTTAAATTATTCACGGTTTTAGAAACGTTTATTATTAATGTCATTAACTTTGTATTTTAAATTTAAATTTAGTTATGTTTTTTTTTTTTTTTTTAAATTTTTTCATATTAATTAAATATGGTAAATATCTCGATCTAAAAATTAATTGACATTGTAATGGCATTTGAAAATATTTAGAATTAAAATTGTAATGATATTTAAAAATACTTATTATTAAAATTGAAACTAAATTGTTATCTACAAATTATCTAAAATAAAAACAAATGTAAAATAATTTACAGGAATCTTATAAATAAAATATATAATATAATAATCTGACACACACACATACACACACACAAAGTTGTAGATTTAACATCAGTTGATCAGTTGCATTTAACATTATATAAAATATTTCAATATTTAACTTTCTCCATTTCATGCCCCATAAATAAATTACATTCTAACCATATATAATATACATGAGGGGGTGTGCATCCTATTGGATGATACTACAAAAGAAATAAAGAAAGACAGTGATTTAATTTATTATTATTATTATTATTATTGTTATTATTATTATTATTAATTTTGAATAAAACACAGATTTGTCTTTTCCGCCATGAACATTCGAAGGACGTATCCGACGTTTCTACGTTCACCGGTTGCATTTTTCATACTTACACATTTCCCTCTATGTGAATACATTTCATATATATATATATATATATATATTCTTATACATATTTGACGTGTAGATACTACCAACCATGAGCAATAAAATCGCGCGCTCTTCGAGTTTTATAAATATTGAATTGGCAGCATTGGGGGAAGAGTTGCATTGGAAAAGGAAAGACTATAGTACAGTGAAGCCCAGCATTTGGAAAAGAATTGGTACTATATATATATATATATATAGTTGCATGTTCGCGACTCGTAAAATTTTATTCACCTGCGAATACCTGCGCAACGTAACGCAATGCAACGCAGTGTAACGCAACGCGTAAACTTCATTTTTTCTACGAATTAACTGCGAACGTGTCGTGTCGTCAACGTTTACATTCACGTTCGCATACTTTCTGGTACAAAACACATGCATGCATATATATATATATATATATATAATATATGAGACCACTCGTCGAAATGTTTGAGTTCAAAAAAAGGGTTGGAACAATGGGTAACTTGACATAATAAGCAAAAAAGAGAAAGAAAGAAAGAGAGAGAGAGAGAGAGAGAGATATGAAGGTTGGAAAAGAGGATAAAAATATGTGAAAGTTTTACGACAAAGTTTCTTTTTTTATTTTTTTTTTTATTTTATTATCCAACCTTTTTTTTTTTCATTCTTCTCAGATCTTAACTCATGGGTCCTTTTTTCCGAGATGTTAGAAAAATTGCTAACCTTTAAATTGATATATAAAAAGTGAAAGAGAGAGAGAGAGAGAGAGAGAGAGAGATAGACAGAAAATCAGAAGTATGGTGGCGTGTGTCGATCGTATAAAGTGGGGGGTGAGGGTGAATGAGGGTTAAAGAAAGCGTGTTCGTATTTCTTTATCGAAACGTAGAAGCTTTCAGGTGTGTGTGAAAAATTGCCTTTTGCCATGAGCTCTTTGGGTAGGACAATAAAATAACATTTTTACCTATTTCCTTTTCTACGATCTTTCTTCTTTTATTTTTCTCTTTTTATATCTGTATGTATCTATCTTTCCATGAACGTCCATCTATCTTCTTACGACAATAAGCGGATTGGCAAAAATTGCATTCTCAAAATTGCATTCGCGAAATTGGATAACTCTTCTTCTTTTTAACTGTACAGGTAGTAGTAACACAATTAAGTCATTCAAATACATATGCGTATATGCCATTAACGTTTGTCCAACCATTTTTATTTCTCTCTCTCTCTCTCTCTCTAATTTATATATTTTCTCTTTTTATTTTTTACGTAAAAATAAAATAAGTAGAGAAACTGGTAAAAATTTAGGCAAACAAACAATATGATTTTCTCAACGTACGGGTTTTATATTTGAAAAAAAAAAACAAAAAAAATGAACTCTCGTTTAAGAGGGTTTCCCTAAAGTGCGGAAAAAAACCTGTGAGTATAGGGGATGGTTGGGGAGGGGTTTGGGTGAGGTCTATAGAACCAACCGATAGGTAAACTTGCTAAAATTCCATTGGTTGAGATCCATTCGTGTTCGCAGTGCCGTATCCACAAATTGAGCGGTTTTCTGTTTCGTGCGGGCAATTCAGTGCGAATGAAAATAGTGGTGGTGGTGGTGGTGGTAGATGGGGTGGGTGGTAGTGATGGTGTTTGTGGTGACGTTAGAAAGAAGAAAAGGAAAATAATAGCCAGTGAAAGAGAGGGAAGAATAAAATAGGTGGAAATAAAAAAGAAAGAATAATTGAGTGAATGAAAGAAAACGGAAGATCCTTGACATGTCTCATTTGTCAAAAATAAAAAAGAGAAACGGAATTTTTCCATGGTTTTCTCCCATTCTTTTTTTTTTATTTATTTATTTTATTTTGTTGTGTTGTTTATTGGTTGTGTTGAACTTTCGAATGAATCAACGATCAACGAAAATTCCTCACGATGATTTTTACCATTGGAATTTTAATCGTATTTTAATGACAAGTTGTTTGATTCTTTTTTTTTGTTTTTTGTTTTTGTTTGTTTTTTTATCTCCCTATCTTTTTCATGCGCGCGCGTGACGTAGTTTGAGATAAGACTTAACGGTCTTGACTCAAGACCGGTCTCTCTCTTGACTCAAAGACTTGACGGTTTGTTGAGTCATCAACAACGAGTAATTTTTGTAACTTTTTTTTTCTTCCTCTTTCTATAATAATCCCCCCATTAGGTTTAACACTGCTGACGTGAATTCAAGTCTTTTTAAGTTCTATTCCTAGTTTTGCCACTGATGTGATTCACGTCATTTTCATTTTCCTCGACACAATTTTGACATTAGTTAATTCAAACCGGCAAATACAAACAAATGCAACTGTTTATGCCCACTTGAAAATCCTAGGTTTTTACTTTACAAAGCGAACAATTGTCTTCATTTTTACAAAAGAAAAACGATATTACATTTCGAACAACTAATAATTTATAGAATTCGATGATTCCGTCGGTAACATCCCTTATCGTGTTTTCCACAGTCCTTCATAATGGGGAATAGGGTTAAAAAAAAAAAGAAAAAAGCTCGAAGAAGAATCGAAGTAATCGTCAGATCACATGGACCAGAAAGAAGAAGGTGTCTTCAAGAAAAAAAAAACGAAAAAAAGAGGGGTAAGAAAGAGAGAAATATAGATAGTTAGAAAAAGAAAGAAAGAGAGGATAGGACTTCCTGTTCTTCGAAGGAAAGCGAGAAAAGAGTGAGAAAAAAGGGGTAGGGGTTGAATAGGGTTGAGTAAGAGACGGTGAGAGAAAGGAAAAGAAGTTTGACGCTTCGATTTACGTTTTACAGAGTTAATTGAATGGCTCTTCTCATCCTCGTCTCTATAAGATCGCTTATAACGACAGGACTTTCTCTTTACGTGTGTATGTGTATGTATGAGTGAGTGAATGAGTGAGTGAATGAGTGAGTGAGCGAGAGAGAAGCCTATGGAAGCGCAAAATGGTTATTATCTCCGGTACCACAGACATAGCTGGCTGAGCTTCTGATTTAGTGGGTATCCTCTCGACTTAATCCGCACATCGAGCACTCGTTCGAATCCCGACCCCAACCCCCAACCCCTCTTGTGTCCATCGTCGCGACGACCACTTCTTCGACTTTAGCTCTTACCATCTAAAGAAGATCGTTCAAATTGGCCCTCGATGAGGAGGGAAATTCACCACCCGATAGGAAATTATCGAAGCGAATGCCTGTTTTGTACTACTCGATTTTCCCTCCCCCTCCCCATACCACCACCATCTACCAACCCCACTTTCTCTCCTAGCAATCTTAATTGTTCGAGAAGGAGGATAAAGGAGGATTTATGCTAATCCCGATAATTTCCATTCGACGAATGTATTTCGAATAGATGATAATAACTAAATATCTATCCTTCTTACAGTGAATTCACAAATGAACGATCATATTGATGAAGAAAACATAATAACATTAACCCATTGAACTCGAAATTATATTATTCATTTTACATATTACCATTTAACAATTTACAATGCAATTTCAATAGAAAAAAAGAAATCATATTGACGTATTATAAATTAATGACATATGCATAGTTAAAAGATAAATCATAGTTAATATGTGTTGTAGACTGAATTGAATTTGTTTCAGTTTTTAATTATTTTTCTATTGCCTCCGTAGCCCCATACAAAGTTTGAAAACAGGTCCTTGGATGGCCAATCGCCGGGCAAAGGATGACAACTGACGGCCGATCATTGACGTTTTCTAATGGCCCATAGAGGGCTGAATATCCAAATGATAACCCCGGCCCATTAATGGCAGTTATTATCGGCCCATTAATGGCAGTTATTATCGGCCCATTAATGGCAGTTATTATCGGCCCATTAATGGCAGTTATTATCGGCCCATTAATGGTAGTTGGACATCGGCCGATCTACGGCATTGTTTTCATCGACGGCGACTTTGTTCGGGGCGGAGCCTTCGAGTGCAAAGGGTTAATATTGGGTTGACAAGAAAGTAATTTCTGCTTGCACCAATGTTTGTTTCGTTATTCTTTTGTTATTGTTCGAATTTTTTTGTTCTTTTGAGATTTGGTAGTTCACACTTGTAGGTTGCTCTAGAAACAAATTCCTTGTAATTTTGTTTACAACTGTTAGTTTAGAAACAATTGAGTTTTATTTCACACTAGAAAACTGAAATTATATTTTCTTGCCAAACCAATAAATAGAAATTTGTTAATGTATGAGGTAAAGTAAAGATGATATTTAATTCAATTTTAAAATTAGACATTTTTCTTTCTTTTTTCTTTCGAATGAGATATATTTTTTTGAAGAACGTGAAAAGAAATGTCTAAAGTTTTCACACTTGTTTGTCATTCGCACAAGTATTGAGGATCGACAAACAGGTGTGACACTGTATAAATCCTGTATCTATTCTATCGAAAAGTCGATTTCCGATAATTCGTGTCAGAACATCAAGCACAAGGGTAAATAGAAACTGTTCAACGTTAGAGAAAGACAAGTGGGGAGGGTGGTAAGTGAAAGAACTTCTGTTCTGATATTCTGTTTTTTTTTTTTTTTTTTGACAATTTTAAGATTATAAAATGTGTATCTGTTTTTTTTTTTTCAAGCAATTAAATTATTGCAAGTATATATATATAGTTAAAGTAAAACTTCGAGATTAATATTAAACTCATCGAACGTATTGAAAAAATAAAAAATCAATTTTGGATGTTAATTAACCCTTTGAGTGTTGAATACTTTTACCTAAAATATTTTGTAGAAACGAAATTGTTTAATTAGTTAAAAGTTAAACGGGTTTGTTTATTATTAATTAGATTCTATTAATAAATTATATTTAATAATTAAATTTTTTCTTTACATATATATATAATTTAATTAATTAATATAAACATTACATTATTTTACATTAATATTAAACAAACACACGTATGCATCGATAGATCACTCTGATAATATTTACCAAACGCATATGTGTGTTCATAGAACTCAAAGGGTTTCTAAAACCGATGATTTATTTTTTATCTTGTTTCTTGTATGTAAAACATTTTCCAAAACATTTCCATAAACCCAAAGAGAAAATAATTTTCGTCAGTTACATAAATCATAAGAAAATCTAATATAAAATATATATCATAACGATTTAACACATAAACGATTTGTAGGAATTTGCATATCTTTTAGAATCTTTTACGAGATAAGATTTCTCTTCATTTAAATGATGAGAGAACTTTCCTATATTCATGAAACACAACATATCGAGTACACAAAGTGAGGAGGAGGAAGAGGAAGAGGAAGAGGGGGAGGGAAAGGGTATATTCACTAAAACGTTGAAATGCTCGTTGACGCGTTTTGCGTTTCCCAAGCTTCGTATATTCCGTTGCTTTTCGTGTTGTATACACACGTTAATCTCACATCGTAAGAAGGACATGGAAGGAAGGAAGGAAGGAAGGAATAGAAGAAGAAGAAGAAGAAGAAGAAGATCGGGAGTTTGAAACGCAAGGATCCACACAAGGAAAGGAAAGGAAAGGAAAGGAAAGGAAAGGAAAGGAAAGGAAAGGAAAGGAAGAGGTAGAGGTAGAGGTAGACGAGATCGAGTCCTTGAAAACTTGGCAGATGGATCGTCCCAGAGTAATGGCGTTTTCAAATGCTTTGCCTTGAATATCTAACCGTTTCTCTTTCTCTTTTCCCTAAGTCCCCACACCCCGTAGATCCTCTTCGGGCCTATCATCTCGAATCCAAGACGTTGCTGGTGTGTTCCTGACTATCTAGGAGGTACTCTCTATCTACTTCTACCAGAGGTAGAATCTTCAGACTTATCGTTCACGGATCCCGTATATATCTAGCTAGCTTGAGTCTCGATTTTCCTTCTCTTTTCTTGCTTATCGAATCTCTTTCTCACACTTGTTCCTAGTACTCACAACCCTCTCCACCCCACCCTGTATTCACACACGGAAAATGAAAAGGAAGATCCGTCCATGTCGTGTCTCTCGAATACTAAGGAGTCCTTAAAGACGTACCAACGTGAATGCGACAAGGTGGTGCATTTAAGAAAGAAGTATATCGAAAACGTCTCACAACCAATTTTCTCCCGAATTTCATCTTTGTGATGTGAGATCTTTGAGAGAGAAGTGTTTTATTTTAAATTAAATAAAAAGTTACCAGAGATGTGTGTTGTGCAGATGTTGGTTAAATGATTGTTTATTCATTTTTAATTATAATTATGTTATCTATATGTTGACACGACAAAACTACCTTAATTAAATTGATTAATAAACAAAAGAATATTCTAGTAATAGAATTATTACGTAGGATGCAAGATCGAAATACGTTTTGATTTGTAATTAAATCGGAGATGTAAGAAACCCTGATGCAACCGTTACCCCTCGTCGTACACATGTAGTCCTAGTATCTTTTCTTTTTTTATCCCTAGATATAATAGTATCTTTTTTTCAACCTTCCTCGCTGTGAATAAATACTAAACATGTTGTTACTGTTTCATGCAATGAAAAAAACACTGAAATAAAAATACAATTCCTTAATTTAGTAAAATATCAGTTATAACGTTGAGGGTAATTATTATAGTGGTCAAACTAAACATTAACAGGGATGAACGCGCTATAGTGTTTCTCGTCTACATGATCCCAATGATTCTCGTCAAATTCTCTTAGGATTATTACTTAGGTCTATGGCCCAGGGAAGGTCTCTTTTCTAATGATAGCCAACAGTAAAGACGATAAAGGGAACAGGTTCGTGTTAGTGGTGGTGGTGATGGTGTCGCGTTCGCAGTAACACACCCTGTGTCCTGTAGGATCCTCGACCGCATATCAAGCGGCTCCAGGCGTGTTGCAAGATTAATGAGAACCCGTCTCCTATGGTCGTTACGGACCTAAGACGATTACATCCTCCTTAAGTTTGCCTACCCTCCTCCACCTCCACCTACATCACCTACACCACCTACTCCTCCTACTCACCTTCTCTCTCTCTCTCTCTCTCTCTCTCTCTCTCTCTCTCTCTCTCTCTATGTAGACATATGTGTGTGTGTTTATCTATCTATCTATCTATCTATCTGTCTATCTATCTATCTATCTATCTATCTATCTATCTATATGTCTCTATCTCTGTCTTATACACAAGCGTCTTAATAGCTAAGGCCTGTCAGATATGCACCGGTTTAATTAGTTGATCTAACTTACCTTACCTTACGTTCACGCTCTACGGTAGAACGCGTTCTTGTCGTGACCTCTCATAGATGTCACCTTTGATGAGCGACACATGACGACAGAATCCTTGCTGATGAGAGAAACTCATCTCAGTGGATGGTTGGAGGATAGTAGATATTAAATTTCAAATTGAAGAGAAAAATTCTTTATTTTACATGTTCCAATGTTTTCATTTATTGGGTGGGGATGGATAGGTGGGTGGATGGGTTAGAGGAGGAGTATGGAAATGATAGAAAAATTTATTGCTCGTTTTATGCATTTATGCTCGATCGTATGAATATTTTTTTTAACATGTAATTTCATTTAAACGAGACCAGATAAAAAAAAAAAAATACCCAAGGACGTACGTGTTTGTTTTGCTTTTTCGTTTATTTAATGAATAAACTTTGTTAAAGGGTTAATGGATAAAAATTGATAAATTTGCGTTTGGGAAAAAATTGTTTATATTTAAATTATAAAGTTATAAATAATTATTAAAGGAAATATTTGTTATTAAATATAATCGAGTATTATCGGTCAATTGAGTTGTTTAATGGTTTAATTTATACAAAATTCCGAAAGTGGAGTTAATCGCTTTGACCTGTGTGAACACTTTATATATTATATAATGAAAAAGAGAGAGAGAGAGAGAGAGATAGATCGGATGGGTGGGAAGAGGGAGGAAAGCTATCATCTCGTTGCGTTATACTGCATTCCTTATCAAGCATGACTATCTTCTATCCTCTAAAGCTCCATCAACAACAACAGTAGCTTCCTACCTGTAGTATAGTGCGTGTCGCGACTATCAAAGAAGATTAGATATTACTTTATGATGAAAGGAATGACAGGAATACGTGCAAATTTGACTTGCTTGGTGTGTATCCTTGCTCATGCTAGCTTTATATATCCTTTCTCTAACGCTGATTAGAGCTTGCCTCTAGTATTATATTATATGTATATATATATACATTCGAATTTCTAGGAAACGCGCGAAGGTAACATTTTATTATGTAAATTTCATTTTTCTTTTCTCTTTGTAAAATATATATTATGCATTTTGATAGTACGTTTGATCAAACATTTGCGAATTTTACGACACTTTTGAAATTTTCTTCTTTCAGGTTACTGAAGAATTTTTATTTAAGAATAAGATTTATGATAGTTGATCTTAAGTTTTATATTAATTAATAAATTATATATATATATATATATATATATATATATATATATATATATATATATATATATATATATATATATATATATATAATATAAAGAATTCAAGTTTTGAAATTAGTTACGAACTGAAAGAGAAATCAAGGTAGAAAAAGAAGTACGAAATAAAACTTTAACTTTACACCTATATCTTTTCTCATTCCCGTTTTACACATTTATAAGTAAAGTACTGTAATTAGTTTTCCTTACGTTATTAGAAATATTTTAATTACCGACGATAAATCTTGTCAAGAATTAATAATTTTCTTTTTTTTGCTCTTTATTTAAGACCAATTTCGTATAGTTACTACGACCAGTCAGGATCGTTCGGATTACTTACTTACAATTAGTTCGTTGTCATTCACTCCCCCACCTGCTCCCTAATGAAATGATGTAATTGAATAATTTTCTATCGTGTCGAATATAGATGCCGAATTTACACGAGAGATCGAAACGGGGGTAAAGTCGAACGTCTGCGTATAATTTATGTATAACGATTAGCCGTAACCGTGTACTTGCATAGTACATAAATGCATACTTATGTATACACGTATCACACACATACACACATAGAGAGATGCATGCATGCGTGGCATATACGTATACATCCTTATACACGTATATATATGGTTAAAAGCGTTCCATATAATACTAGGTGCATAGAAGAGGGATAGCTCACTCATGACACTAAAGTCATTACTTTATTCCCCGTTTCAGTCCCACCCCCCATTTCCCCCTACTGTAACCGAGGGATGAAAGCGACGAGATCTGGCCGGTTGGTTATCGAATTTTAATAGCATTAGAATTAATAATGCTGCTGTTTACTGGACTAGCAGCAGCAGCAGCAGCAGCAGCAGCAGCAGTAGTAGTAGCAGCCTCGGTTTTAGTAGGCCGGAAGGGCAATCGAGGCCCTGGCCTACGAACATATACGTAACAGGGTGAGTGGTGGTTGTAGGGTTAGATTAAATTAATCATGTAGCTTCGAACCCACCCCTTTTGCTGGCCTGTCGCTCGATCTATGTGTTCAGGACTACGATGTTTAAACGTCAGAGTGTTTCTCACTCTCTCTCTCTCTCTCTCTCTCTCGCTTATTCATTCATTCATTCATTCATTCACTCACTCACTCATTCCTTCACTCTTGGGACTATGGTTATCCAAGGTAAATCCTTCGGGTGGTTCCCACTACTCCGATTGCTGTCACTTCGATTTTCCAGAGGTTTCTCTCTTTCCCTTCCCTTCCCTTTCCTTTCTCTTTCTCTTTCTCTCTAACTGTCTCTCGCGATCACGCTACAATGGTCGATGAATGTTGCACGAGCCGTTAGATTCGAGGACGCATTGCCGTTGGCTGTTTCGCGATGCGTTAATTCGGCAATAACGATCTGTCAGTTGGAAACAATAGAAACGGTGACGTACCCCTTGCACCTCCACAACCCCCTAACGTAGTCCGTTCAAATTCGACGTTTGTGTATGTGTATGTGTAGGGGTAGGGGTAGGGGTAAGGGTAGGGGGTATGTCACGACAGTACTGTACGGTATGCTACGATACGATACGATACGATACGATACAATACGATACGAACGATTTGAAGCATAGTATAGTCAGTCAGCCGTAACTAGCATTATTCTCTGGGATTTTAACCAATGTTGGATCGTTAAAACGAATTGATCTTTCGCATGGACCAACATCATACTTTTCTCTTTCTCTTTCTCTTTTTTCCTTCATAGAATTATCTTTTTTCTATGGGACAATATTATTTGAAATAAATCGTTAGAAATATATATTGAATTGGCAAGAAAGTCATTTAGATTTTCTAGTGTGAAATATTACTTTCTTGCTAACCCAATTATATATATTATATATTTGTATATTACAATATTAAAATTAAAATATTTTTATATTATTTTATAATATAAAATATATAATAATAAATTAATAATTAAATATATAAAATAATATATATATATATATATATATATATATATATATATATATACTTACTACCGAAATTACTTTTTTACCAATCCAATATATTTCTTTAGGTATTAACAAATTTTCTTGAAAGATTTCAAATGGTTCTTTTTTTTCTATTTTTTTTTCGTTACAAGTTACAAAAAAAAAATTGTTCAAATTGGTAGAATAAAATATAAATAAGATACTAAGGGATTACGTCATAAAGTCGAATTTGTCATTCTGAAAGAGTTTCATTTTCCTTTTTTTTATTCCTTGTTCCGTTTTTTTTCAAAAAAAAAAAAAAAAAAGTTCCCTCGCGCGCTAAATGAAACTGCGAATTCTTGAGACTTGCCTTTAAATAAGCAAGCTTAACATTTCCTACCAGTTATTTTCTTTCTTTCACTTTTATTCTCTCTTTCTCTCTCTCTCTCTCTTTTCCCTCTTTGATATTTTCCCTTAATAATTCTCTTTCTCTACTTTTCTGTAACCCATTCCATTCCCATCCCTTTCCACTTTATTCCCTTCTCTCTCTCTCCCTCTCTTTCCAACTCACTTTATCTATCTATTTATTTATATATTTTTTTTCTCTGTCCTCCTTTTTTTTTACTTTTTTTTTTTTTATTTATTTTCTTACAAAAAGGACAAATGGGGAAAAAACGAGGTAAAAATTTCGTCGCAGTAGGCTATCCCTGTGTCTTTTGTTTTTTTTTCGTAGTTATCATCCTAATTTGTAGCATCCTACTTACTTACTTACTTACTTACTTACTCACTCACTCACTCACTTACTTATTTTCTCTTTCTTTCGCAAGTAAAAAGGAAATTATGTTAGCCGCTTTGTTCTTTTTTTTTCTCTTCTTCTTTTCCTCTTCTCTCATTAAAAAAAAAAAAAAAAAGGAGAGAGATAAAAAAATGTCGTATTTTTTCCAAGTGTGAGACTAATTGTACGATTATGTTTTTAATAAAAATGATTACTTCTTTTTTTATTTTTATTTTTTTTTTATTTTATTAATTATGTTAAATACATTGACGTATCATTTAATATTAAAGTTAATTTATTTCTTATTTCTTGTATAATGTTAAATATAAATTATATTCGTAAAATAATCTATTGAAGAATTTGGTTTGTGTTAATGTCCGAACGAGGAAGATCCTCTTCCTGTAGTCATTATCGTTCATACTAAATCAACTTCCGGTTTTCGTAGATGCACATACTCGCTCATGGTTCGTATTATTATAGTGTAGAATATTCGATATCGTTCAACGTTCCTAATTTTCAACTATATTATTATTAAATGTTCTTAATTTGAAAACTGATGATATTATTCAATCTATTTAATTAACGATTATTTAATCTAAATTTAGTCATTAATTTCTTTTTAAAAGAAAATAATAATAATAATAAGAATAATAACGAGCATTAGGAAAATAATTAATTTAATAAAGAAAATTTGTATATAATAAAATAATTAAAACATTTTCCACATTATAATTTATTAGTAGTTTAAAAAAAAAATACTAAAAATTAGATGAAAGTTTAAAAGAGTGTAACAGAGTCTTTTTTTTCTCTTTAAGATCGAAACTTTGAATATCGTAAACGACTTTTATAAGTTAGCCATTGGAATTTACAATCGATCAAGAATGATATTAAATATATACTTACGTGAGAATTCTCAATGTCTAACGAAGCCTAACCTAGGTACCTAGTGAAGCTAAGGTAACGTAGAAAGAGATAGAAATATAGTTATACATCAGGTAATCTACTCTTCTTGTTAAAAGACTCGATGTACCCCCTTTCAGGTTAATTGTTTCTTAGTACGCTGGTAGTAGCGTCTGCTAGTATAGTGCTAATACTATTACTTCCTTATAGTAGCAGCTATTAAAAGTCCAGCTTCTGTTATACGATAGAAATAGGAATATATAGGTGGAGGAACAGGAACAGGAACAGGAAGAGAAATTAAAAAATGAACGATAATATTAAACTCATAACTTTGTAAGAAATTCAAACTAACCCCGACAAGTTTTCTATTTAATAAAATAGAAATTTGTAGATAGATATTTCAAATTCATTGGTGATTGTTCAGAAAAGTTCCATGTGCCAATTTTTTTTACGAAAAATTCAAATGCAATGTCATTTAAATTGTTTTTTAGTATATATTTATTAAATTATTTATAAAAGTACCATTAAGTTCTACAATCATTTCTTTATCTTTACAGATAACGTCTTTCCAAAATTTCTTAGGTTTTTTTTAGCAAAAAAAAAAAAAAACTTTATGCCATCTACTAAAAATTGGCACGAAACTTTCAGGACAATCCAATTATAATTTGATTAGTAATTATTGTGATAAGGATTTATCTTAATAATAATAATTAGATTATCGTAATATCACGTATATGTGCCTGAGGGGTTATGAGTGGTGGTGAAGTATTCATTACAATAATCGATCGCAAAATGGTAACAAGTAGCAGTAGGTGGTTCTGGACTGACGAAAGCTCGCGCCGAATTGGAATACGTCCAGCTGCAAATCACTCCTCAGGACATCCTGATTGTTCAGAGTTCCGTTATTGCTTGCGGACAATACTGTTCCAACGTAGTATAGTGTCTCTCCCAATGCTGGTTCTTGGCTCTCTTTGACAAACAAAACTCGTTCCACTGTGTTTCTATATCTTTCTCTCTCTCTCTTTCTCTCTCTCTCAATCTCAATCTCTCAATCTCTATCATCTCTTGCTTTATGAACTACTCTACCACGTTATGTAAGCTACATACATGTGTATATATATATATATATATATATATTTTACAGCTTAACAATCTCTCGATACACTAAGTGAAATTACTAAATTCTATTACTTCAAGCACTACTATAATAGATTGAAATGAATTTACTATGTATATGTATTATAAATTTGACAAATTATTATATAGTTTGATTATTTTTAATTATTTATTTATATAAAAATGTATAGATTTCGTTTGTAATTAATCGGTAATCATCAAAAATACTTAACGGATTGTACTGAAATGTTAAAAATTGATTTAACGCTAAAAATGGTATGATGACGATTTAGGTTTGAAATTGTTAATGAACAAATTTTGTTGCACTTTCTTTAATTAGTGAAATAAAAAAAGAAATAGAACAATGAAAAAATCATAGCTTGATCTGTAATAATAATTAATTAATTAATGTTTCTTATTAAACTTTGAACATCTTGTGTTGAAAAAATAAAACCCATTGGTCGATTAAGTAAATGGCTTGGAGAGATTTAGTTTAAGTTTGTTGGGATTTAGTTTTGACTTTTCCTTTATAGTAGAATAAGAAAAATAAAAAGGTAAAGAGAAAAGAAAAGAAAAGGAAAGGAAAGGAAAGGAAAGGAAAGGAAAGGAAAAGAGATCTAATCGCGTTGTGGGAAAGTTCAAAAAGTATGAGATTTGAATTTTTCATAGCGAGATAAGGCAGACCGTGCTCGCTCGACGTGTTAGTACCGGTAACGATAAATAATGTGAGCCGATCGATCATTCCCGGAAAGTTTTACAACCCTTTTAAGAAGGAACGAACAACGCTTGGGGTTGATGGTGGTGGTTGCTGCAACCAAGGTGGTTTTGATATCTAACGAACCACCGTTACCTTTAAACTATCATCGTTTTCTTTCTTCTCTTTTTGGGCCATGTGAGAATACGTTTTCTCGGAGATACGGATTTATAGACATGAAAGATATTATTACTTGAACCAAAAAAAAAAAAATAAAAAAAAAAAATTACCAGAGAGATATGATAATATAAAAGAAAAATTTCATATTGTAAAAAGAAAAATGAATATGTTTCATTTATTTATCATTTTTAGCAATGTTTTACAATATTTTACGCGACATTCATGTATATATATATATATAGGAACCATTAAAATTATAATTTAATTTCAAAGTAGTTTAAAGTTTAAGTACTAAGATGTACATCCTCTTTCAAGTGAATTTTCTATTTGAAGAAGGAATATTTTGAATGTTACGAAGACATTTCTCTTTCTCTCTCTCTTTCTGACTGTCGCGAAACCACACTTTCGGTCATTTGACCTGACCCGAAATCCCGGGAATCTGGGAACTTGAGGATGTAATTGTTTAATCTATCCGCATAGCGTAGTGGTACGTCTCCGTCTGCACCGCTGGAAACTATGTGTCAAGTACACAGATTGAATGAACTTCGCTAACTCACCGGTACGCGTTCGTTCCTTCCCACCTACATATAACCTACCTACCTACCTACCTACCTACCTATACCTACCTACCTATACCTACCTACCTACCTACCTACCTAGCTACCTTCCTTTCTTCCATCTACGTCAACAACGTGTTCTAAAGTTCGAAACTTTCGGACTCTGGTAATGTTCAACGATTTACAAATAAATATTTATTTCATTCTATTTATAATGGTACTTTTTGATGCAACTTTTAATAATAATAATAATAATAATAATAATAATATAAATTTATAGTTGTTAAATCATAAATATCAGTTATAGTTGATTAGTTTAATGGGTATCAAAACGTTTGATTCTTTCAATGATAATGTAGCAACATTAAAAGCTGTTTTTTTGAGGACAATTTCAAGAATCTAACGATAGATATTATTATGGTGTTTCTGCAAATTCCTTTTTCCCATCACCACCACCACCACCTTCTCTTCCTCTTCCACCCACAATTTTGATTAGTTTAACTAAATGGTTACCAAAACGATTGATTCATTCAATGATGATGTAGCAACATTAAAAGCTGCTTTTTAGTATCACTTCAAGAGACTAATTAGAGATGGTATTATGGTGTTTCTACAAATTCCTTTTTACCCATCACCACTACCACCTTCTCTTCCTCCTCCACTCACAATTCCCTCCTTTCTCTTTCGATGAAGTTTATTTAGCGCAAAAGCGCTTCTTTACGAGGAGTAGTAAAGCGAGTATTATAACTCCCGAGAGACAAATAACCACCCCCACCATTAGAAACACCGATGTTACTAGAAAAGGGGTTTTGCCACTAGACGGTGATGATGTTAGTGCCATTGCTACTTTTGCTGACTTCTCTCTCTCTCTCTCTCTCTCTCTCTCTCTATCTCTCTCATATCTCTCTCATATCACTTGGTCTTATAAATCGAGACGCAAAATCATTTCAGACATACAAAGGAAAATTGTGGAAAGGAGAATAGGAGCCAAGGGACGACGGGAGTTGGGTGGGGGCGTGGGGAGAGGGGGAGGCGGAGGCGGATGAAGGAAGAGAATGAAACAGAATGAAATAGAGAAAGAGAAAGAGAGAGATACAAAGCAATTTAGCTAGTCGGGTGGATTTGATAATGAGCCTAAAGAGACAGTAGAAATCCTGGGTTATATTACAAGGATAAATTCGTTCGAGCGAAATGGACGCAACTTGGTGAAGAGGAAAGTGGTTTCGTCAAGGTACAACGATGCCATCTTATCGATGTTTCTTCTCTCTCTGTCTTTCTTTCTTTCTCTTTGTCTCTCTGTCTCTCTCTCTCTCTCTTTATTTCCTGTTTTCATCCTTTAGTACATATGTAAGAGATAGAGAAAGAAGATACCGAGATAATTTCAACGTTGTATAAAATACTTCTTTAGTGATCTTACCGCACAAAGATCTTCGAAGACTACGTACAAATCCATTTGGATTTTACATACATATATAATGTATGTATGTATGTATGTATGTATGCATGTATTATTATTATCCTTTGAGTTTCATTCTAGAATGTTTTTTATCCTTTAAATGATTAAACCATTTTTGTATTACTTTTATTTTTCTGTTATTTTGTATTTTTTTTTTTTTTTTATTAACGTTAGTAACGTAAGTTGACCCATGCAAAGATGTTTTTATTTTTGTTCTGTTTTATACTTTTTATTTTATATTTGTTTTATCCATACGATAAATGATTAAACCATTTTCGTGTTATTTTTATTTTTTGATCATACATTCGTCTTTTCTCTTTTTTTTTTTTATTAATTCGTACGAAATGTTAGTTGACCCATGTCAAGATGTTTTTATTTTTGTTCTGTTTTATTTTTTACTTTACCTTTTCTATCTAACGATAAATGATTAAACCATTTTCGTGTTACTTTTATTTTTTGATCATACATTCGTCTTTTCTTTTTTTTTTTTATTAATTTGTACGAAACGCTAGTTGATCCAAGTTTTTATTTTTGTTCTATTTTATTTTTTACTTTACCTTTTCTATCTTACGATAAATGATTAAACCATTTTCATATTATTTTGATATTTTCCTTTCTTCATTTTTTTTTTTTTATACATTTGTTTTTCCTTTTATTTTTTTATTAATTCATACGAAACGTTATTCGACTCATTCTAAGATAATTATTTTTTTTTTTTTCTTTACAACGATACGAAATATAAAACAAAATGATCGTACAATTATAAGAGAGAGAGAGAGAGAGATGAAGATCCTTATTTAATGGATTCATTTGATTACACGTATTTTTCTTGATAAATTTATTATGAATTAAGAAAAAAAAAAAAATAAATAAATAAAAAAAGAATTCTCCACCTGAAATGAATTTATTTCTAAAAAGATATCTATCCTTAGGTAAATGAAAAAAAAAGAAATAAAAAAAAAAAAAGAGAGAAATATAAGACGTGCGCTCGAGCAGGTTGTAGATTTGAAATAATATTCTAGCGTGTTTCCCTTGATTATGCTCTTATTTCCTTCTTCAGTGTAAGCACTCAAAGGTTTCTTCTGCTATTAGATGAAATTAGAGAAAGATAAAAAAAAAAGGAAGGAAGGAAGGAAGGATGGTTTCAACGAAATAAAAAAATAAAATGAACAAATAAAAAAGAAAAAAGAAAAAGAAAAAAAATAACAGGAAACCATAAAGATGGGATTCTACTAGGCTTTTCGTTCTCTTTTCGATATCTTCGAAAGTACCGAGTGTGCTAATGAATTTAATTTAATTGGTCTTCTTCTTCCTTCTCCTTTTTCCTCCTCCTCTTCCTCCTTCATTTCCTTCTCCTTTTCTTCTTCTTCTTCTTCTTCTTCTTCTTCTTCCTTCTTATCATTTCTATTCGTCGTTGTGAAAACGCGGAAAAAGCTCGTTTCATTCTACCTGGAAGATTGTTATCATAGAAATTCATTTGTACCTTTTGGACATCAGGTGAAAATTATTTCTTATTACTATCACCCACCACAAACCTTCAAAACCCAACCCTTTCTTTCTTTTTCTTTTGCTTCTTCCTTTTCTAGCCCTTATCATTGTTTAACCTTTTCTTCTTTTTTCTTTTCTTTTCCTGAACGCGTCAGACTTATTCGAACATTATGAATAAAAGAAAAAGTATGAGCACAAAAGATGTGGATTGAAGTGGGGAAGGAAATAAATGGAGGAAGGGTTGGTTGGTTGGTTGGTTGGTTTTGTCGATAATGATGGGCTTTAACTAGAGAAGTGCTTTTGCGTTAAACGAAAGAACTCATCTTGATTATCGACAGGTGTTAACCGATTTCTGACAGGTAGTTGTCGGTGACGACAATACGAAATAATTCGTATAAATTATTTTCCACGTCAATGATGGGCCAAGAAGAAAGTTACGAGGGTGGGGGAGAAGGGAGAAAGGGGGAAGGGGAAAGTGGATCATTGAGTATCTGAAAAGGAAAAAAAGGAGAAAATAATTTTTTATTGGTTCCTTTTCTTTTGTTTGTTTGCTTTTTTTTTTCTGAGTGAAATGTGTCCTCCCTTCCTATCCTGGGAATTTTTTGTGTGTAATTCTATTGTTATTATTTTCAATAAAATGTCGAAACTGTCCATGTATCAATGTGTCTAGTCAATGTAGTTTCATCGAATGAAAAAAAGAAAAAAAAGAAAAAAAAGAAAAAAAAAATTTGATAGGTTGAACTCGTGTACGTCATCAAGAGGTAAAATCATTGCGATCTGCCTTTGTCAGAGACGTCAATGGGGAGAGAACCCTTTTTTCTTTTGGCAATATACTTTTTAATTCAATATATAGTATGTGTAATATTGTACCATTGCAAAAAGCAAAATATCGATCTATCGAATGCTCTAGCTACCGGTATAGATGATATTGAAAATTTTATTTTCACGATTCTTTGATGAGAACATATTTTTTTCTTTTTTGGAAGAGTTGTCCATTTTTGATGGCTATTTAGATATCTATAAAAATTCAATTTTTAATATATTTTTTGTTTTCAATACATATATTTTTACTTGTTCTTCATTTTATTATATGTATGAATAGTTGTAGTTTTTTAGAACAAGAAATTATATTTTTATATATTTGATTGGTGTTTGAAAGTTTTTTTGGTTTTTTTTGTTGTTGTTTGTTATTAAGAAAAATCATTTATTTTTCTTATATTATTTTGTTGAAAAATATATACAATATATTAATAATATATAATATATATTTAATATAATAAAAATTATATAGAAAATATATATTATATTTAAATTAATATAATAAATATAATTTAAATTTAATTATATTTTTATATTAATTATATTATATAAAAATCAAATTTACATTTAATATGATATAATATAATATATATATATAAATATTATTTATTATTTTATTAATACAATTTTTTTATATTAATTTTTACACGTATACATATAGTATAAAATATATAATTACATAAATCAAAATTATTAATAAAAAAAAATACCAAAGAATATAATTTACATGAACAATTCTCACACGATTGTAGCGGGCCAATGAAACAATCAAAATGAACATAAACGTGTAACTTACAATTATTTTTGAAGTTCCCATTGAAAATGTAATCACATATATACACATATAGAATTATATTCATACTTATATACATATATATAATTTGCATAAGAGTTGATGTGTTCGAGTAAAATGGTTCAGCTAAAACTGGTTGCAAAACTACACATACTACATACCTACAGCCAAAACCAAGGACTACGATATAATTTTCCGGAAAAGAAGGAAACGATTTACTTGCTCGTCCGTAGTTCGCTTCAAAATGGAAGCGGTATCGCGCGTAATGCACGTACGCCGTTAATAAGAGGCTCGCAATTAAAGCTGAATAATTAAACGGTCGTTAGTCTCGAGCACCTGCCGGAATAACGCTTCTCGTAATAATGAAAACCAAGTACCAAACTCTGAAGTCCATCCGGCGAGAAACTAAATCGTTATTTAAACGTGTTATATTCATTTTAAATTCCTACCTGTTCGAATTGTCAAATTTGTTCCTCATAAGTGGCTAAAGGGGGGATGAGAATGGTGATACCTTTCAATGAACGATGACTACAAATTTGAGAGAGTGTGGGGGGAAAAGAATAAGGAATTTTGTCACATCAAAGGTTACACGTTATTTATACACACACATACACATACACATATACACATATATATATATATGTTAGAACAAGGGCTCGTGTTGCGTTGGTTTTATAAGCGTGCCTTAATAATAATCCCTTCCCTGCCGTGTTTACATAATGGCAAAAGCTAAGCGAAAATTATCATTTGATCGTGCAACGACCGTACAGAAACCTGCCTTGTTTTATACAGAAACCAACCTGGCCATTTTTATTAAACGTGGTATCAAACACAGCTTGGACTCCGCCCAGTAACTTACATAGCATACACACACACACACACGTTGATAAGTATTATGCTATACCATCTAAGAGAAAGAACACTCATTTTCTGGCTTTACGTTATAGCGATCTTGTTTTTATTTTTTCCCCTCTATTATTCTATTTTTTTCTTTTACTTCATATTACACATTAACAATATTAGATTTGAACTTTGATTTAAATAAGTAAATCATAAAATTTATTTCAACTGAATTATTACAATTGAATTGGGTAGCTCTGAAATAGAATAAAAAATGAATGTGTGTTTATATGTGTTGTTTTTAAAAATAATTATACATTATAATTTTTCATATGTTTTTTTAATTACATTTAATATTTTGTGAATAAAGTATAAAGGAAGAATTTCATGTAGATTATAACTGTTGTTTCTTTCATTATTGCACCATGTAATGAATTGTTTTTATATTTATCTTGAATAATTGTATTAAAATGTAAACACACACACACACACACACACACACACACACACATATATAAATGCGTGTTATTTCTTTTAGCACATCACACATTCAATTGTAATTAATAATATCTTTTATGACAATAGTAATTAAGGAAAAAATTAAGTACTTAATCAATATGATGAACAAATATGAGTTTTGAGCAGGATAAGATGAAAACAATGTCAAATTGGTAATGGATCATTTGGTACGAAGGAAACAACTAACCGTGTAAATATGACAGACAACTTTAATTACGATCGATGCTTGGGTTTAGATTCTCATGGGTTTTGTACACAGAACTCTACGGGGGTAGTTATGAATCGAGTACACACATGACGTTTTGTATTTATAAAACTGGCGTGTCGCTTATTCAAGTATTAGCATAACGATCCTTCCTTCCTTCCTTCCTTCCTTCATTTCTTTCCAGTTGCATGCATTTTTCATACACGTATGTATGCACGTGTATAATACACGGTTACCATCAGATAACGAATACGCTTCATCTCTTTCTTCATTCATCTACGAGGGGTTGGTAGGGGCTTGAGGATCATTCGTTCAACGTGTTAGACACTTTTATATACGTGCCAAGATAAATTTCATCTAGATTGCTGTTATTGTTCTTCTTTTTCTTTTTCTACTTCTTGTTTGTCATTTTTTTATTCAATGTTAGTTAGAAAAATGAGAAAACATTGATAAGAAATCTAATATCAAGAGTTTTCGCAAATGTAAATACAAAAATTACATGGAATAAATGGAATATCGATAAGTGAGAAATAAACTGGTTTCAAAGGGTACAAGTTTAAACTTATGCATATACATATATATATATATATATGTGGATATGAGTGAGTGTGTAATGTGTAAACAGAGATTACTACACATCTTCGTAGTTTGGAGAATCATAAATTAGTACTTAGGTACTACTACTACCTACTACTACTACTACTACTAGTCTCGTTGCTTCGATTTCAAGCTTCGCACCAATTTGCATAAAGTTGTCAACGGCTTTCCCGTATTTCGCGTCCGTGCACTCGTATTTTAATTAAATTCAAATGCAGATTAAATTAACGCCATAAACCGCAGGAGTCCGAGCGTAAGCGTCTCCTTCACCAGTAGTTGGACATCTCTCTCTCTTTCTCTCTTTCTCTTTCTCTTTCTCTTTCTCTGTCTCTTGTTTATTTTCAACTTTTACAACGACGACGACGATCATTTCGTAACTCCCGTTCGAGTAAATGTCGATTAGTTCAGTCGTCTGAGTTATCAAAATGTGAATATAATGAAAGAGAAAATATTCAACAATTTATTCTGATAATTTGACACTTGCATCAATTTTTTGTTTCTTTTTTGACGAGCATAAGTACTCGAATTAATTACATTTGATGGTTGACAAAAGGGGGAATGAATGGGGGATAGAAAAATGTTATATTTGAATGTAAAGAAAAATAGAAATATGAAGAAGTGAGAAAAAGGTTGGGGTTGGGGTTTGGGGGTTGAGGTTTGGGGGTGTAGCACTTGGATCACGCATGGGGACACCTCTTTTGGGATAATTTTCTCAGTACGAATAATCGAGTGGTAATTTATCGTCTTGCTTAATTAACTCACGATCGTTAATGAGCCCCTAGTGGGTTAAGGAGGAGGAAAGGAGGAGGTTGGATTCACCGTGTTTAATCCTAAAAAGCCGTGTTTGTGTAAGGGTCGTAAAGAAGAGCCCCCGAAGTAACGGCGAGAACGTAATTTAGGCTGGATTAACGACCTCAACACGGTCTTTCAATTACTTCCTATCCAAAGGTGGGACGAAAACCAGTTCCTTTTAACCCAGTCGTTTTAAGAACCATCTTCTTTTATTTTTTTTTTATTTTTTAGTTCAATTGAAAAAAAAAAAATATTATATTTATATCAAGCGTTTGTATTTGGAATAAAAAAAAAAAACAAAAACAAAAAAAAAGGAAAGGGTAATTGACCGATCTTGAATACACTCGTGTTTTGCACGTTTAATACAAATTTATATATTTAATTTATATGTTTAATTTATATGAATTATTTGTGTGTTTATTAATTTTTTATTTTACTAATGGATTGAGACAAGTTTTGAACGTAATATATGGTAAGGGATTTTTTGTGTAAATTAATTTTATTTAAAAAAAAAAAAAAAAAAATAAATAAAAAGGAATTATAAATATTTTTTTTTTTGTCGAGGTTCCAAACTTTTCAACTCATCTTTTTATTTACATTTTGTTATCATTTTTGTACAATTATTATAATAATAATAATTTATTTATATATTATTACAATTGAAAAAAGATTAAAATATTATTTTTTTTTGTACAATTATTATAAGAATAATTTATTTATACATTATTATAAGTTAAAAAAATTAAATTATTATTCATATATAGGATACTAGTATCTTGTTTATAATAAAAGAAATGAATTTGAATAGAAATGTATGAGAAGAACGTAGGTGAGAAAGATGAGACTTAGAAAAACTAAGAAGATGATCATAAAAAATGATTTATCTTTGAAGATAAACAATTGTCATAAGACAGGTGCGATTTACGACGACTTACTTTATGACACAAGCCTAACTAGTTGTTGGTTTGTCGTTGTGACGATCGTAGAAGAAATTACATTTAAATAATGCATACTACTACTATACTCTCTCTCTTTCTCTCTCTCCTACGGCATATGCAATTCATGTGTGTTACACCTCACGTTGGGACGAGAAAAAAAAAAGGAAAAAAAAAAGGGTGAAGAGGGTTGCGCGGTATTTCAATGAATTTTAGAGCTCGTACTCTTCTTTCAGCTAACCTATTCTTCTTCATATTTTTTTTTTCAAGAGAGAGAGAGAGAAAGAGAGTGAGTGAGATAGAGGCAAAGTAATTCAAAGCAAACGCGAGAGTAATAGAATTTTATTAGAATTCGATGCTATTGCTTCTCTCTAGAAGCTTTTATCCATTAGAACGGATATGGTTTTTTATTTTTTTTTTTATTTTTTTTTTATTTTTTCCCTACATATGGACCATACGTATAAATACACACACACACACACATACTCATATATATATATATATATATATATATATATGCGTTACTAACACACAAATATATTTGAGTATACATATAGGTAGATCGTGTGTAGTTTTTCTTTATTTTGTATTTGCTTTTTGCTACGATCAACGGAGATGATTCTGTACGTTCATTCGTGTGTTGGTTCGTTCGTTCGTTCATTCGTTCGTTCGTTCGGTGGTCTCGAACGAATTGCATTCTAAATAATGCATCATTCCTCGGAATGTTTTGACCGGAATCTAAAAATATAAAGAGAAATATAAAAGTGATGTGTAGTTAGAATGAAACTGCTCGTTTCTATCTACAAGTAAAACTGCCAATGAGTATTAGAAATATTATGGATAGGTAATATCGCAGGTTAACGATGGAAAATGTGATTGCAGATATACCTTTTAACTATTTTTAATGTTGTTTTTTTTTATTCGAACGATGAACGTGAATCGTTGTTACATTTATTATAACTTATTCGAAACGTTTTTATTATATATTATTATATATTTATATGTAATATAATAATATTTTTATATTTCTATTTTTTTAATAATAGTATCTCTTATATTTTATTATATTTTATTATATATTTATTATATATTATTATTATATATAATATAATATAATATAATAATATAGTATAATAATATAATATATAATAAATAATATAATAATTATATATATATATATATATATATATATATATATATATATATATAAATATATTTTTCAAAATAATTAATTTGTTTCATAACATTTTTTCTTTTTTCTATTCCTTACTACCGTAAAAATAATACGAGTCTTGTTATAAATTTATTTGACATTAATTAATATATAAAATTTTGTATTTTATTGAAATATTTGCGACAATTTTTACTGCAGTTTTATATAGTATATATATATATATATATTTATATTTTCTTTACACGCTAATAATCTATGTTAATATATGTTAAATACTTGTCGTACTTTATGCATTTTATTTAACTTTTCCGTTCAAATATGTATGATGATGTTAAAACTAAAGTGTGTTTTATTAAAAGTCACGTTACTACAATGTTCTCTTTTTATTATTTTTTTTTTTTATTTCTCTCTCTCTCTCTCTTTCTCGTGTGTTTTAACTTCTCAATGTTTTTTTTTTCTTTTTCTTTTCATTTTTTTTTTTACAGTTGCTTTAATTTTATTCAATTTTACTTGCTTTTTTTTTCTCTTCTTCTTCTTCTTCTTCTTCATACTCCACGTTCTTCGCTGCTATGCATATATATTTACTAATCATCATAGTAATCTTCTAACTTGGTGTCTGCAAACTTCTAACTTATTCCTAATACATTTACAGTTATTTCACTTGCTGTATATTTACTTATACTGCTGTTTTCTTATCCGGTATATACATTATACGATATTCATGTGTTGTTTTTATTTATTTTTTATTTTTGTTAAAAGTGTTTAAATAATTCCTATAAGATGTGTTTTCATGTAAATATACCTAACACACGAAAGAAGAATACTTTGAACAAATTAACCAATTAAAATTGTGATCGACGAGTATACTTGTCATGAGATATATACTCGATTCTGGTTACACAAATGTTTAAAATGAATTTTAAAAAGATATAAATTTCATTCTATTTGTGTATTATCAATTATATGAGACACCTTGTATATATTATATTTAAACTTAAATAAACGTGACGAGTATACTTGTCATGACGTATATACTCGATTCTAACGACACAAATGTTTAAAATAAATTTTTTTTTTTTTTTTTTTTAAACAAATTATAAATTTCATTCTATTTGTATGATTAATTATATGAGACACCTTGTATAAATTATATTTAAACTTAAATAAAACGTGAATAATTAACTTGCATAGTCACAAGAAATGACGTAATTAAAGTTTATTTAATTATCCGATATATAATCTAAAGAGGAAACACACATTTTCCCCCTATTTTAACCCTTATTTATAACCCTTATTATTATATTAACTTTTATAATATATATATATATATATATATATATATATATATATATATATATATATATATATATATATATATACACACACAGTAAAGTTTGTTCATTCGCGTAACGATTGCAAAACCAAACTCAGTGACCTTGCATAATCGAATCAAATGGGTGTTATTTAAATGACACCAGATATAACAGAGTTGTTGGATATTTATGTTAAAAGATAAATTTAATTAAAAAAAAAAAAAAAAAAAACAAATAATCATAGTAAAACGTTTAACATTTTTTTTTCTTTACAGAACAAAGTTTATCATTGAACTACTAGTGTATAAATACGGGGGCTGAGAGGGTGAGGAACAATGGGTGCTGCGTTAAAAAAAGAGACAAGAAGAAATGTAGAAACAAGATAAAAAAAATAGGATAATAAAACGTTAAGGTAAGAAGATTGGATAGAAAGAAATAAGAGAAAGAGAGAGAGAGAGAGAGAGAGTGAGAGAGAGTAAGAAGATGTCTGGATACCTTAAAGTCTTGAATAATGATTAAATAAAAGATTTTCCATTTGAGGAATGCCGAGGAAAAAGGATCTTTAACAAGATCCTTCTTACAAATGCCAACTTACAAACTTATAACGTTTTAATGATTAATTAATTATTTTTCAAGTGGCCCAAGTAAAATATCAAAGTTTCTTTCTACTCCTCCTCCTCCTCCTCCTCCTCCTTCTCCTCCTACTTTTCATTCAAGTTTGAATAAATAGTCAAGAAGGTTGTTTTCCACGAAAAATGATGGATAATTGTTTTTCAACATTTAATAACGAACGTGAACGAATCTGAACAGAATTGTAATAATAATACTTTAATTTTTGTCATTTTCACGAGGATACAAAAAAAAAAAAAAGAAGAAGAAGAAGAAGAGGAAGAATAAAAAAAACATTGCAATGTTTGAAATAGGACAAGGACAGAAAGAAAGAAGTCGTACTCGTACTCAAAGGGTATCTCTCGTTAATTATGAAAATGAATTAGTAAATATCGAATTTCGAGTATGACTTTTGTCCATCGTACTCTTCCAAAATTTCTTTTTCATTAAATTTCACTACTTTCTCTCTCACCCTTTCTTCGTTGTTCACTCACTCTTCAATCTTTCTCTTTTTCTCTGTCTCTTTTCTGTCGGAAGAAGACTTTTTAGATACAATCGTTCTTTTCTGTTCGGACTTTGTTGTTCATTGATAGGAAAAAAAAAAAAAAAAAAAAAAAAAAATAAAAATAAATTAAAAAAAAAAAAAAATTGAAGAAATCAAGAAATAAAGAAAGAAATGAAAGATACAATGAAACGTTCGTTAGGATGGAATTCGTTTGGTTGTGAAAAGAGAAAGAAATAGATAGTATGTGTGTGTATATGTGCGTGTGGGAGAGAAATAGATAGTATGTGTATGTATGTAAGAGAGAGAGAGAGAGAGAGAGAGAGAAGGAAAGAGATAGAAAGATTCAACAATGTACTATCCTTGGCAATTTCTTCTTTTCTCTTATTGCATCCGGGTTCCGTAAAGGGTAAAAAAAAAAAAAAAGAAAAGTAAAAAAAATAAAAAGGGCAAGAAAAAGAAAAGGGGGGAAAAAAGCGCGGAAACTTGTACTGTAGGTTACAAGACGCGAAGTACCACTGAAATTGGCAAGCACCAAGGAGTAGTTTTGCTTCGGATGTCTAATCGATTAGAACTCTTCCTTCCCTAGCCACCCCCCCTCCCCTCCCTCCCTCCCTCCCTCTTCTACTTCCCCTATACTCCTTTTTCCATTCCAATTCAAGAACTCCTTACGGACGAATCTTCTAACTTTTTTCCCCCTCCCTGTTCGTTCGTTTGCTTCGCGATGCAACCGAATCACCGATAGATCCCTCTAACTATCATCCTCCAACTTTTTCTTTACGAAAAAAGAGAGTAATAGAGAAATAGAGAAGAAGAGAGAAATAGAGTATCGAAAATACTTTTAATCTGAATGAATAAAGTATATATATATATATATGTGTGTATTACGTATTTATATTACAATACGTAGATACTTGTCAAAATTACGTTGTATCGAATTTTGAATATAGAAAATTAATCCATATTTTTGTTATTATTAACAAATTTAACATATTTATGATATTTTTGATAATAGAAATATTTTATTTTATTTTTTATATCAATTTTTTTTTTTTTTTATATATAAAATGTTTGACACATATAATTAAAAATATTTTTTATTTATATATTATTATATATATATATATATATATATATATAAAATAATATATAATTAAATATTATAATATTTTATTATATAAAAAAAATTAAAAAAAAAAAAAAATAAAAATTATATCCAAGTTTACACAAAAATGACATATTTTCAACGAATGTTTATTGGAAAAACTTACAGGTCCTGTTAAACGGTGTTCTATCAAAAATTTCGTAGAAATTTCACGACTACATGCACACAAACACACAAACAAACACACTAACACAAAAACACACCTTTTCGAAACCATTTTAGATAAATTATCGTCAAAGTTCTTCTTACTATCATCCGTTATACGATAGCATAGAGGAATAGTCAGAAGAGTGTTCCTTATGATATCATCATCGTTTTCTCCCTATACTTTTACCAGTATGTATCTCTTAATTTATGAATTTTCCTAGGGATGTGTTTTTTTTTTGGGTGGAAAGTTGAAAAGAGGTTATCACTGTTCTCTTAACCTGTTCCCTAGCTCTCCTCCTTCCCCACCTTTCCGTAAGTCGACCGTAAACTTTCATAAAAGTCCTTTTCGCCTACGTTCGCTTGTTCCAAATTGCAACGGTTGCATCGGACGCCCTTGCTCGTTTCTCTCCCTTACGGGTATTTCAATTGAGAATGTGTTACGCAAAATGTAATCCCAGACAGAGAGAGAGAGAGAGAGAGAGAAAGAGAAAGAGAGAGAGAGAGAGAGAGAGAGAGAGAAGGAGATACTTCGTAAGAGGGCACAGCTTGAACGATAAAATATCGGAAATGGTTAAAGTTAATTAACTTTCTTATCTACATTATCGGAAGGGGAAAAACATTACGAGAACTATCGAATGGTTTTAAATAACGAATAAGTATAATAATAATAATAATAATAATAATCCATATTTTATTAATTATTTCATATTTATCGATTATACGTTATGTTTGCAATATTTTGTCATTTTTTTTTCTTTTTTGTTTAATTAATAATGTCATTTAAATTTTACGTAAGTTAGCATTTACAAATGTTATTATCCTATTATTTTCGTATTATTATTATTATTATTATATGCAATATTTTAGTAATTTTTTGTCTGTTCAATTTATAATGTCATTTAAATTGACGTAAGTTAGTATTTACAAATGTTATTATAATTATTATTAAATAGAATGAATTAATATTGTTTTATTCATATGACACAATTGTCTTTTATAAATAATCTTCAAGGACTCTATCCTTTTGTATTATACACTTGTAATATAGTTTTCAATGTGATAACAGTGATAATAATTGATGAATTATTGATAAATGATTTATATGATCTTTTTATTTTTTTTTTGTTTTTTTATTCCAGTTGTGTATATTCAGCTTTGAGTAATTTATCATCATCGTCATTGTTTTGTAAATACTTTTGACACCTGGTTTAATAATTATTGCATTTTCATTCTACAACGTTGAGGAAAACCATTTCCATGCTCTCGTGACCGTGAAATCGTACAATGGTTATATACAATACTAGTTCTACGTATTTACTAACTATAGCACTTAAGTATTATTAGAGTCGTGACACAGACAACAGACTTGGTTAGACTTATTTTTCTTGAATATTTTATTCGTTTATAGTCGTTACCTGATACTATTCGAGATCATATGTCTCTCATTTTATACACAATTTTGATTATATAAAATTCGAGGTTCATTTGAATTCTAAATTGAAAAAAAGAAAAATACAAAATCGACTTAAACGAATGAAAATTATTCTTGTTAATATTCTAATGGTTTATTTTTTGAATTATTTATTGACAGATAAAGCAGATCAAGTGTCTTTCATTTTGTATACAATTTTTATATGATATTCATTTTTATTTATTTTTTTTTTAGAAATTCGATGCTCGTTCGATAGCTAAATTGAAAAAAAAAATCGAAAATAATTATTTTTAATTATAATATAACAATTAATATATAGTATCATTAATTTATAGTATATTAGTATTATATAATTATAATTTTATATTTATAATTATAATATATAGTATATAACTAATATATAGTGTAATTTTTTTATACTATATGTGTATATATATATATTATACTTTAAATATTAATATAATATTTATAATATAATAAAATAAATTTTAAATAATTTCTAATATAATATATATATATATATATATATATATAGATATAAAATTTGTTAAAATATTCGAAAGATTATTTTTTAATTATTAATTGATAGATATTTGTCATGCCCATATAACTGTAATTTAATGTATTATTGTTATTAGAGGTAAAAAAAAAAAAAAAATAATAAACTATTAGGATACATCTTCATTGAAGAAAAAAGACAGAACCCATATAGTAACCATAATTGAGATAGATTATCACAAACCATAAGAAGAAGAAACTTCTTGTTAGATCGTCGTTTCCCATTAAAGAAATATACAACGGAAAGAAATGGTAGAAGTAACATAAATTGCTATATATATATATATATATAAATCTAAAAAAGAATACTGTTATTTCTCTGTGGATATTATTTCTCGGATTTTGTTAAATCCTCTTTTCAAAATCATCAAAAAAAGTACATTTTTTACGAAGTAACATTCGTAAATTTCGACAAAAATATTACTTGTTTTTAAGCGTTCCCTTATATAGATATTATACTAATTACATGTGCTCTATAATCATTAGATAGATAATAATTTCTGTTTCAAGTTTTACTGGTATTCTTTATCTCTTTTTGTTTTCGTATTTAAAATGTTAATGAATAATTGTTTTTCTGTTTTTTCTTTTTTCCTTGGGGGAAAAAAACAAAATAAAAAAACAAAACAAAAATAATTTTATAAATAAAAAATTATATAAATTATAAAATATATAAATATATATATATATATATATATATATATATATATATATATATATATATATATATATATATATATATAAATTATAAATAAAAATTAATTATACAAATAATTTCATTTATTAAATATATAAATGTAATCAAATATAATAATTAAAATATAATAATAACTTCAAACCTTACGATAGGGAAAATTGAAATATAATTATTATATAATTTTTAAAAACTATAAATAATAATATAAATATCAAAAATAATAAATAAATAAATATAAATCTAATAAAATATAATAATTATTTCAAATCAATAAAACACTAACAGATGTGGAAAATATTTCTCTTACTATAAGAAATTCAAAATAATTATTATATAATTTTAGAAAACTATAAATAACAATAGGAATAACAAAAAAAAAATATCTGATTCTATCGTTAGATATTATTTTGTTATTTTTTCTTTTCTCGAATATATGTTTCGTGTTCAGTTATTACCATAAGTATTTGAAGTATAAGTATAGTTAGATTGCAACACTGACTGAAGACGAACCACGGACGTTCGGTTTTCTCATAAAGGCCATTGAAAGTATTCGCTCTTCTCCTACTTCTTCCTTCACATTCTCCTTCCTCTTCGTGGTTGCAGGTCGCAGACAGGTAGTAGTAGTAGTAGTAGTAGTATAGGTAGGTAGGTAGGTTGGTAGGTAGGTAGGTAGGTAGTGGGTAGAAATACTCACGGTATGCTTGCTCGTTCGGCCTTCGTTGACTTTCAGTTCTTACCTGAACGCCGTCAGGTGTACTCGGTTATTTTTTCTCCTCCTCGTTTTCTAGTCGTTTAAAAAAAAAAAAAAAAACATTTCTTCGATCGATTATAAACTAATTCAAACTAAAACAAACATAATAATAATAATAATAATAATAATAATAATAATAATAGTAATGGTGATATTAATAATTCGTGTAGTTTTATCATAGATTGAAAAAAAAAAAACGTTTTATTTAATAATAATTCTGAGTGATTTTAATTACAGGTTTGTTTGATTCTTATTATTTGATATTTTATTTTATTTATTCTGTGTTTGTGTGTAAAAGTATGTGTTTCGTCGTATATATAAACAACAACCCAATTTGGATTTATCAATATGACTTCGAAAAGGTCGGTGAGTTTATATTTTTGTTGTATTTTCGTTGGTTCGTTGTTGTTTTTCTATTTCTTTCTATTTTTCTATCCTATCCTTCCCTCACCATCATCATCATCATCATCATCATCATCATCATCACCTTCTTCTCTCTCTCTCACTTTTTTTTCTTTTTATTTATATTTTATTTTTAAACATATATATCACGGATCACGAAGCAAAAGCCAGCTGGCGATGCTGTATTAAATTATAAAGAGAGAAAGAGAGAGAGAGAGAGAGAGAGAGAGAAAGATAAAGAGAGAGATAAAGAGAGAAAGAGAGCTTTGTCGCAAATTTCATCTCCGTGACAGGACGGGAAAACACGCGGATAGAAAACGTACGCTTATAGGATTAACCGCATGAAACATACTGGCGATCGTTTCGACATTACTTACGCGAAAAGTTACACACACCAGGACCACCACCACCACCATTCCAGTACCTGGCATATCCGATTATTAATAGCCATCGAAAAATCGCGAGTTCTGTTCACTATAAAGAAAAAAAAAAAAAAAAGAGGAGGCAAATAAAGTAAAAAATAAAAATTATATCCAACGCAAAGATTCGGACGTATGTATTTTTTATTTTTTTTTTTTAATTTTTGTTTCGTTACGTTTCATTTTGTTTTTTTTTTTATTATTTTTTTGTACTTTCCATTCTTCTAATAATTTTTTTTTCTTTTTTTGTTTTTTTTTTTTTTTCGTTTACTTTACCGTAGATTTTTTTGTTGATATATCGTTTTTTTTTTTTTTTTGAAAATTTATTTACATAGTAAAGATTATTATGGTTCTTCATCGGTTCTAACTGCTGTTCGAATAGATTTTTTTTCTTTGAATGCATTTCTTTTTTTTTTGGTTTTTGTTTGGGAAAAGAAGAATAGAAAATTCGATTCAAAGATTACTTACTTTTTTGAAATAACTTTTGTCTCTTCTTTTTTACTCTCTTTTTAGTTTATATATATATACATATATGTTTTTTTTTCTTTCTATTGATTTTCCTAATCCATCTTTACAAAATCTCAATTTCATAGCAGAGATTACGTTTTCATTCGAACGTTCTGAATAATTTTATTTTTCAATTGCATTTTTGAAAAGTAGAACAACAAATTTGATCATGAAATTTTTACTTTTTAAAATATTAACTCTTTTTTTTGTTTCAATTTAGTCAATGAATTCTTTTTCTATATTTTTAGATATTTTTAATGTAACATTATTAATGAACTCATTTTCCATATTTTTATATTTATTTTTAATCACATCCATTTTTGAAAAAATTCGATTATACAATTCTTACTTGTTAAAATATTATTTTGTTTTTTTTGTTTCCTTTTAACCAATGAATTCGTTTTTTTATATTTTTAGATATTTTTAATGTAACATTTTTAATGAATTCATTTTCCATATTTTTATATTTATATTTAATCACATCCATTTTTGAAAAATTCGATTATACAATTCTTACTTGTTAAAATATTAAGTTTTTTTTGTTTCCTTTTAATCAATGAATTCGTTTTTTTATATTTTTAGATATTTTTAATGTAACATTTTTAATGAATTAATTGTCCATATTTTTATATTTATATTTAATCACATCCATTTTTGAACAAATTCGATTATACAATTCTTACTTGTTAAAATATTATTTTTTTTTTTGTTTCCTTTTAACCAATGAATTCGTTTTTTTATATTTTTAGATATTTTTAATGTACCTTTTTTTTGAAAATTTGTTTAATTCAATCGTGAAGATTTCGTTTTATCGATTTATACAAATTGTTTAAAAAAATATATATATATATATATATATATATTATACGAATTTATTCTCGAGTGTATTTTTAAGAGAGACGAATTTAAAAAAGAATGTCTTTATTCGTTCCATTGGTCATCGTTTTTACGATTTTACCGTTCTCTGACTGCTACTTGTCGTTTCTTATTCCCTTTCCCTTCCTTCCCTCACCTTGTAACCATAAACGGGTCGTCCGTTTCAATTATTCGATGACTACTAAGCTTCTCGAACCAAATAGGATATCTTGTTTCCTCCTTTGCTTCAGGTTCATTTTTTTCTTCTTCCTTCTTCTACTTCTTCTCTCTTCTTCTTCTTTTTCTTTTTTTTTATATAGTCTTCATTTAAAAGAGATTTAAATAAACTGTCTTTCCTCTTGAGTCTGAATTATTTAAAAATTCTTACGATCAAGCAAATACGAAAATAAAAATGTGACGAGACGTTTGTGTATTTGTATAATTGATTTTAATTGATGTTTCCTTTTCATTCATGTTCAGTTCTCTTAAAAAAAAAAAAAAAAAAAAACAAATTAAAAAGAAAATAAAAACACGTTTTAACGGTATGTGTTTTTTTCTGTCTTTTTTTTTTTTTTTGAAATAATAAAATAATTTTTTAATTCATTCATCAAATTCGTTCGTATTAAATTCCATTCATTAATTCTATTTTTTTTTCTTCTTAAGATTCATAGAATACATAATTTTATGTTTTTTTTTTTATACATATATATATATTTTTTTTTCATGACCGTACAAGAAAAAAATATTATTAATATAATATTTAATATTTTTATATATTTTTTATTTATTACTATTATTATTATTATTATTTAATTATATTATTAATTAGGGCATATTTTTGTTATTGAAATAACCAAAATTTTTTATTCGTGGACAGCTTTTTTTTTTCTCTACGATTGTTTCAAAAATGTTATCTTTATCTCGACGTAGATAAAAATAATAAAAAACAAAAAAAAAATAGGAAAAAGTAAGACAAATTAAATGAAAACGAATGAATTTTTTGATATTTTTCAAGTAAAATCAAATTATCTTTCTCTTCGTATATATCTCTCGTTAATTTGTTTTTCATTTCTTAATTTGTGTTTGTTTCAAGATGCTGATTGCGTTTCTTTCTTAACTTTGGTAATATATAAATAAGTTTCTTAATGTTATAAAAACGTCATGAGACAGACAAATAAACTGTTTATCCTATAATCCAATATTTTGTGTAAAAAAGTAACATCAGTTTATTTTGTCCACATCTCTCATTTAATTCGTTTTTTCAACGAGTAGGTAGGAAAATATACTTCTCATCTTTTTGAAAAAAATAAAAAAAATGAGATTGGGATGATAGTTCATAAAAGAAAAGGGGGATGACTACTACTACTACTACTACTACTACTACTACTACTACTTTAAACGAGTGATGACATCTTGCCGCGGGTTGTCACTTTGAAGTTTAACTTATTAAACTAATTTAACGACAATTTTCGCGGATTTATATCCCGTAAGTCAGGTGGATTTTCTACGGAATTATTTCAACTAGTTTACTCGTAGATGATGTTCTTTTGAACTTTCAAATTGACTAACTTGCAAATATATTTACTAATATTTGGTAAAAAATAAAAAAAAACAAAACAGATTTCTTTTTTTATAAAATCGTAGATAAATTATGCGAAATATTTCAAATCGATGAACAAATATCAGTTTTATTTTCGAATCCAATTAAATCTTATAAACACAAATGTAAACTTATATATATATATAATTTAATTTATACATTATATAATTATATATAAATAAATATTAAAATTATATATTATTTTAAAAAAAATTATATATTCTATTATATTATAAAAATAAAAAAATTATATACTATTTTATATAATAATATATTATATATTATATTATATATATATAAATTATATATTATATTAAATTATATAAAATATATATATTATAAATTATATATATTATATTATAATACTATATTAATAATTATTATTAATTTATATTTGTATTTATTTATATAATATTAATTTATATTATATTTATATAATATTATTATTAAATTAATATATAATTTAAAGTGTGGTAAATTTATATATATATATATACATATATATATATATATATATATATGCATATATTTTCGCAAAGAAACTATACACACAATACTTACATAAATACTCGGACACGATTACTGAAATCACTTTCTCTCATCTGACATTTTAATATGTAAAAACGAAAGTGACTGTGTTACGTGTGTGTATGTGTGTGCTAGTAAATATCGATTGGCAAGCGACTATATTCTAAAAGCATTAGTTACGACTAAATCCTTGACTAACAATATTAGTAAACTTATCATCATCATTATTATTATTCGTTTATATTCTTTAGAAAAAGATTCCAACATTTTTAACCTTTTCGTATGATTGTGAGAAGTGATAAATGGAAAGGATATATTTTTTTTTTAATTTTTTTTTTTTTATTACCATTCTCACGAAAATTAATTAAAATTTTTAATAACGTACCGTGTACTCTCTTGAAATATTTTATTTTATTTTATTATAATAAAATTCATTGATATCGGAGATTTAAATTTATAGTTTTGAATTAGATTTCACTGAGTTCAGACTGTGTGATTTTCAGCATTAATTCAAAACGGAAATGCACAGTTGACACATAATTTCACGTATTATTCAATATTTTTATCTTACTGCTTGGTTTTATATTAAAATCAAGAATTTTTATTTTCTTCTTTTTTTTTTTTTTTTCTTATTTCAAAGTTACATTTACGAATATATAATTTTACTCCTTTTTTTTATTTTTATTCTTTCTATTTTGTGTATTTATTCTTATTCGCGATGTTATTTGTACAAAGTAAAAATAATATTCATATCTTTTGCGATATTTCATTTTTACGAAGTAGAATGAAGGACACAGGGGAGTATCGAAATCTCATTTTCGAAAATACGATACGTGATTGGACAACGTTGCTATCCCCTAGAGAGATAACATTTCATTATCAGTTTATTACGTTGCTGAAATTAGGGATCGAAACTTTACGATTCCGAAGTTTCTTTTTTCTTTTTCTTTTTCTTTTTTTTTTTTGTTTACTTTAACGCGAAGATTTTGTTTCGAAAAGGAAAGAAAGATAAAAGAGAGAAGAATCTTTAGTTGAATTGATCTTTTTTTTTTCTTTCTTTTTTTATTTCTACCTTTTCTTTTCCATTTTACGATTTCTTCTTTTCGATTGGAACACCTTTTATCCTTTTCACGATTAATCGTTCAGATCACGAGAAGGGAAATTGGAAAATCGTAAAAAATTTACGACGATGAATAATACACGCGATACTATTCTACCTATTTTTAAATTTCCTCAACAACAACAACAACAAAATAAAAGTTTATTTATTATTAATGACAAATCTCATTCTAACTTTACTTTAACGAAAGTAAATCGATTTGTAGTTGCTTCTTATTTTGATAATTGTTTTTTAATTTCTTGTTGTTTTTTTTTGTTTTTTTTAGATTGATAAAAGGAAGAGTTAATTTTGTTTTGTTTTATTTTTTTTTGTTATTTTATATAACACATAAAATTATTTTATCACTGATTGTTAGTTATGTAATTAGATTTAAATGTTACGAGTCATAGTACTCGAGTAAGTGTATATGGTTTATGTAATAACGTGCATGCACGTGATTACGATATCTATTGTTATATAGGTATATATGTATATGTATACATATAGGTGTATTGGTAAGCTATTATCATTGAACTATCCTGTCATTGTGATATTCATATTGTCGATATTGAGGAGGAGAAATAGACAAATCGATCGATGGTCGTTAAAAAGTTTATGGGATTGTTCGTTTAAAGGGTCGTCTAAGTAGTTCCTGTTATAGATGTAATTGTAGTATTTGCGTGTTTGTTGGTACGATCGATTATACTTCAAGATTTCTTTATATATGTAAAGAAGTATGTCTATTAATACTTATAATTTTATTCTCTATTTTTATTAATTTGCATTTTCCTTTAAATATTCCATTCATTAAAAGTTTGAGTAGTTGTGTATATTTGAAAATTGTATGTGTTTTACCTTTTTTTTTTAAGTATTTTATTTTCGTAATTTGAAGTTTTTTTTTTTATTAATATTTTGAATTTTATTTATATAAAATTATATAAAATATATATATAATATAATATAATTATTATTATAAATAATATTATATTAATTTAATATAATTATATATAAAATTATTATATATAATTTATATAAAATATAAATAAAATTAATATATATTTTGTATTTTATATATATATATATAAATAAATTTATATTTTTAATATATAAATAAAATTTATATTTTATATAATTTTATATATAATATTTATATTCCAAAATGAAATTAATATTAATTTTGTATTACTAATAAATTAATTCTATTTATAATATAAGAATTATTATTTTGCATATTTTTCGTTAGAAATTTGACTCTATTTTTTTTACGTCATTTTAATTAAATCCTTCCAATCAAAAATTCTTCTTGTTAAATTTATTAAATACATCATCAAAAAAAAAAACTTAATTAGTATTTTTATTAGCTTTGTTAAAATTAGTGTTTTAATTAATCGATTAAGTGTATTTAAAGTTGATTATAATTATTATTGAATACATATTTCTTTCTTTTCAGATTTACGTTTTTAATTAAATAATTATTGGATTAATCTGATTCGAAAATCTTTGTTAGATATAATAAATCTGATATACGTGAAACATGATATACATTGATATAATGATACCGAAACGTAGGGTATTACGTTAACAACAAATTCTCACATTTTGGCTTAACGTTAAAATCATATTTCACTGGGGGCGTTACTTGATTATATATATATATATATATATATACGTATATATTGGGATATATATATGTCTATGTAGAGATGTATATATATATATATCTTTTTCGTTATTCGTTTGGACCAGTTCTAACTAAGAGGAATATACAATATCGATCTCGTTTTAAATGACAGACGAATCAATCCACATGCAAAACGAATTATTGAACGTTACGTTCAACGTTCATTTGTCACCAATCACATTGATGCCACGATATTTACGTGTGTGAGATATAAAATATTAAAAAAAAAAAAAAAAAAAATAGTTCTGTGTGTGAAATTATAAATTTCTATTTAATTAATCATTTTATTTTGTTCTTTTTTTAGTTCTGAACTTTAAATACATTTTTAGAATTCACACTAAGTTTTTCATTATTTTATGTATTATATTTGTTTTTCAAAATTTTTCCTGTTGACAATCAAAACTCATCACATTTCTTTTTAATTAATCATTTTATTTCTGAACTTTCAATACTTTTTTAGAATTCACACAAAGTTTTTCATTATTTTATTTATTATATTTATTTTCCAAAATTTTTCCTGTTGACAATCAAAACTCATCACATTTCTATTTAATTAATCATTTTATTTCTGAACTTTCAATACTTTTTTAGAATTCACACAAAGTTTTTCATTCTTTTATTTATTATATTTGTTTTTCAAAAAATTGTTCGTATATTAACAATCAAAACTCATCACTGATATAAAAATAAATTGAATAATTAATCAAGAATTTGTATTACTATTGAAAATTGTATTAACAACAAATGTAGCGTAAGATATTACAGTTATTTAATAATAAGTTATTATTATTACAACAAGTTGCTATTTCAAAATTATTTAACAAAGATCAACTGCCAATTATATTCTTCATCAACATACTCGTTTCAGTGATTTTTCATTTTCCATCGTATTAATAATACCTTAACAAGTTTATATTACGTTGTACGATATTATTACGAATCTAATGAAAAATTTATTTCAATGACCATTGTCTCATTTGAATTAGAATAATAAACAAAACAAATAAAATACAAATAAGTATACTCGAGTGGCAGAAATGAAATGTCAGCGATTGAGAGACACACGATCATTTCTCATGTGACAAAAATTTCACGTGTCTCTTGTGTAACACGTAGTTGACCATAATCATCATGATAGGACAACTCCCCATTGATTTAACGTTGAAACAAAATACGCTTACATGTTACCAAAAAATCTCCCATCCTATTTCCCCACGTCAACTTGGTGTAATATCTATGAGTTAGATGTTCTCTAGCGAACAGCAATAAAATTACAAAATTGACATATGCCAATTCTGGTTGCATGTATCTCTGACTATGTATCAATCCTACACCCTGATTTTGTCAAATGTTAAATGTTACCACAAAATCCCTTGTTGTTTTTTTTTCTGTATTTTTTTAACTACATGTCATAAATAAATAATTGACCATTTATTTTGTATGTATATTAAACTTGTTCACATGCGATTTATATAAATAACAACAACAACAACAATAACCAAAAAGAAGTATCGACGATTTGCTGATATTTGGCTCGTTTTTATTCATTCACGATTTTGAGAAATGGAAAATAAAAAAAAAAAATAAAAACAAAATAACAAATACAAGGTCGGTGGATATCGACCATAAAACCACAAGTCAGATCAAACTTTAGTATTTTTTAGAACGGAAATAAATCTTTCCTGGTAGAATCGCGACTCATTTCTCAAGACCAAACTGCAATTGCAATTGCAGTTGCAGTTGGAAATGTTGGATGATACTTTTTTTTCTCTCCACCATCAGCCACTCATCCCCTCGGTCGGTGTTTTCCCTTATCTCTTCTTTCTCTATTTCTCTTAAGGAATAGAAGAGGGGGTGTAGGGGTGTGGGGATGTGGGTGGGGACCAGTTTGCATGAAAGGGTCGGTTTACGGATGTGGGATAAAATGAGGCCGAACGAAGTTTTTCCTTTGAAAACGACTCCGAGTTTCACTGCGGAGTGAGTTTTCGTCGTGACGAAATTTTTGGCAGTCGTCCAAAATAACAAAAAAAAAAAAAAAAAAAATAAAAGGAAAGAAAAAAAAAGGATTCCCTTTTCCTCCTGTCCGTGTCCTTTTCTTTCCCTTTCTCTTCTGTTTCTACGTTTCTCATACTCCCACCCCTTCATCCCCGTAGGATGCCAACCGTGCGGATTTTTATCCGCATAGTGCGGTCCGCTTCCCGTCCGCGTTTCGTTGTTTGTTCCACCATTCGAGGATCCTTCTTCCTTTTTTTCTTTTTTCTTTTTTTAAATTTTTTTTTTCCTGAGAATCTCGGCAACGGTAACTGTAACCGCAATGTTAGAGAGAAAGAAACTATTTTTGTTTTTCTTCCCTTCCCCCATACCCTAAACTGTCCTTGTTTTTTTTTTCTATTTTTTTTTTTTTTTTTACTACGAAGGAAGGATGATTGCAAGAGTTGTTGTTTTTTGGGTGGATCATTTAAATTGGGCAACTTGGGTAGTGGTAGTTGGTGTAGCCTTTCGAGATACGCGAATTTTTTTCTACAGCTCGGTTAATTAAAGGGTTGTTTCGCGACTTTTATTATTATATGAAATAAATAAAGAAAATATAATAATAAAAAATAAAATGTATATATATAGAACAAGAGTTAAGCAAGTATTTTTAAGCAGAAGTATTGCCAGCCCTCTCATTGCTATGGTTTTCATAAAGTAGATTTAATATATGAAATAAATAAAAAAAATATAATTATAAAAATAAAAAATAAATAAAATGTACAACAAGAGAAGAACAAGTATTTTTAAGCAGAAGTATTGTCAACCCTCATTGCTATGGTGTTCATAAAGAGGACTTTTTTTCTCTTATTTAATTTCTTTTTATTTATTTCTTTTCTTTTTTTTTTGTTATAACGAATCGATGTTTGTTAAAAAAAAAAAAAAAAGAAATTGGTTTGCATTATTAATCTGTTAAAATAAACAGGACGAGTTTAACCAGTCGATTTCACTTCAGTAAATTTATTTGATTAGTTCGTTTTATTTTATTTTATTTCTTTTTTTTTTCGTTTTTGGTTGGAATAAAATTAAAAGAAAAACGTTATACGTTACTAACGTTTATTTTTGTTTTGTTTTGTTTTTTTTTTTTACATTGGATACTATTCATTAATTTATCAATAATTTCTCCGTTGGTATCTATTTGTACAATTTTATTTTTACATGTAAATAAATCTCATACGTGTGTTCTATCCGGTGTTTCACTGTGATCGAGATTTTACAGTTAACAGGATAAATCGTTGAGTGGCGAATCGATTTTACAGTAATCGATGTATGTATTCCCCATAGAATATTTTACTTTTTATTTTGTCAATTTTTGATTTTTTTTATTTTTTTTTTTTACTTTTCTTTCTTTTTTTATTTCACTGAATGATTTAGGAAAATTCATCGTCATATTTTATCAATTGAATATTTGATTTTTATTAGAATTTTGATTGTTTATTGTTTACTTAAATGTTACAATTTTTTTTTTTTTTTTTTTTTTTTAAGACAATTTTATTGAAATTTTTGTTTTATCAACTATGGGATAAACATAGTGATTGTTAGATGAACTAATGATAAATAATACGTTACATCGGGAACAAATTATTATAGTGATACGAAATGTTTGAATTTACTGCCTCTCAATTGAAATTTATAATTAATGATCAATCATGAATTTGAATGATTATTCTATTGGCAAGTATTCGATAAAATATAATTGTAGTTAAATGAATGAATGATAATTGCAAGTAACCAAATTAACAATGATAGTTTATGTTAATGTCAACGTATTGTTAATAAATACCTTATCAGGTAAATAGCTTATTTAGGAAAATTTACATAAATCAATATACATGTACTTGTTACTTGTTGGGAACGAATCATGCTATATGTATTCTGCGAATTGTATATTTATTTTATTAATCTTTACGTTAGATAGATATATATTAAATTATTTTAACTAAAAGCAATATATATATATATATATATATATATATATATATATATATATATATATATATATATCTATGTATAGTTGTTACTAACTTTCCATAAATGTCAGGTATAAGTACTTTCTCAACGTTTAATACTTCGAACGAAAAAGAGAAAACTATTTTAAATAAAGATAATTATAATTAAATAAATATATATATATAAATATGAAATGGAAAAAGAGAAATTTTCGGAAAACATGTAAAAATATCTAATATAATATTTAATGTGAAAATAAATTAAAAAAAAAAAAATAAATAAAATAGAAGAAAACAAATGGAACAACAAGAGAAGAGTATTAAATAAAAAAATTATTTTAAATAAAGATAATTATAATTAAATAAATATATATAAATATAAATATGAAAAATAGATAGAGAAATTTTCTACAAACACGTAAAGGTATCCTAACGTAATATTTAATATAAAACAAAAAAAAAAACAAAAAATTAAAAAATAGAAGAAAAGAAAAATAGAACAAAACAAAAGAGTAGTAGTAAGTAAAATATCATTTGAAATAAAGATAATTATAATTAAATAAATATATGTATAAAAAATATAAAAAGAAATTTTCTGAAAACACGTAAAGGTACTACCGTAACGTAATATTTGATGTAAAACCAACAAAAAAAAAAATAAAAAAAAAAAAAAAAAAAGAGAGAAGAGATAGCAAGAGTAGGAATTCGATTTCGTATCGACAAATCGTTATTAATGTTCTTCTTTTTCAAGCTTTTCTAATACATGTACTATACGGAAACTAAAATAGAGAGAAAGAGAAATAGAAATAGAAATTGAACGAGCTTGTTGGAAAAGGCGAGAACGATAGCAGTGATAGCGGAAGCTCGCGTATTCTGGCGAATGGCCAAGGTCGATCAGACTCGAATGCCTGCAGCACAGTCTCCGATGGTTGCTTCTATCTACACACACACACACATACATACATACATATATACATAATATATTTCTATATGTATGTATATACATTACGTATCAACGTTAGAGGCAATTTATTTAACAGACTTTTCTTTCTAATCCCAGATCCGCGAACGAAACGAACACTGGTAAACTGGTGTATCGGTAAAATGGAGAAGGAAGTGGTGTTTTCTTCTAGAACTTCACGATCGGTTAGGTCAGACACACCAACCTATCCTACGTGATCGGTTTTCACTAGTGGGATTATTTTCAAATGTAAAATTAGAGTTTGATTGTGAAATAATCGTTTTATTTTTTTACTCTAGTGTACTACGGTAGTTTTCTTTTTTGGGTTTTTTAATTTATTTAGATAATGTATTCTTTTTATTTTCTTGAAATTTATTTTTAAACACGAGGTATATAATTATAATATATTTTTAATTTATTTTTTGATAGTATTATATATTCCTTATTTTCTTTTTTTTTTAATTTATTTTTAAACACAGTGGATATAATAAAATATTAAAAAATAATTTTTATTTGATTATTATTAAAATATTTATATATATATATATATATATTTAATTTATAAAGTAGTTATCTTTAAGAAAATTTATTAAATTTTTAATTTGTTCTACTTTCATATATACAAATTTGTAAATTGTAGTATTTTATATATATAATTAATATAATATAAATTATATATATTTTATATAATTTAATAATAATAATAATAATAATACTAAGTATATATCGAACAAAATAAATTACTCAATATAAATGATTAATATTATACAGATTTAAAATGTCAATAACGTTTTATATAAATTTTATATAATTTTAGCACGTTGCAAAAGAATAATATTAATTTCTTTCTATCTTCTTTTTTTGCTGAGATTATATTTTCTACTAATTAGGAAATTTATCTTTTTTTTTTTTTTTTTTCTGAATAAAATTCTTCGATGAGATTAGATTTATGAGTATAAAAAAAATTTCACAAATGATCAAATGAATCATTGATCGTGCATAATCCATCCATGATAGTAAACCTAAGTAGGTCGTGTTTCACACCACTATGATTAATCGTCAATTTATCTCATCATCATCATCCACATATACAACAATCTTTCACACTTTCTCTTCTCATTTCGATTTTCCCCATGATCTAAAACCATACGTTTAAAAACTCATCGTAGAAATGAATCCCACCTTTTGTAGAAGATATCATCCTATGTTACAAGCAGCTTTCTCGTCACGATTTTGCTATGGTAGTTATCATTTACGAATCGAGAACCAATCCCTCGTACTTCCCCACCTCCCTCTCACCCACTCTCCCCTCTCGTCCTTCCACCCACACACGTATTCACCGAACGAACAGTAATCGGATTTTCGAATCGATGTTATTCGAAGCTGCTGGTTTGGGACCTGTGGAAAACGCATTCTTTTGCTTCGCTGATCTCCAAGAGAATCGAGTTGTGTGAACGATTTAACCGGTTTTATATCACTCTCCTCTTCTTCCACCTCCTCCTCCTCCTCCTCCTCCTTCTCCTCCTCCTCCTACTCCTTTTATACCCGATCACAAAACTCAGGGCTTCGAATGTTCCAAGGACAAATGCGAGAACGTCCCTTGAGCTATAAATATGAACAAAATAAAAATGTAAACCGGATTAAATAATATTCGAAAAATTATTTCTTTTCATTTGTTGATAATATCTGTTAACTAACTTTATTATGTTTTATTTATTATATATAAAAAAAATTTAATATGATATGTAAAAAAGGGAACTATGGAACAAAGCAACAAAATAATCTTGTAAAAGGTAACAGATTTTTATCTAACATTAATTGATATGTAAAAGAACTATAAAGGTAATAAGGGATAAATATATATATATATAAAATTTGATATAAATTTATTTATATTATATATATATATATATATATATATATACAAAATTTTAATATAAATATATTAGTGTAAATTACAATAACTCTATTAACTTTATATAACTAAATATATAGAACAAAAAAGACAACAAAAAAGGTAATTAGAAAGAAATAAATATAATATATAAAATTTAATATAAATTTTATTATATTTAGTATATATTATATAATTTAATATTAATTAAATTTGATAATATATAATAGAAATATTAAATATAAATATATTAATATAAATTACAATAAAACTATGAACTTTATATAACTAAATAATACATATAACTACATAATACAATAACTATTAACTATATACAACTAGATCTATAGAACCAAAAAAAAAACCAACCAACAAATAACGAATGAACAAATTAAACGAATCAAAAAAAGAAAAAAAAAACAAAACAAAGAAATAAGAGAGAAAGAAAAAGGTCAACAGTTAGAATTCGAGAATTCGATCTTCTCTCGATGAGCAACGAGTAAACGTTGACCTTTTGATGACACACTTTCCCATTGACAAGAAGAACCTACCTATATTCTCATGTGTACCCACGATGACCTCCCAGTCTCGTTCTCTCTCTCTCTCTCTCTCTTTCACTCTGTCTGTATCTCTTTCTTACTTATTCTTTCTTTCTTTCCTCAAGAAGGAAGAAAAAGAAGAAGAAGAAGAAGAGTGGGATGATGACATAGTACTTGTGTGCCAAGTTGCATCCTGTACTCCCTTTCGTGCAATGGCTATGCATATGCATGCATGTGTATTAAATGCATCGACGAGTTGAAACCTTGTACACAAAAGCGAGACTCGCAAAGTATTTTACTTCTTTGATACTTCATTGGGAAGATTTTTAAATGTAGAGTTTCTCTTCGTGAAAATATCATTACGAAATGTACTCTTTAAGGAAGTTAAATACATGTACTATATACTCATAGGAGTATTTAATATATGGTGATAATACCACTTATAAGTTTTTTTTTCTTTTCATTTTCTTTTCTTTTCTTCCTTTTTACGTAACTCAGATGTGTAAATGATGATAGTGAATTACTAATTTTCAATCGAAAGTTTTTAAAAAAATATATTTCACTCGTTTCTTATTCCTTAAGTGCCTGAATACCTATTTTACCTAAGATATTTTGTAGAAACAGAATAATTGATAATTAATAATAATAATAAATAATATAATTAAAAAATGTTAATAATATTGTAATATTAATAATAATGTTAAAAAATGTATTATTATTAATTATAAATTATTCTGTTTCTATACAAAATATCTTAGGTAAAAGTATATTATTAAATTAATAATGAATAAATAAATAATAATTATATAGGTCAAAGTTATATTATTAAATTAATAATTAATAAATTTTAATATTATTAACCAAATTTTAATAATAAATTATATTTAATAGTTAATGTTTTTGTTTATGAATATAATTTACTTGATTAATATAAATATTAAATTATTTTACATAAATATAAGTAAACACGTATATGTTTTAGTATATATGTAACAGTATACCAAAAGAATATATAAAAATAATATAAAATCATTTAGAATCAAAATTAAATATAGAAAGTCATAAAAGAAAATGACCCTTTTTCCCTTTTCATTTTTTACATCGATTGTCATAGTCACGTTCTTTCATAATCCTTGAAGTATTTACAAATATTTTTCTATTCATTCTTTTTTTCTTTTTTTTTTTTCTAATCGAAATTCTAAAAGCTACACATGTATTCAAATGGAATATAGTAGTAGTAGTAGTAGTAGTAGTGAATTTTTACTGTTGTGTAGGTCGTTAGCATATTGCCAGGTATGCAGAGTTCTTTTCCTTTTTTTTTTTTTTGTTTTTTTTTTTTTAACTCAAAAGAACTGACCCGAGTGCTCGTGAATTCGTTGTTGGATTTTGTAAGAACGTGAGTTTTTGGGATTGGTAAAGATGTACTAGTGTAGTAGTATAGTAATCGTTATTGGTAGTAGTATAGAACGTTCGAAGTTTCTCTTTTCAGCAACTAATTCCATTTCGAAGGCATTCCAAGCGGCGCTAATCGAATCCGATCCACCGCTCGGCTTTCGGTCCTTTTGTTATCTTCCCTACATTTTCATTCTCTCCTTCTTTCACGATAAAACCCAGTCACCCTTGTAACTATACATATATCTTTATATATACCTTTATATATAAAGATATATGTATATGTATTCATAAGTACATAGTATACTCAATTTCGCGTTGATGTCATTAACGTCAAACGATTGCACTTTTCCTTTTTTTTTTTTTTCTTTTTGTTCTCTAACACATTTCATACTTTCTTATGATGATTATTTTTTTTATAAAGAGATATTGTGTAAATTATAAAAATGACCTTTTATAGAGAACATGGATTATTAAAATGAAATGTTATATGAAAAAAAAAAAGGATCATTAGTTTTTTTTTGTCATCATAATTGTATAGAAAAGAAAGAAAGAAAGAAAATTCTAATCTTACGTAGAATTGGCCATCATTTGGACAGAATATTTCCTCATTATAATAAGAATTATGATTCGCGAGTTTATTATATATATATATACCGTGTCGGTGACAAGAGTAGTGAGAAATGCAAATTATCTTTAAACATCATCATCATCATCATCATTATCATCATCATCATCTCGATTGAGAATACGAGAGTGAAAGTTTGAAATATCGTGACTGTTCGTTGTGATGGCAATAATATCATTTTATTTGTTTTCTTAATAATTCATTTTCATTCCTCTTATTCTTATTTTTTTTTTTTTTCATTTAAGATAAGTTAAGATATTACTTAATCGGTTGACTAAAACGATGAAAACGAAATAAACAAGAAAGTTGCGCTAGAATATCCGTGAACGAGCGATTTCATGAAAAACTACTTCATGAAGAGGAAGAAGAGGAAGAAGAAGAAGAAGAAGAAGAAGAAGGAGGAGTAAAAGAAGAATAATATAAATGCCTACGAGTTGTTAGGTAGAAATAGGTTGTTGCCGTTATCTTCGTTGGCAAGGCATGAAATTAAGTTAAGCAGCACCTCAGACTGTTGAGAAATTAGGGAATCATTGTGAGTTCCTACCCCTCCCCCCCTTCCCTCATCTTTAAGTTAGGTAATATACTTCAAAGAAAAATTACACGTTAAATATTTGCCAAGAGTGAAATTATTTCGTTCAATTTTTTTTTTTCCCCACCTTTTTTTTTTTTTTTATTTAGAATTGATTCGATATATTTTCTATTTCATAAAATGATTCGTAAAATATATTTTATTATTTTATGAGTAGGGAAAAAGGAAAAAAGAAAAAGAAACAAAATCTAGAAATGATCGTGTTATTTTTATTATATATAATAAATATTTATATAAATTTTAATATTAATTTATATTATTATTATTATTGTTATTATTTAATTTTAATTATTAGGTATATCTTATAAATATAACATATAAATTTTAATATTAAATATTTATATTAATAAATTATTATATTTTCAAATTTATTATATATAATGAACTATAGAATAAATAATAATATAATATTAATTTAAATTAATATTATTATTTAATTGTATTTATTAATATTATTTTATATATATATATATATATATATATATATATATATATATATATATATAAAATAAATTGTAATATTAAATATATAAATATCTATATTAATAAATATAATAAATATTATTATTATTTGTTGTATATAGAGTTTTTGGTATATATATTATATATTATATATTATATTATATATTATAATTTTTAATATTAATTTATATTAATATTATTATTTAATTTTAATTATTATATTATTTTATATATTTATCTTATAAATATAAAATAAATTGTAATATTAAATATATAAATATCTATATTAATAAATATAATATATAATATTATTATTATTTATTTATTATATATAGTTTAGTATATATTATATATTATATTTTAGCATTTATTATATATAATTGCAAACTTTATTAAAATAAAAATATAATTGTACAATTTAATTAGAAAAAAAAACTCTTATCAATTTTGTTCGAATTTAATACGTTTGAAAGTTAAAAAACAAAAATTTAACAAATAAATACAAAATAAATTACAAAATGAAAAATTAAGCAAAGCTATACGTGAAAATATCTAAACAATATACATATATAATAATATATAATAAATATAATAATATACATGATAAATTTATTATATAAATAATAATAGATTGTAGATAATTTTATGAGCGTTAGCTTTGATTTTCTTTCTTATGTTTTTTATTTTTTTTTATTTATTTTTTTTTTGTTTTTTACGTAAAAGTAGAGGAAAGTAACGATCGTACAAGAAAACGACGACAAGGATAGGAGGAAGAAGCCTTAATTCGATTCCAAAATGGTCGTTAACGTCGCGACCGACTTCATTCGACGAAATTTATTGCACCTCTATCATCCCCTTCCTTGTCCTCGCACACCCCCTCCCCGTGCCACTATTTTCTCCCTCTTCTTCTCTTCTTCTTCGCGTTAGGAACTTTCTATACGAAGATAAAAGCAAAGTTTCTCTCGTATGTCTCAAAGGAATCCGCGTGAAGAAGAAGAGGAGTTTTCTGGCTTGTGTCGTCTACTTAACTGCACGCATAAATCTTTGCGTATAATATCAACGTACAATTCGCGAAAAAAAAAAAAATAACCGTCGAAAGAATAACACTTTATAAAACTGCTTTCCTTTCTTTTTTTTTTTTTTTTTACTATGAAGAGAAAGAGAGAGAGACAGAGAGAGAGAGAGAGAGAGATTAATAAACGTTCATACCAAAAGTTTTCTCTCATCGATTTTCAAGTTTAAAAAAAGTGACATCGTATTTTTAAGTTAGAGTCAAATCTTTTTCTTTTTTTTTTCTTTCTTACGCAATAGTTGTTAGTTTAGTTTTAGAAATAATAAAACGAAGGGAAAGAAAAAAAAATGGAACTTGTACCATGAAAAACAAAATGCATCGTCTAACGAGCATCGTTGATTTTTGTTTCGCGTGTTAACCAATCGTGTTCGGCGGCACCTAGAAAAGGTCTTTCACCTCGGTTCTAACCATCCCTTAAATGTCACGTGGCTAATTACTTGGCACCCGTTAGATTATCGTCTTTTGTATGAGGGTGTGTTTCTAAGTTAAATGTCTTTTATGGTTGGTAAACGTAAGATATCTTATTATACTTTCATAATTTCTCTTCATCAATTTGATTCTTGACCCATTGGTTATATATATAGAAATTTAGTGATATATTGTTGGTATCTAATCAAATTCGAAATTACTCAACTAATTTTTTTATTTTATTTATTATTTAAAACGTATTTGTTATTTTAAAGTTATGTAGATGGGTATTGTAAGTTTTCAATAGATGGCTGTGTATTACAATTCAATTATTTTAATTTATGTACGACATAATCTTACTTTTTCTATTTTTTTTTTCGTGCAATATTATTTTATGTATTCCATTGTAATTGTGGTATTATTTTGTGTGTTATAGTTTACTAAATAATTTTGAAATTATAATTAATTAATATTTTATAACTAGACCATAGCAACGCGTGACCGTAGCATCCTAGTATATATATAATTTTAATAATATAATATTTTTATATAATTATATATATTAAAATTATTATATTATTATATTATTATAATATTTTTTTTATATAATATATATAATTATATAATATATAATAATATCATAATATTTATATATATATATATATATATATATAATAAATATTATAATATTATATTATATATAATATTTATTATTATAATAATTATTATTATATATTGTATATTAAAATTTTTATAATAATAATATACAATGTATAATATATATATATATATATTTGTGGGTAATAAAAAATATATTTTTTCTTTAAATCTTTTAAAACAATTTCCCCTCTTATAAATTCTACGGATAAGCAAGTATGCAAGTGAAAGAATAAAACGTAAAGAGTAGTAGTAGTAGTAGTGGTAGTAGTAAAAGAAGAAGTAGAAGTAGAAGTAGAAGTAAAAGTAGTTGTAGAAGTCATATCCATCATGTTCGCTAATATTTGATTTTCGGAGATTATGTTTGTGGCTGCAATAATACTGATCGAAGTTAAACGTAGAAAGGAGAAGCACATAAGAGAGTAAACCTGACGTCTTTCGTCTTTTCGATTGTGTGTTTGTGGCTAGCTTTTACTATTAAACTACTACTACTACTACTACTACTATTACTACAAAAGGTTAACCTCTCGTTGACAGAACTTTCCCAATGATTCTTTATTTTTCTTTTTCCTCTCATATTTATTTAAACTACGAAATTCTACTTTCTTATATTCCAACTATTTTTTTTATTTTTGTTCAATGGTAAATCAATGGATAATCTAATATCTTCAATTATAATTTATTATACTTTTAAAGGTGTAATGTGTAAGGTACAGTTAGGTAAAGGTATAATGTAAGATTAATTTAAATTAATTTCACAATATAATTTTATTTATATTTATTCTAATTATATTCATATTATTGTAATTAATATTTAGATTAATTTAAATTATATATAAATATGTAGTGTTTAATTTTGTTATTTTATATATTATAGTTTAATATATTTTTATTATATTTAATTTTATTATATTTAATATTATATTTAATTTTATTATATTTAATATTAGATTTATATTTTATATATATTTATTATTATATTATTATAAATATATTATTATACATATTTATTATTTTATTTATTTTTATTATTATATTTATATTTATATTTTAATACCGTGATATTTTCCGAACTTAAATTTATATAATTACTATTTACAGGTGTATCGTTAATTTAAACAATAATTTTTACCATTACAATATTTCAATCAATACTTCGAATAATTTGTCAATTATTTTATAACGTGAACAAAATTCTTTTTAATTACAAAATTCTACAGTCATTGATATATTTATTTATTTATTTTTTTTTTATCTAAATGCAAAAATAATGTTTCTATAATTTATTTTACATTTACTGTTTTTTTTTTTTTTTTTTTTTTTTTTTTATTGAAATTTAATTTGATATTAATATTTTAATTTATTATAGAAGCATATAAAGACCACGTATAAATTTACCATACCTGTTAATATGGATTAGAAAATACATGAAAGTCTTTAGATTCAATTATTTCTCATTGGATGCATGCATGTGCATGTGCATGAGTGCATGCATGCACGCGTGCATGCATGCGATGGCCTATTATTTGATATATTTCCTATGCACAAAAGAATTGATATTTGAGATATTTAAAGAAAAGGAATATCGTTATCAAAAAAAAAAAAAAAAAAAAAAAGAAAAAATTCGCTAAGAATTGCAATTAACCTCCTTAGAAAGTGAAGAATTATGGTTGCGTTTTTAAACAAGGGGGATGGGTGGTTGGACGTTTATTTAAACGCGTTCGCGTTTTCACCCTTAGAAAGTTGAATTTAAAGCATAACGGTTGACCACAAACTGAGAAGCGAGAAAGACACAAAAAAAAGGGTAGAAAAACAAAAAGAAAGAGAAGGTGAAGGGAGAAAAATGGTGAATAAAGGGATAAAAAAAAAATTAGTAATGCAGAGGGTATATACCCCTGCAAAGGGGGGGACAAAATTTATAGTAGTATGGTGAAAGTTGATACTTCGTCGAGTGACAGTGTCACGAAGTAGGTGGATTACACGTATGCATCTATATGTATATGGTATATATATGTATATATATATGTGTGGGTGTGTATGTTAATGTAAAGCAGAAGGGTAGTAGTACTTACAACAACGAAAGGGTCGCTTGAGTCTTAATTAACTCGCTCTGCTGGTTTGCTTCTGGCCTTTTACTCTCTGCTTTTCTCCCCCACCCTTTCTTTCTACACCATCATCGGCTTTAGCACATACCTTTTTAGCCCTTCTTGCTTTTTTATTTTTTTTTTTCATTTTTCTTTTTCTTTTTCTTTCATTCTTTCTTTCTTTCTCTATCTCATTTTTTCTTTCTCTTTTTTCTTTCTTTATTATATTTTTATTTTTTTTGTTAAAACGCGTAGTACGCGAAATTGTTGTTATGGTAGTTTAGGATCTTCCTACTTTCTTTAAAGTAACTTTTTTTTAAATTTTCTTTTTTGTTAAAAAAAAAAAGGATAAATAAGCAGCAGCAGCAGCAGCAGGAATATTTCTGCAGTTTTTTTTTTCTTTTTTTTTTTTTTTTTAAAGAAATTCTACAAATTTATAACCCGTTGTTTTATTATAAGATTGTTCTTCTTATAAAATAGTTTAGTTTAAACATAATAAAGAATAATGAGAATTCCTGTTCATGGAATATAATAAAAAAAAAAAGAAAAATGATTTGTATATAATGGTGTTTAATATAATTTGTAAATATAATTAATTTAATTATTTTTCTTTGATGATCACATATTCATTGAAGATTTAAGATATGTGCTTGTTAATCCTTTGAGTGCAGAATACTTTTAATTAAAATGTTTTATAGGAATGAAATAATTCATTGTTAAACAGATTCTAATAGTAAATTATATTTAATAATTAAAGAGAGTTTTTCTTTTGTTTTTTTTTTTAATTTAATTTAATTAATTAATATATACATTATATTATTTTACATTAATATTAACAAACACGTATATGCATTGATAAGACCACTCTGGTAATTTTTACCAAAAGCATATAAATGCGTTCATAGCACATTCGAAGGGTTAAATAAATTAAAAAAAAAAAAACATTAAATTATATACGTAATAATTTCAATTAATAATTTTTATATTTTAAAAGAAAATGAATTAAATGTTTTTCTTATCGAATGATAACTAATATCAAGTTGTAAAAAAAAGTCTGATAATATGAAAAAAAAGGATAATATGAAGGAACTACTTTTTTTAAATCTTTTTTTTTTTTAAATAAAAGAAAGAACAGAGTTAAATGAAACTTGAACAAACAGGTAAAAGTTAAAATAATCGAAGGAAGAATATCAATGGGGTGCCCTAGATCATCCCATCTCTTTTATATTTTCCTTTAGTTTCTTTGTTTTTTTTTTTTTTTTTTTTTTTTTAGAAGAGCATACATTGGACTTCGGTCTAACGTTACAATACCTGTATTGCCTATTTTATCTTTTAGCAATGTACATTTCGTTATTGTGTTTTGATAAGATCCTTTCAGGTACAAGGAGAACGTTTTCATGGTTCTTTGCTAGGGAATATTTTCTTCTATAGTTCTTTTTACTTTTTTGTTATTTCTCTCTTTCGGTGTTTCATTCTTTTACCTTTCATATCTGAACATTCCGACATTTTATACTATTTGTAACTTTGCTTTCTCGATTCCACGCATAAATACATACACTTGTTATAATTCTTACATATATATACACACAAACACACAATACATACACAGAAGAAGAATATAAACACGTTGAAGTTTATATGTGTATGCCTTAACACGCAACATATAAATAAATCACCTTACACACATATGTGTATGTATGTATGTATGTATGTATGGATGTGTAGGAAAGTTTGCTTTGTCCACAAGACGGCGGTTTGCAGGAGGCTAACTTTATCGATTAGGTTAGTCAGGGTATCCTGACAAGTACATCGTTTTTCATGGCACTCCCTTTTGCCGAAGGGTCCTTTGCTCCGACCAAAAAGCACCAGCAGCATCCTAGATCACCTTCTTAAGGTATAGCAACTTGATAAACGACTACAGTCGATCCCACTACGTGGTTATTCGTAAGATCGTTTCGAATGAATTTTAGCGAATCGTGTCGTATATCTTCGTTAGTGGGTGTTATCTGTCTCCACTTTGAGTAAAGTAAGTAAGAACTTACTCGTGTTTGTCTAGTAATGCATTTTTTTTTCTTTTTTTGGGGAAAGCTTTTTTACTTTTCATTTTTTTTTTTGTTCTCAAGATAAAACAACAGACGTTGATGTTGGTTCATTTTACGAATTTGAGTTCATTTTTTTTGTTCTGAAAAGTATACGTTTCGTCTCGTCTCGTCTCGTCTGGGAATTGTTTAATTAAATTGTTAGACAGATATTTTTGTAGTAGAAAAGTTTACATTATTATTATTATTATTATTATTATTCTTTTTTGTAGTTTGTTGATTTATAGTTTTTAAAATAGTAGTTAGAAGAATAATTAAATGTACTCGTATTGTAATACAATAAACTATATAACGATAAGATATTATTATAGAATTATTAGTCAGTAATGCATGTAAAATAATAATACTATAATAATAATTAAAAGTTAAATAATAATATTAATAATAATAATAATTATTATTATTATAAAATCTATATTAAATATAGTATAATAATAATAATAATTATATAAAAAAGAAAATATTCATAAACTAATGAAACTATTGTAGATAATATTGATCGTAGTGGTTGGTAGAGAATTTTTAGTATAAATTATAATTAATAAATAGTTCATTTTAGATGTAAGAAATATATTAAGAAAATGAAAATGTATCAAATGTATTTGAAAATATTTCGTATAATTCATGAATTCAACTAACGTCAGATATTTCATTTCAACGTTTCACAGTTACTCGAATAATAGAAATATTACAAATATTAATTAACTAAAATATTACTCCAGCAATGGAATGAATATAAATTACGAGTAAGAAAATGTAATAGAAATGAATAAAAGAAATAATAAATAACACGAAGGAATGAAATTCATGGTATTTTATTAAATGTTTCTCTTAACTCGCCACAATTGTTATTTGTTAGTTAGTTTGTATAAATTGAAAAAGTAGAAGGATGTTTGGTCCTCTTGTTGTTTGCCCATTGTGTGTTGATGTTTGAGTAAGCCTAGTCTGACGTTTGCTCGTTCTCACCTGATGGATAGATGGATAGATAGATGGTTGTGGTTTTCTCTCATGGATCAAATTAATCTCGTTTAAAAGCCAAATATATTGGTGTATAAGAAGAACGTTGAACAGTTAAGATGGTTATCATCATCATCATAATCATCATCGTGATTTCTTTGAGCTTTCATTTAAAGCTTTTGTTCTTTTTACTTATTCATTTTTAATCTTTATCTATCCTCTCTCTTTTTATCTCTTTATCTTTTCTACCTTGATATATTTATGATTATGGTATGAATAAGACTCGTCTAAGTAAAACGTTTACATATTTTCACATTGCAAATGAAGAATATCATTTCCCCTTACACCCCTTCTCAAAGTCTTCGTTTTCATTATTAAAGAAATATAGAAATAAAGAGAGAAAAGCTTTAATTAGATTAAATCCAATTAAAAGCACAAATCAAAAAGCTTTTTGATCGTAACTATTGTTTCTCTTTATGTTCGTTAACGTTCGTTAGCGTAGTTGCTTGATTATTTTTTTCTTTTCTTTTTTTTTTTCAACGTACAAATGAAGAAATATTCTTCGATATTATAATAAAGACAGGGTGAAGTGAAGAAGGGGTGGTGAAAATCTAATTATCGATAATATTCGCGTACCATTAATTCTTTTATAATATAATATAATATTATGCAAAATAAGATCTTCGTGAGATGTATTTTGAAATAAGAAACTTCGGGTTCTCTTCTCTTCTCTTGTGAATTCGATGAAATGGAAAAAATAAGAGCTTTAAGGATAAGATATATAGTACCTTTTTCTGGGCCATTTATGATTGGCCAGTAGCCACGTACATACTTAAAAGCTGGATATTTGAAAGAAGAAGGTATACTTTGGGATGAAGATGTTTCTTTCTTTTTTCTTTCTTTCTTTCTTTCTTTCTTTCTTTCTTTCTTTCTTTCCATCTTTCTTTTATTTATTTCTTTCTTTCTTTCTCAAACTGAAGGATTTTTACTTGGCTCGTGCGTTCAATGAAGACGTCTCAGCAGACATTTCTTATTTTCTCTCCTTACTACGAATGGATTTGTCGAAAGAACTTATACATCGTTCTATTTCTTCCTTATTGACTACTCTTTTCTCCATTATTCCAATTCTTTATCCAGATCTGTGGTTAACCGCAAAGTACCATCTAAAAAAGAAAAAAAAATATATATGAAAGAGATAGACAATCAGAATTCGCAGACGAACGATTCATAGAAATCAAAAAGATAAGATTTATTATATTTTATATTTTCTTTGTAATTTTAATACTAATACTTACTTTTGTATATATATATATATATATATATATATATATATATATATAATTTTTATAAATAATAAATTAAATTTATTGTAATACATTATAATAAAATATTATATACATAATTTATATTATATAATAATAAATTATGTTTATTACAATATTATATAATAAATATTATTAATAATAAATTATATTAAATAAAATATATAATATTAAAATACATATTATTATTATTATTAAAATATTCTTTTAAATCAGTTCAATTTTTGTCTTACAATTCAACTTTTATTCCCTCGTACAAACACACAGGTTTTTATTTTATTTTCTTTTTGTTTTTTTTGGGGGGGGGGGGTGGAGGGGGTTTAGGGTTTTAGATTGATCTTAAATTCCCTATTATCGTTCACATTCATGTTTTGTCTTCTATTCCTTCATTTGTCGTTTCCTATTTTATTTTTGTTTCATTTTTTTTTTTATATTTCTCTTTCAAATTTTCAACTCTCACAACATCGATCGTTTTATTTATTGTGAATAGAAATGTTTACCCATTCATGAGTTGTTCTTCACGTTTTAACACTGTTTCACGTGGTAATTAAGTTAATTCCAGGTCAGGGAAGAAATTATAGCACGAATCTTGTTGAATAGAACACACACCCACATACACATACACACATATACATACACTCTTTCTGAATCGTCAAGATATTTTACCTTGAATCCAGAATTTTTTGACGTTTTTAAAAATAATGTTAAGGAGGTAATTAATTTTGCTAGACGATTAATCGTGATTATTTGGTTCTTGTATTTTCTTCTTTTTTTTTTCTTTTTTTATTCAAATCATTTACGAAAGAGTAAATACCCATTGGAGAAGTAAGTATCTTATTGGTGAAATAAAAAAAAAAAGGGAAACAAGTGACTTTTTTTTAATGAGTACCTTACACGAGTTAAGACCGTTAACACGAAGTAACAACTCACAGTTTGTTCCCTTTTTCAATTCCTTCTTTTCCACCTCACCCTTCCTTCTTCTCTCTTTGATTTTTTTACTTTTCTTTTTCTCTTCTCGTCTCTTCTCTTCTCTTCTTTTTTCTTCTCTTGAAGATCTTGATGACCTTCGGCCGGATGCGCATTCTTTTCTGCTTGAACGCCAAAGGAAAGGTTTAGGCACGGTGTAAACCAGTTCTGCTGACATAGATAAAAAGTGAACCTAGGTGATTCTAAGAAGTGCAAGTCTTATTTAGACATAAGTTGTTTCACCAAAATTCTTATCATTCAATCCGTCTGCATCCTTATAACGATATTCCAGTAAATTATTACTTAAATAGTTTATATCAACATAATAATATTAAATATATCATGTTATGATGAAAATTGTTTCTTTTTATCATAAATGTTAAGATTGTTTTATCATGAAAAAAAAAAAAAAAAAAAAGGAAAAAAAACTTGTTTCTAGATTTAACGAGATAATTTTAATCTATAATGATTTTTATAATATTATATTATATTTCGTAGAAAATATGTTAAATATAGAAATAGTTTAAAGATAATTTAAGTTATATTATTCCTTTATTGATATTTGGGTTTTGGTGTTATGGTGTTTTTTAAATTCTTGGTTAATGGTGTAAATTATAATTTATATTAATAAATATAATCAAAAAAAAAGAAACAATTATATTATAATATTTATTTTGGATTTTTGAATTTTGGTGCTTTGAAATTCTTAATTAAGGCTTTATAAATTAAAACCTATATTAAATATAATAATTCTTGATTATTGTTGTGTAAATTAAAATTTATATTACATATAATCATTTTTGATTAATAGTGTAAATTAAAATTTTAGTGTTAATAGTAAACTCTAAATTTGTTTAATGTAAATTACAATTTAGATTGTCTGTCTTAAAAAAAATCCTTGATTAATTTGGTATGTTTGTATTTATGGTTAATGGTGTAAATTTAAATGTATATTAAATAAATATAATAAAGAAACGATTATATATATGTATATATATGAAAGGGGGAGGGGGGGGGGGTTTATAAAATTTTCGTCAGATTGGAATCACGAAAATCGACATTCCTCAATCGCGAGAATACACAAAATGTTGTCGACCTCGTGAGCAAGGCCACCCAGTGCATTTATATATATGTATATATATACATATATACAACACCCTGCATGTATTTTCGACGGTATCTCCTTTTCGCTTCGTCGATTCGTGCTCGTCGACGGAATGCTAATTAGTCGGGGAACATGTTAACGGTTATTGGTTTTCGCCCGTTGTGTGTGAGACTCCGCGAATACTAATTATTTGTTTCTACTCTCTACTACGAAATATCCGAATTTATAATGAAAATCAAGTCGTCGAGGAGGAAAAAAAGAAAAGAAAAAAGAAATAGAAAAAAAAACGTTATTCTAACAATTTATTGTATTTCCGATCTAGTTGCTGCTGCTTGTTTGTTGTTCATTTGGTTTTCTCGAAGAGAAAGAAAAAGGAAAAAAGTAAAAAAAAGAAAAAAAAAAAGAAAAAAAAGAAAAAAAAAAACCAGAGCTAATTAATACTTTTACCATAAATTTCGATATTACTTGAACGATAATTTAACGTATAGACTTTAATGCATTATTTTATTCTTTTTTTTTCGATGAAAGAATAAAACGTATTTCACACACAAAAAAAATATATATATATATCTCAATCGAGTATTTCCAATATTCCCATGTAATTTTATTATTTGTTCTATAAATGTGTGTGCAGTACTTTTGATATATTATAATATATTAATAGAAAAAGTAAATGAATACAAGAATATAATGCTTTTGTGTATTTTTTTTTTTTTCTATTTATTCGTGAACAAATTGAATAATTACTATTATATTTTATTATGCTATATTTTATTTTACTTATATTACTTTATTATATTAATTTATTTACTTATATTTATTACTTATATTATTTTTAGCAAAATGTATTAATAACTCTTATTAATAACTTATATTAATTACTCTTATATTATTTTTAGTAATATAAGTAAATAATATCTTATATTATTTACTTATATTGCTTTATTATATTAATTATTTATATTATTTTTAGGAAAATATAATAATAGCTTATATTATTGACTTATACTACGTTATTATATTAACCTTGTTATTTATATTAATTACTTATATTATTTTTAGCAAAATATAACCATAGCTTATATTATTTAATTAAATTACTTTATTATATTAATTACTTATACTATTTTTAGCAAAATATAATAATAGCTTATATTATTTACTTATAATAATTATTATAAATAATAATCACACACCCAGCAAATGATATTACTATTATTATTATTATTATTATTATTATTATTATTATTATTATTATTATTATTATTATTCGGAAGGTATTCGAGTGGAGGAAAATAATGTTTTTTCGTTCTCTCCTTCTTTACTTTCTCTCTCTCTCTCTCTCTCTCTCTCTCTCTCTCTCGCACATTTTCGCAGTTTTTTTTAGAAATTCTAAAAGAAAAAAGAAAAGAAGAAAGGTATATATATATATATATATATATATATGTATAAAGATTTTTCTCAACGAACTTTCTCGCGTGCATTTTTTTTTCTACGATTCTATGGGAAATGTGAGGTTATGGAAGATGAAGAAACAGAAGAAGAAGAAGAAGAAGAAGAAGAAGAAGTAATAGTAGTAGATAGTAGTAGTAGTAGTAGAAAGAAAAAGAAGAGTAGAAGAGAGGATTGCCAGTACTTGCCGGTAATCCTACTTAGGAAGTTCGGTAATACCGAGGCTATGAATAACGGTAAGATTACGTGGCAAAAGTCTTTCGACGTTGGCCGATCTTTTCAATCCCCATCCTCGCTTTTCCACCATCTTTTTCTACTCGTAGGGTAAGAAGAAGAACTTTCGAATCTTCGTATGGGTCCGTCTTCTGCGTTACGAACTTTATCTCTTCATTTCTTGTATTTCTTTCTTTTTTTCTTTCTTTCTTTCTTTTTTTTTTTCTTCTTCTTCTTCTTCTTCTTTATTTTCACTTTTGAATTTGGAAATTTTGGAATCTTACATTTATTTCAGTTCGTGCAGATTTTTGGTAGATGGCATAATGTTCTTTTGCTAAAAAAAAAAAAAAAAAAACCCTGAAAAGTTCTGCGAACAACGAAATTTTCAGATTATCTTTCAAGATGAATAAAAGATTGTGCAACATAATGGCACTTGTATATCATTTAGTAAATAATACAATAATTTATTAAATATAATACTAAAAGAAAAACTTAAATGCGTTACATTTCAATCTTCGTTCAAATAATCAGCACGAACTTTTTCGAACAATCTAATATTTTATTTATTTTTGTATCAAAAAAAAATGTACAAATCTATACGACGTTTAAAAACCATTCGTATTTTATATTCCATGCAAAATAAAAAATAATATATAAATATATATATATATATATATATATATATATATATATATATATATATATTATTATTTTTTATTTTGTATTTATTACATTACATTATATGAATGTATGTATTTCGTATCGAGGAATGTTTCGTATCTGATTATGAGTTTGTATTCTATTTTAGGATAAAACTGTAGTATGTGTGTGTGTACGCTTGTTTGATTTAAAACAAACCTTTTGTATACTTTAACAGAATTTCTGATAAATATTTCATTCCGATTATTCGGTAATTTGTTTTGTTTTTTATTTTTATTTTTTTTTATTTCTTTCATTTTTTTTTTATTTTGTTATTTTTATTCAATCGTTTCATTAATTTTCAACGAGAACATTTTTCTTTTCTCTCTCTTTCTCTCTTTCTCTCTTTCTCGTTTTCTCGTTTTCTCGTTTAAATGGATTTTGCATTTTGAAAACGTTGAAGTTGTCACTCTGAAATTTTAAGCAGCACTTTCCGCAGTACATAAATAAACTCAACTACGAGTAACATTTGGTTCAACCAGTTTGCCATATAACCGGTAGTCAGGAAAAAGGGTTAATAAGCTTACAAAAGGATGTTGCAATTCGTATGGGGAAGAATTAAATTCAATAGAATTGTAACATTCTATTTTCTATTATGAAAAGTTATGACTAGTGAATCCTCTCTTTTTTCTTTTTTTTTTTTTTTGGTATAGTAATTACAATAAGAGACTCTTTCCTTGTAAAATTGTATTTCAAAAAAAGTACCCTAAAGCCATATTCGATTCGATCGGTCGACGGTTATTGTACCACGAACAAAAGCTTAGAAAGAGCTGGCCATTTTTTTTTTTTACAGATCATAGGGAAAAAAAAAAAAGTATTGGGGAAAATTTGTTCAAACTTATTATTACTTTTTTCTTTTCTTTTAAATCTCGAATATGTTATCGAGCTTTTTAAAAGAAGTAAAAAAAAAAAAAATTTTAATCAATTTTATTTAATTAGGAACATTTGTATATGTAGAGAAACAAGAATGAATTTCTTTTTTTTTTCCAATAATTTACATTTGATGTTTTCAATTTATGTTAGTTGATGTTTCAGCAAAACAAAACAAGGGAAAATATTGTTATTATTGAAATAATTTCGTATAAAAATAATCTGATGCGTGTATAGTGTATTTTTATGTTTAAATTCACGTAAATTGATGTTTCAAAAAAACCAAACGGAAAATATGAAATTCGATCGAGACATAAATTTGACAGATCGGAAGTACCAGACACATCGTTCGTACCTTCGTACCTTCGTACTTTCGTTTTAGTACCGATCCATAACGGAAGGACGAATAATGTAAAGAGTTTGCGTTCCTTTTCCGATTTGTATGGTACCTTTGGCCAAAATCCAGAAACGAAAATCCATCGAACGTGATTTTCGAAAAACGATCTTTCACTTTCCGTCGAACGTGAAGTACTTTACAAACATCATTCGTCCGAGAAATGTCTTTAGCAAGATATCAAACTTCAAGATTTTATTTTAAAAATAAAAATCCTTCTTTTTCTTCTTTTATATTCTACTATTTAAACATTAGTTATAAATTGTTGCTATTAGATATTTTCTTATTATTATTATTATTATTTTTATTATTATTGGTATTGATAAATATGCAGAAATTTATTTTCAAAAAGGGTTGATAATAAAACCTGATAGTTGTCATTGCATTGAATATTTTCAATGTGAAAAACAATTTTCATTTGTTTTGTCAATCGAAACAATTTTCGTTTTATTCTTGTATTTTTTTATTTTTTTTTTTTTTATTTAATAAAACTATCACAAATACTTGCTTTACACGTATATGAAAACTATTTCGAGTTTATTTGGAAAGATTGAAATATTACACAAGTTTTAAATACTGAAATATATACATATATATATATATATATATATATATATATATATATATATATATATATATATATATATATAAATTTTATTGTTGTTGTATAAATTGATTTAAAAAACAATTTTCATTTATTTTGTCAATCGAAAAAATGTTCGTTTTATTCTAATTTTTTTTTTTTTTTTTATTTAATAAAACTATCACAGATACTTGCTTACACGTATATGAAAACTACTACGAGTTTATTTGAAAAGATTGAAATATTACGCAAGTTTTAGTTACTGAAATATATATATATATATATATAAAAGAATGTTTTTTTCTTTTTTTCTTTTTTTTATCATATAAATTGATAGAGCTAAATTGTAAAATCTTATAATAAAATTTTGTAAAAGTTTTACGTGCATAGAAAATAAATCAAAGCGTCACGCAGTATCGGCAGCTGTCCGGTCCATGTGGCATCTACCTAAAAGTAAAATACCAGTCGATGGTCACGTGTTTGGTTTTTTTTTTATCAATACGTATGTGTGAGTGTTCGCACAGGTGTATGCTTTTTCTATGTATACAAATGAATGTATAGTAAGTTTGCATCGTGTAGGTATGCAAGCGTGAAAGCGTGAAAAAACGAAGAAGAAGAAGAACAGTAGAAGAAGAAGAATCGTTGAAAACGAATTTTAAATATTCGACTGCGACCGCAGAATTTGATTGAAAACTATTTTTTTTTTTTTTTTTTCTATCGTACTGTACTATTCCGAATTGTTTTCCACGTTTTCCCCTACCTCTCACGAATGTTTCTATTTTTTTGTTCTCACCACCCCCCCCTCCCCACTGCCTTGTTTTTTTCTTTCTTTTTTTTTTTTTTCTTTAAATTTATTATTATTGTGAGAATGTGTAGACTTTTATTTCTAATAAGTAAGACATACCTGTGAGAACATATTTTTAAATGGCATGGGATAGTTTATTGTTTATTATTTAGAACACTCTTATATATGGAAAGTAAAAAATAATTTGTTTAATTACTTTGTTCAATTGTCTTTAATTAATTATTATGGGGTTCGTATTTGTTCGATCAATATTTCATTACGAACAATTAATATCTGTAATTAATATAATATTAATCATTGGCAATTTATTATAATTTATACTTACAAAGATTTGTTTATATATATATTCTTGTCATTCATATTACAAATTATTGACCAATTAAATACAAAGTTAATTAACCTTTTTGCAACGACGTTTACAAATGCATTTTGTATTATACATTATACATATATATATATACAAATATTATCCGGACGTATTTAATTTGTTCGTAATTTTCTCTTTCTGCGTTGTTGATTATTATTTAAGAGCAATTATTTCGCGAACGTTACGATGGTAATCTGATCTTACCTTGTCCCGCATAAGAAATTACTTTCGTAAAATATAAAGTTACTTCGAATAGAAAGAGAATTAAGAAGCCAGTAAGTTAGATCATATTTCTGTTGTTATATATATATATAATTAAATAATTAAATATATATTAATAAATAATATATAATATTTATATTAATAAATTATATTAATATATAATAATTAATATATATAATATATGTAAATTATAAATATATTATATTAATATAAAATATTATATTATATATTAAAATTATATAATATAGTATTAATTTTTTTCTCATCTTTCTTAATCAAAGAAATTAATTAAATATATTAAAGATATTTTTTTTTTTTTAGGAAGGATGTAACAGGGAAAATTTATAATTTTAATTTTTTCAGAATTTCTTTATGAAAATAATAAAAAGAAAAAAAGAAACAGTCGTATTAAAAACTTAAAATATAATACCACTCTAACGTTGGTAAAAAAATATTACATTTATGAAAATTTCTTATGAAAATATGTTAAGTGCATGATAAAATTCATGTAGAATATTTTATTATACATATATGTGTATGTATGTATGTTTACTTTTGAAAAACATTCGTAAAATGTTTCCATTGCAAATCGTTGCAGAATGACGAAGCCACACAAGGTTCAACAAAACTAAACCACCAAATTGAAAACAAGCATACCACAAAAGTTCAACAATTATTCATGATTGATTAAATTGAATTTGATAATTGTTTATTAATGTTCCTTATATAATTTATGGTTTAATATAACAATATTATAATGCATACAGATGATTAAATATTTTAAATATCGTTTTACGAATTTTTATCTTCTAAAGATTTCTTCATTTTTGTTTGTTTGTTTGTTTGTTTTTTTATTTGAAGATTCATTATTGAAAAGAAATTATTCAGACAAGAGTTGTACCGTTTTTAAGAGGGGTGGGAGGGGGGGGGGAAGGGGAAATACGACGTCTTCTCTTTTTCTATTTATTCTATTTATTCTATTTTTTTTTTTCCTTTTTAATGAAAAACTTTCGAGATAATGTCAATATTATACTTTACCTTTTGAAATAATAAAATCTACGTTCTTTCTCTTATTCTTTTTTTTTTCTTGTTTTATGTTTAAGTATAAACGATAAGATATTTTACGTAAATGAAAGAAGATACATACTTTTTTTTTTATAATCTGAGAATTATTTCTTTAATTCTCGTAAAACTGATAAAATATTCAAATATTCAAATGAAAAATTAACTCGAATATATTTTATATTCAAATCGTTGTAATCAGTTTCGAAAGATAAAACGATGTACTCGCATTTTTTTTATATAAAAAAAAAAATAAAACCTTTTTTTTCTGTCTACCGTATAGAAAATGTTAAATATGAAATCGTTTTTCTTATAATTCATTGGAACGAAAGAAATAACACGCTCGAATTTAATGTACAGTTCAGACTAAGATAATATACAATAAAAGTGATTTGATATGTGCCTATAATTAAGAAAGTGGTCTCTAAGTTATATATCTCTTCTTTTGAGACATTTAAAGATTTATAATTGAACATTATACGAATTTTACACAATATTGAAATAACAAACATCATCTAACGATTCATTTTTGATAATATCGTTTTTAAATTACATTGAATTTATTTAGTTTAATAATAATGATAAACTGATGAACTGATTTTTTTATTAATTTTTACTTAGACCACTTTCATAATTATGGGCACACACATATATATATATTTAATTATGGATATAACACACTGAAAGTATAATTAGTGAACTTACGACTAAGGACAGATACAGACAGATTTATACAGACAGACTGATTGTATAATTAGTGGACGCCCTTTTACTTATTTTCACATATTTAGATCAGAAATGAGCTACACCAATAGCAGAAGGATCTACCCCCATAGTCCACCGATGAGTACAGCCTATGGTTTTTTCGGTAATGGAAACTATGCATAAAAGAACTTTGTCTAGAATATTGGAATATCATTTCTTTATATGGTGTGTCACATGTGTTTACATAGGAATCCGAAACCTCTCAAAGGGCCCGACACTGCACAAAAGATTTTTGTCGCACCAATACATCTCGATAATTCTTAAGTTTGTTTTTTATTATGATTTTATGGCCCTCCTAAAATATTCCTCTTAATCTTCCAATGGGGAGTATTTTCTTTCGATAAAATCGATAGCGTATTTAAACAGAAAATAAAAAAATAACAAGAAAAGAACTCAATATTTTATAGTTTTATCGTCTACATTAGTTTCAATTTAAAAAACGACGAGATGAAAACAGAAATATTGTTATTAAAAATTCATTAATAAACATTGTAGTCTCATTTCTCTCTTTACCTGCACCCCCTCCCCCACCGCCACACACACGTGTATATTAATTAAAAAATAATGTTAAATAAATTACAAGTTATTTCGTAGATTATTTTTCAATATTATGCTTTATACGATGTGGAAACTTCGGTTTCCTTGTTGTTTTAAGTAAAACATTTTATTTTTGTGAAATAATATAAAAAACGAAAGTGCGTGTGTGTGTGTGTGTGTATGTTAGAAAGAAAGAAATAATGAGATAGAAGAATAACAGTTTATATATCGCGAGTATTACTCTCGTTATACGTAAATAACCTTCGGCAATTTATATAAACAACATTAAATAAAAGAACATTCGTCGTTGACATTGTGTCAGTCTAACCGTGGATTTCGAAAAGTATGGTTGTCTGGATTTATACTACGTGTTTTAAAACTACAATATACATTTCTTGCGATTAATTATCAAGGTATTAAAAGTATATCTATATATTATAATATACTTTATTATTATTATCGATTGTGTTTAAATTAAATTAATAAATTATATGTGTGTTTCTTTATTTTAAACGTTCATATAACCAGTGATGATTTCTAATTGCATAATTTTGATTTGAATAAAATATAATGATGGTAATTATTCAATATTATAAATACTATGTGTGTGTGTGTGTGTTTGCGTGTATATTGTATATTATTCTTTATTATATTTTATATATTTATATAAGAAGCTTATATATAATATAAATATATTAATAAAATAATATATAATATAAAATATATAAATATTTTAATATAATATTAATTATATAATATTTAATATAATATTAATAATATTCAATATAATATTTAATATATTATAATATTAAATATATATATTTATTCATATTTTATTATATTTTTTTTATATATTTATTATATTTTTTAATTGAAATATTGTTACAAAAATATATTTATATATTCCAAATAAAATTTATTACAATACTTTTATATATTAATTCATATAGCAACAAATTAAATCCTTTATACATGCATAAATATCTTTAAATAATTCATTACTCAAGGTGTTAAATGAATTTCGATATTAAGAAATATTTTTATAATCGTATAACAATAGGAATAAAAAAGAATGAACATGAAAATTGTTAAAAAGAAATGTATTATTATTAACTTTCTTTCAATAATTTTCTCGTCTTGAATCTATTCTTTGTTCTATTTTTTCTATTTTTCTTTTTTTACTATCTTTTATTCTTGACTTCGTACTTGCATTGGAATTCGTATTATCATTCGTCGAACTAACTTTACCTTTCGGTTTTTTATTTTATTTTATTTTATTTTTTTTTTTTTATTTTAATGTCTTGAGGGCAAATTTCCCAGAAGTCGTGAAATAAGGTGGTGGGTACGATCGAGACCGGAATATGATTAGAAGGAACTTGGCCTTCTCATCTTGGAACACCCACCCCATTCTCCCCCTCCCATCAGTGAAGATTCCATTAGACTGTTCTCTCGAAGATGCTGGTCAAGAGGTTGACTGGGGTTCCTTCATTTTCTTTCTTTTTCTATTTTTCTTTCTTCTTCTTCTTCTTCTTCTTCTTCTTCTTTCTCTTTCTCTCGTATTATGTCTCTCTTTTTTCTCAATTTTATTCTTTGATATTCTATTTTTCAGTTGTAAGCCTATTTTTCCGAGAACGTAAATAAATTATTCAAATATTTTATTATAATAAATTAAATAAAAATATATTTGTGTATTTTGAAAATTGATTTTTCTCTTTTAATTACACGACCAATTTATTTAGAAAATATTCTGCCGTTTTAAAAAAAGGAGGATTTATAATTAAATTATTTTATTATAATAATAGTTTATATATATAATTATACTATGTGTGATTATTATAAAAAAATATAATAATATATTGTATAATTAGTAAAATTATTTTTATTTATTTTATATTTTTATATTATAATTTTATATTGTATTTTTATTTATATAATATAATTAATTTATTAATTTATATATATATATATATATTAAATATATATAATTAAACTATATAATTTACAATATATATTCCATTACCTTCTTCCTCTCTCTTTCTTTCTATTTTTAAATAAAAATAAATCATAGATAATTTTTGAAACCTAGACCACCATATATATTAATTTTATTATATTTTATTTCAATGATGTAATATCGTATATCTTTTTAACATTCTTAACACGATATGGTATAATTGAAACGCAATGAAACAACGTATATATATATATATATATATGATGTATTTAATAAACCAATTGGAATTTCATTTCTATCAAATAATGTGTTTAAGTTCATCTTGACAGGATAGAAGAGAATGAGAGAAAGAGAGAGAGAGTGAGAGAGAGAAGTAAGCATCGAATAACTAATAACCTATTTCGACGGTCGGTGAACAATTTAGTAAACGCGTACTTCGAATAACCACCCAAACTTCCTCCTACCGAACCTTTCCGGACGAAGCACGAAGATTAACTATTGTAGTAACGTACTTGGAATATATTTGCATAATCCTGACTTTAATGTACGCCGAACAGACTCGTAGCCTATTAATCGTTCTGAAAGCTGACGCGCGATATGATGCGAAGTTGATTTCACTGAGTTCATTAGTCATACCTTCGATTTTAATGAATTTATCTGCATATTAGTATAACAAGAAATACATACATACCTATATATATACACACACACACGCATACTCTATATATACCTACACCAGTAAATAGAAAATTATCGTTGATAAATGATATCGATTAAAAAGGTGTAGGAGTGGGGGAAAGGAATTTAATGTTCATTTATCTATCACACAACATTTGGGCATTTATTTTTACAAAAACGTGAACTTATCAAATTTGATTTATTATTTTCAAAGCAAAATATGCTACGATAAATCGTAATTCGTTGAAAACTTAACAAGTTCAACAATATCTTAAGTCAAAAGAGAAAAGGGATAGAATAGAATTTAATTAATCTCGTAATGCGGTGTTCTAATCGGACCAATGTACGATCGTGTTAACCTATAAGAAGTTCTTCGGGTTCACGTTCCACCTTTCTATACAACACACCCTTCTTGAAGATACCTGCTGTTAAAGTTACCGTCTGGTGGTGGTGGTGGTGGTGGCTTGCCGGCATCTTCTTGAAATTGTATCGACTAATTACGGATACACGAAGGTGAACAGCAAGAATTTGCTAATTGAAGTTGGGTTGGCATGCCTTCTAAAGCCAGGACGAAATTACATTCGTGGAATGGTCGAAAAGAGAGGAGGAAAACTAAGGAGAGAATAGTAAGAGCTATGGAAAGAGAAGAGAATGAGAGTGAGTGAGAAGGAAGAACAGTTGCAAAGGTATGGTTCTTATTAGAGGGTACCATCTGGCACCACTTATTGTGCTGTGATTCGTCCCAGGGATATTGCTACTTAAAATATTATTATTTAAATGAGATATATTATATATATCATGAAATAGGAATTTTCTTTTTTTCTTTTATTTATTTATCAAATTATATATTCGTTGGATTACGTTGTACGATCGTTGTTTCTCTTAAAATATGATTATTTTCTAAATTGGATAATTAATTTTTCTTTTTTTTTTTTTTTTTTTTAAGATATATTACCGAACTTATCGAATAAGAAATTTATTCGAAAATAATAAATAGATATATCTATATTTAGTTAGTATAAAATAAATTTGTGTTCCGATTAAAGTTGAAATATTAATAAATGTTAACAGACTGTTTAGAGAATGTTGTAGGGGTTGGTTGAACGTGTTTACGTTGATGCTGGTTTTATTTTATTTTTTTTTTTTGTATTTTATTTAATCGGGTAGTAATAAAAGTGTTATTTTATTTAAAATTTAGGTTATACTTTTGAAATGTTTTATTTTTTTTATTTTAACAAGATTTTCATTTTTCATTTACAAGAAAATCTAACCTGAATTATTCGATAAAATTCAACGTCCCATGAAAGATACATGCGTGAATCACCAATAAAACACACCTGACTCAACCTCATGATTATACATTATACATTATTAATAAATACACACTATAGATGATGAATTATGCGATTTATATAAATGTTCGTATAATTAAATTAGAATAAATATGGTTGTAGATAACGTCAGGATCGGATTTCACGGAATGATCGGAACTATATCGATTTGAAAGCGTAAATGCGAACTCGTGCTACTTCAGAAGGGTCGTAGGGTGCGTTTATGTAGGATGTTCGTCTCTTAGGGCATGTGGAGCGTGAAGATGCCAGTGGTCTCACGCAAACATGTCGTCTACCGCCTGAAATTAGGAGAGCAGCTCACATTGTGGCTGTTCTCGGATAGCCCGACAATGGCTTAATTAATTTCACTCTGATCCCATTGCTCATAAATGGAGAATCTTGTTATCGTTATTATAACCATAACTATATTTGTTATTAACGATTGGTGGGAAAAAGTTTCGCTTTTTCTCATATTTCGCTTGATTTTTTTGATATTTTTCATCTGCACGAATAAAGAATACTTTTTTTTTTTTTTATTAGATATAGAATAATTTAGACATACTTTTGGTTTTTCGAAAACACATTAATTAGTTTATTAAATTTTTTTTCAAATAATAATCGAAAATTCGTTTAAATGATCGAACGTTTTTAAAAAGAAAATAAAAGTTTAGTTAAAAATATCATTTATCATCGTAGAGTTGACTTTTTGATCAAATTTGAAAATATTATTATATTTATTCTGTTTTTTCGCAAATTAGTTTTCTGGTTTTAATAAGGTTTTAATTAAATATTTAAAAATACATTTGACTGTGTGCCACCGTTATTAAAGATATTATAATCCAACGTTTTTATTCATTTTATTAAAAAAAAAAAAAAAAAAAAAAAAAAAAAAATGTTCATCGCGTATCTCCGTACACGTTCGTTATATTTACATTCATATACATATATATACACACAATACATAGATACATACCATACATACGTACGTATTTGAGAGATAAAATCTGATAAAAGTCAACGTCACGTAACGATGCACTTTACACGTGGAACGTTTTCGAGATTGCATCAAATTTTCGTTTTTCGTTACGTGATGAACGTCGGAGTTACCTTAAAATTAGGTGAACATCAAATTTATATAATTAAATATCCCATCTATCTATTCGCATCACCGCAAATTAGTTTTGAAGTATTCTAACACATGCTGAGTGCTCAATTTGTTCCCTTAAAGGTATTTATACATGCATACATACATACATATATGTGAATTACCTTTTTTGATTCGATTAAATCATATCTACGTATTTAACTGGAACAGATAAATTATATTGAAAATATCAAAGTACAAATAATAATATTAAAATGTATATCGTAAAGGGATCGTTGCAAGTTAATACATGTGAGTTACATTAATACAGTAAAATTATATGGTAATTGTGTAGAATATAGTTGAATCAATGTTAGATGTTTGAAGTTTATTGTTTATCTATTTGTTATGATAATCCGTGATAATATAAGTCTCTGTCTGTTTATTCTGACGATAGAATTTATTATTTAAACATTTATATTCTTACGTGAAATAAATAAGTCAATATTCCAGTTAAATTAGTTAAATCTCGGATTAGTTTGAATTTTGTTCTCTCGTTTAATCATTTCAAGATAAATTACGTAAACAACCAATCTTTTTTTATTTTTTTTAATTTTTATTTTTTTTTTAACTATATTCATGTATTTCAAATTAGATTTTATGTATGAGGAACACGTTAGTATATATATATTTTTTTTATTAAGTAATTAGTTTGCACAAAAATTGTACAAATACGAACTTTTTGAAATGAACGAAAAAAAAATCTATCTTGCTTTTTTCCCACGTTTGATAAAACGTGGTATAAATTTCGAAGGGTTATTTTTTTTTTTTTTTAAATCGTCAGTCTGACATTCCGACCAATGAAAAATTTCCTTCGTGATTTTTTTTATTTTTTTATTAATACGTAGAAAGTAATGAAAGTTAAGTTGTGCTTTTTTTTTTCTTGCATGCACCTATTTCTCTAATAGCTTTACTATTACAAATATGATGAACTATTTTTACCTGAATTTGTAAACTTTTCGTTATTTCATTCAAGCTCGGTCAACTCATTTTCACGTTGGTCAGTGTAAAAAAAATTTGTTTCAAATGAATCACCACATTTATTCTTTTCCTCTTTCTATGGGCAATTATTTCAAACGCAATAGAACTCGCGGAATTTTTCTCTTCAAGTCGTATGCAATTTTTTTTTTATACTTTCTACTTCATCCCTGATTCTGTGTTTTTATCTTTTGTCTTAAAAAAAAAAAAAAAAACAAACGAATTTCATTTGGTTAAATGTTTTTTTTTTTTTTTTTTTTTTTTGACAAGGAACATCTACACACACGAAACCTTTTCAATCTCGATCTATACTATTTCTTAATAAATAATGAACGTTTTGTATTTGAAAGATATCAGATAAATTATTTAATTGAATATAAGTTTTGCCATAATATCGAATATCAAATAGAATTGTTAATTTTTTGTCTTTTTTTTGAATTATTTTCTCTGCATCCTTTACTCATTCATTAAACTTATTTACCAATCGCGTTTCCTTTCCAACTAAACTTTTTTCTTCAATCGAGAAATTGTCTAAAAGTATTTAACGATAAGTAAACTGAATCAATTCATCGATTCATCGAAATGAAATGTGTTTACCAGAGAAGAAGAGTAATAATAATAATAATAATATAAATATTTAATTAAAGTCATTATTAATGAACACTTTAACAATTAATAAAATCTTGACGTAGTTATAATTGACTAATAATTACTGATACTTCATTTACCATCCAATTTAATTTCTTTCCTATCAAATTATTACCTTGCAAATTAAAGTGCACTCACTCTCTCTCTCTCTCTCTCTCTCTCTCTCTTTGCTTTGACTTTTAAGTACCGTTCATTGAAACATTATTGCTATTCAATCGAATTAATAAAAAAAAAAAAAAAAAAAAAAGCAAATTAATAAACCAGTGATCTCGTTTATGTATCATAAATTTATTTTTGCACATGTGTGTGTGTGTGTATTATTTGTCATTTAAATGTTAATATCCAAAAATACAATAATTATTGTAACGAATTAGTTAATTTAATGTATTTTCTATTTTAATAGAAATCTGTTAGCATTTCTATCACATGACATGTTCTATAATCAAAGAAAGAGAGAGAGAGAGAGAGAGAGAGAGAGAATGAGAGAGAAATAGATAGAGGGAAAGTGATTAAAGGGTAGATAGATACTTTGGGTCACCGCATTGCATGCGTAAAGCACGTTGGACGACGATAATAATACTAACGTAACACGTCAAATCGTGAAATTAGTATTCGATTAGGTCACGTTGAACCTGGTCGATAATTAGCCGAAGCCAAATTGTTTGTTCGACGATCTCGAGTTCGCATTGACAGAAAGGGAGGGCCTGCTTGTATTTTAACACCCCTAGTATTGAGTACGAGAGAGAGAGAACGAGAGAGAGAGAGTATCATCTGGTTTTGATCGATTGTTTAAAGCATGGGGCCAAGTTTAAATGGCCGATTTCAATTTTGTACGAAATATTCTCCAATCTGTACAATGCCCAATTGTGTCTATGTACGTGTTTATATGTGTGTGTGAGAGATCATTGTTGCAATCGATCGTTAACAATCTAACGAGTTTAGTTAAGTGTGTCGGACGTTGATTAACTACGTCCCATTTGATTTGCTCGTATAAACGTAAGCGTGACGTTTGTAAATTATACCAAGGTAGTACCTACCCTTTACGTTCTATGAAAATGAATTTTTTTTATTTTTATTATTTTTTTTTTTTTTTTTTTTTTTTCATAGGACCCATCGTAAAAATTTGAATGGAGAAACGACAATAAATACACCCCCTTTCACCTCTAACTCGTGTATACATTGATTATATTATACTTAGGTTTATTCTCCTAATCCTAGTCACCCTTTCAATCCCTCACCCTTCTCATACACATCATTTCAACTACCCCTTTTGCCCATATTTCCTCCCCTATCGTCTTCACTATTCGTTCACATCGATAAGAGTAGAAATAAAAATCGAAAATCTTGCTAGGATTTTCTCCTCCGACCTATCGACGTTGGAAGAAGAAGAAGAAGAAGAAGAAGAAGACGAGGTGTGGGGTGGGGTGAGGGTGGGGTGAGGGGCGCGTTCAAGTGCGTTCTCTTCGGTCTTCGGGACGATAAAATCAAAGTTAAATCCACGTCGAATAGCAAGAACGCATTCAGCCAAGAAAGAAGAGGAAACCTTTTGCTAGATCGATATTTCGATATTTCCAACAGAACGGAACTTAACCGAACCGTACCGAACCGAATCTAACCGAACCGAACACCGAGCTATTGAGCTTTTTCTTATTTTTTCTTATTTTTCTTTTTTTTGTTGCTTCTGTCTTTCTATCCTTAAACCACCATATACCAAAACCCCACTTTCCCAACCCCTGCTAACTCGTTCAACCCAACGTCTTTTGGGTTACGCATTTTGCTCCTTCAGGCAATCGTTCTTTCGAACGAGTGAACCTTTCTCTCTCTCTCTCTCTCTCTCTCTCTCTCTCTCTCTCTCTCTCTCTCTCTTATGATACACACGTTCATTCTCATCCTATGAGGAAAATCATAAATCATTTTACTATGATGTATAATATATATATATACACGATAAAAGAGAAAAATGTAAACCAACGTAACTCGTTTAAAATTATTTTTCATCGTCATAACAATTCTAATTTATAAAATTTTATTAATTTTCTTTTTTCTATTCGAATGAATATTTAATTAGCATTTTTTTGTTTTCCAAAGATGAATAATAGTTTTAATTTGTTTCATACCTTTTCTTATTCGTTGTACAAATCACGAATAAAATTTCCAATATAGTTTAGTTTTTGATATTTTTATATCATATTAAATTTATTTTAACATTAACCCCTAATTTTTAAAAAATAATCAAATGCAATTTTCAAATTGCATTGTAATTAATTGAAAAGAACAAATTTGTATTTATTAAAAATAACAATTAAATATGTGTATATACATATACATATAAAGATTATTATTAATTATTAGGAGATGTAACACAATACTTTTTGCCATATATATATATATATATATCTGCATCAAATTACTAGAAATTACTTATTATACACACACGACAAGAGTGGCAAGGTATTGGTATGAGAGGACAGAGGGTGAGAGAAATGGGGAGGGAGGGGGGCCAATGGTTTAGTGGTAACCAGCTTTATCAGCCAATTAGCTGCATTTCTGTCAGGGGTCAATTCCTAATCTCCTAACAACATGTATATACTAGTGTGTTATCTCGTCTGAACATAATTAAGGTAATAATCGTTAGTAATATCGACTGATTTCAAATTATTATATCGAAAGATTTGTAGAGAAAATGGTAGAAATTCTAAGCGAATTATATTTTCCTCCTCTTAATATTTATTCATTTACAACTACTACAACAACAACAAATTCTATTGATTATTTTTAAAGGTATGATCCTTTTTTTTATTTTTTTATTTTTTTTTTGTGGTTCTCGATAAATGTTATCGGATTTTGTCGTCTGTGTAATACTGTTATACTACTTGAAAAAGATCTAAAAGAAAAAGAGAAAGACAAATAGAAAAAGAAGAAAGGGAGAAAGAAAATAAGAAAAAAAAAGAAAAGGGGAAAAGGTAAAGAGAAACTAGTCAGACTTTTCATTCTTGTATGTAACTTACGTAAGTATGTTGGTAAGTGTGTACTTACTTGGACACTTGGGCTAAGGTTTTATCGTTACTGGTACCTTGGACTTTTGTGGCCATCGACCCGGTCATTCTCCCTCGATTCTCTCACTCTCTCTCTCTCTCTCTCTCTCTCTCTCTCTCTCTCTCTCTCTCTCTCTGTCTCATTCTTTACGTTTCACTTCTTATCTTTCTTCTTCGTGCGTGCGACACGGAAGAAGATCCCGAACGATAAAGCTTCCTGTAACTGCCACTAACGAACACATCCGTCTATCGATCGTCGTTTACTACTTAAAGGACAACTTTCTGATGCTTTTTCAAATAAATCGATAAATTTGTCCTATTTTTATCTAAGCTCAATTGTAAATGATACTATTCTCTCTTTCTCTTTTTTTTTTTTTTTAATAGAATCATTTATTTGTTCAGTTAAAACTCATATTTTTATGTATTATCGATGATTTGTAGGAAGACATTTGAAATTATTTTTAATTAATAAAAATATAATCATATTTTTTTTATTTATAACTCGATCATCAATGCTAGGAGTCCTTCTGTGTATTACTATGGCATACATTATATATGTATATATTTATTTTGAATTTTTTTTAACATATAATGGTAGGTCTAGTTTAGCGTTTCGAAGAATTATGTATTTTTGATTATTATATTGTATTATATATTATTTTACTTATATTTATTACTATAATTATATTTATATATTAATAATTATATTAATATATTTATTTATATTTAATATAATAATTATATTATTATATTCTTTATTGTATTATGTAATTTTGTATTTAATAGTTGTTGAAGAAGTTCTAATTTTTATTAGGATGATACGTTCAACAGGATTAAAACAATATGTTCTGATTTTATTTTTGTATCTTTGCCAATTTGCCTATGATACAAAGTTTTTATTATCTTTAACATGTGTGAAATAAATAATAAAATCAATTTAAAAAGTAATTAATAACGTTTTAATTTTAATTCAGTATATTGTTTTAATTAAATTCAAATAATTGTTTGTATTTTTGTTTTGTATTATTTGAAAATGCAAAAATTTGTATTAAAATTTTGACAGGTAATTTGAACGGTTGTTATTTGCTGTACGTGTCTCTAGCGGTTAATAATAATTTTTAACAAGAAAAAAAATATATTATAATATATTCTCATCGTCTTTCACGATGCCGAGAAAATGATCGAGTAGAGAGAGTATGAAAAAAGAAAAAAAAATACAAATAAGATCATGATTGATATGGGAGAGAAAGAAAGGATATCGTTCGTCATTTCCTTAATAATTATTTATAATTTATGTATTCTTATTTAATCACCGTCCTACGACTCACGAAAGGCAATTGGTATTTCTGCTTTTTTTTAAACTTCCCGTCAATTTAAATAACGCGTTATTGTTAGACGAGTCTAAGGATTCTTAATGTTAGTTTGCTAATTTGCAACATAAGATAAAAGATTTTGGTAAAATAAAAAAATATTTGTTTCTTTTATTTTTGACAAATATATGTATATGCAAATGGATTACATAATATTTGACAATTATTTTAACATGATAATGTCAAGATTACACAATATATATATATATACATATATATGTAATTATAAAATAATAAAGTTTGATATAATAAAAATATATAATAAAATTAATTTAATTTTTTTAATTAATTATTATTATTTTAATTAATATCATTTCTATAATATATAATATATAATATAATACAATATATATATATATATATATATATATATATATATATATATATATATATATAATATTTTATTTATTATAATTAATTTTATTATAATTATTATTTTAAGTTTATTATAATTATTATATATATATATAAGAAAGCTTGATATAATAATAGAAACAAATAATAAAATAAAATACTAATTATAATAAAATTACTGAAGAAAAAAAAGAAGAAAAAAAAAACAAAAATTTTCATCATTCAAATAATAATAATTTAAATTAAGGTATTACATTTTACTTTCGTATGTTGGTAATATAATGAGATAAAAGATAGAAATAGAGAAAGAGAGATAGAGAGATAGTTTAAATTGAAGACGGTTAATATAGCACTGCAAACGTTATCGTATCTTGGCTGAATCCAAATACATGTGTATACGCATACACATGTGTATGTTTATACATATACACATGTATATATTCTCTTTCCATTCTCTTGTCATATATTCGCATGTATCTTTCGGAATGCTCATCGCCTCGGAATAATCCTACACGAAGATATGCTCGACTCGCAATGGAGAATGCGAATGCGATTTGGTAATAGGTTACGGGTATGGAAGTGGGTATAGTTTGCTATCTTCGTTTAAATCGATATGCTGCTCACGTTGACTCGTTATAATCCGCTTTGCTGATAGAATGATGGAAAATCGGTTACTAATAGGCGCCTATCTATGAAAGTAAACTACAACTTTTTTTTCTTATTCTTAGTCTGCGTCTTTTTTGCAAACCAATGCACCATCATCCCTTTTCTTCATTTTTTGCTTTGAATATGGAGCATTGAATAATTGTATTTTATCGTTTCTATTCTGTAAAATAATTTTATTTTTAATTATTTGTGATATAAGTTGAAATATCTTATATTTGAGATAATGAAAATAAGTCAATTTATAATGGAATAGTTATATTATATTATATAAATATATTATTATATTAATATATTAATATATTATGTTTATAAATATATATATATATATATTACATTATTTTTTATTATATATATTATATTAATATTTATATTATATTATATAATTATATTATTTGGACTAAATAATGGTAATTGGTCCAAATAATAAAATTTATAAATATAATATGAAAATAATATAAATATATAATAAATATATTATAAAATTATATATATATATATAATATTTTAATTTAATTAATATTATTATATATAATTTTATTATATAATTAATTATATATTATAATATATTTAAATTTAATATATAAATAAATATTATTATATATATATAAATATTTAAATTAATAATATATTACATAATTAAATAATATTTTAAAAATGTGTATATATATATTATATATTTAATATTTTAATTTAATTAATATTATATATTTAATTTATATAGTATATAATATACTATATAATAATATAAATATATTATATAAATAATATATAATATAAAATTTAATATTATTTTAATTTTAATATTATATTATATTATATTATATATATATATATATATATATATATATATATATATATATTATGGAATATAATAAGAAAAAAAAATAAAAGGGTCAGTTGAGGGTGAAAAGAAGCAATCGATAAGGGAAATAAGTAATTTTTCTTTGTCTCTTATCACTCTGTCGAAGGGTAGTTTGAACGTGGGCAAACACATTGTCTCGATCAACTAAAATGCCAACTACTTTAGCAATGACATCCCTTTTTTTTCCTTTTTCTTTTTTGTCATCCTAAGTTAACCCTGCAAGCACCACGTAAAAGAACGTTGATACGTTTTTTTCTTCTTTTTTTTCTTTTCCTTTTTCTTTTTCTTTTTCCTATTTCGCGGTGACAAAAATTACTTTCTTTATTTTTGCACAAGGAATATAAAACATGGGATGAGTATAGGGAAATAAGCCAAACTTTTTTTTCTCTACGTGTTGCTTTTTCCTATCTTTTTTGTTTTCTGTGTGTGTGTTTTTTTTTTTCGTTTTTTTTTTGTTTTTGTTGTTTTTAGTTTTTATTCAAAGTTAAAAGCTTTTTATAACGAACACGCGAGAAATTATCACACTCCCGGTGTCGTTTTATCGAAAGAAACAATTTTTCTTTGACGTTGGTGCATCATCAAAATTCAGATTTCCATGCAATTCCGTATAGCTCGAAAAAAACCCTTTTTTTTTTTATTTCTTTCAAGTTGAAACAAAATGAAAGGAAAGATTGTGTTTCATCGTTATAGTCTCTCACTTAATTCCGTTAAAAGACAAATTGAACAATTAAAAAATAATCAGCATAAGGGTTATAAAAATTTGATGAGAGGAAGTACCAATTTAAAGTTTACTAAAATATCACGTACAATAAAAAAGAAAAATATTATGAATTAATACCAAAGACTTAAAAACGAGTGTTACCTAAAAATCCATAATTTTGTTCGTGGATTTTATTTCTTCTCTGTTTTCTCATTCTGCTATTTTAAAAATCGTATATTTAAAACCAAATGAATTTAAGATTGTCTCTTATTTTCAAACTTGTCTTTTAACAAACCATTTTAACTAATAAAAGTCTGAATATAGTTAATCACAATTTGTATAAAACTTTAATACAAAAGTTATCAACTTAGGGTTACTATTTATAAAAACAAAAATTATTAAATAATATATATATATATATATATCAAAGATTTCAAAAATGATTTAAAAAAAACCAATTGGATCTCAAATGTCATATATTTGTCATAAATCTTCATTTTTAGTTATTTTTATTCTACGTTGGCATTTTTAATATTTTTTTTTGTTTTTTTTTTTTTTGATCAAACAAATACCAAACTTATTTATAAAGTTACAGAATTACTCTTTTGTGTGTGTATACCTTTTTATATTAACTAAACAAAAATCATAATAATAAATACTAAACTAGCATAAGGTCATCCCTACTATTCTGTAATTAATCCTTTAACCAATATTTATAATATATTACATAAAAATATTAAATAATAATATTATTATTAATTTATATTATTATTATTAATATTATTATTATTATATAATATTATTATTAATTTATATTATTATTATTAATATTATTATTATTATATAATATTATTAAATATTATTAAATATTATTATAAAATAATATATAATATTAATAATATTATCATAAATATTATATAATAATAATAATAATATAATTATTATTATATAATATTAATATTTAATTTAATAATAAATAATTAATAATATAAAAATAATTAAATATTAATATTCATTATTATTATATAATAAATATATATTAAATATATTATATTTAATATTATTTATAATATATTATATATAATATTATTTTTTTATTATAATATAATAATATACTATATATATATATATATTACATATAATAATACATAATAATAAAATATATAAAAATATTTAAGCAAATTACAATATTTTACTCTTATATATATATATATATATATATATATATATATATATATATATATATATTTTTATCTTAACTAAACAAAAATCATAATACTATTTTAATAGTAACAATTATTAAATATATCTAACTCATTATAATTGAATATGAAATATTATCCATCAACCATAGATGACAAATATTTATCAAGGAAACAACAATGAAGCTTATGTATGACGTTGAGAGGTGTTATCTTATGACGATGTGAAGGATTAAGTTTCAAGCATCGTAGAGCTTGCACTTTGAACTCCTGCTTATGGTACTCAAAGCGTATATCTGCTCAACGTTTATGCTCCAGATCGACCTTTTCTATCTCGTTTCTTTGTCATCATCATCATCATCTTCTTCTTCCTCTTCCTCTTCCTCTTCCTCTTTTTCTTCTTCTTATTTTCTTGATCCTAACACCTTTTTTCGTTGTTATACTCGTAAATATTTGCACTAGACGTGTTTCGCATTTTCACGGATCGACGGGGGTTGTTTTATATATCCAAGTACCAAGTGAATTCTAGTCAGGGGTAATTTATCCCCCCTACCAATTCCCTCAACCCCTCTCTCTCATGCACTTTCTTCTATCTCTTCATCTATCTATCTTATCTATCTATATATCTATCTGTCTTTAATTCTTTCTTTCTCATTTTGTTCGTTGCAAGTTAGACCGTTAAGAACACGAAATCCAGTTAATCCTTAACAAGCGGATACACTACTCGTATTATCTCAAACCCCTTCCCCCCTTCCTCCCCTTCCCCCCCTTCCTCCTACCCTCTTTTTCGCGTGTCTCTTTTTTACCCCCTTTCTTTTTTCTTTTTTCTTTCGCAAAGTCTTATTCGTTTCGTATCACTGTTTTTTTTTTGGTTCTTTTTTTTTTTTTTTTGTAGAAACATTATTTTAAGATACAACCGAATTATTTCATTTATCTCTTCTCATTAATTATTTAATTTTTCTTCTTTGAAAAATTATTATAAGAAAATTGAAATACATTCGAAATATTTCATATATTTCTACTCCTGTGTTGTTATTTTTATTTCACTCACATCTGATCAAGAAAAAAAAAAAAAAATTCATAGACGAATACTTGGGTTTCTTTATTATTTATTTTCATCTTCTTCTTTTTCTTCTTTTTTTTTTTTTTTCTTTATTATATATCTACTCGTTTTAAATAAGAAATAAGGTTGAAGAGAGAGGATTGAGAAGATGGTAGAAGGTGGTAGAGGTAGTGAAATATACTTGAAAAGTAAAATACTATCACCGTTAGCTTCTCCTCGGTGCATCATCTTCTTTCTACCAATGATACCTCGCAAAATCTGACCTGTGTATGCGATTTTGTATGTACATAAAATAAAGAAAGATAGAGAATGAATGAATGAATGAATGAATGAATGAATGAATGAGTTTGTGAGCGAGTGAGTGAGTGAGTGAGTGAAGAAGAGAAAGAGAATAAAATAGAACTTGAGTTTTAGGTGAATTATGTATAACATCAGGTATCCAACATCTGTCGCAATAACTTCGAAGTATATTTCAAGACACATATTTTTTTATTACTGTGTTAAAAAAGATTTTAATTATTTATTTATTTAATTATAGTAATAATAACAACAATAACTATAATAATAATAATAGTAATAATAATAATTAATTTTTTATTTTAGTTTTGGTAATACAATGCACGTTTCTTAAATACGAATATAAATAATATCTCGTAAATGAATTTCAACAAGAACACTAACAATAATAATAATAATAATAATAATTAATATTTCTTTTCAGTATCAGTGTAAAATACACGTATCTTAAATACGAATAAATAATATCTCGATGATAAATAATTTTTTATTTTAATTTTAGTGCAAGATGCATGCACGTTTCTTAAATAGGAATAAATAATATCTCGCAAATGAATTTCAACAAGAACACTAACAATAATAATAATAATAATAATAATTAATTTTTCTTTTCAGTATTAGTGTAAAATATACGTATCCTTAAATACAAATAAATAATATCTCGCAAATAAATTTCTATTGGTACGTTAAGATTGATAGAATTAATTGATTCGATGAACTGAACTTCGCTTTTTTACGTTCATTTTTTTTTCCTGTGAATCCTCAGTGGATTCGTTCGAACAGTCCCTTTTTTTTCAATATCTCTTCGTCCCTCGGATCATCCCCTCTCTCTTTCCCCTTTCCCTTCTTACGTTTCTTTCTTTCTTTCTTTCTACGTGGTAAAAAAGAGAAAGAGAGAGAGAGAGAGAGATAGGGGGAAAAGGAAAGATAAAACAAAAATCTATGGTGTCACCGTTAAGCATGAACCGGTCTGTTCGGGTTTTCATTTGAGATACCAAAGTACAGCAGCAGCATCTTCTAAAGACGACGAAGACGACGACGACGACAACGACGACGACGCTCCTCTTAAAGGCATCAATTTGCGAAGGACAAGTGTGTGACGGTGACAAATTGCTTGGATCGTACTTGGAGATTGCTGTCCGTGAACCGAGTTTGTTAGCCGATCCTTGATGAAAAACCTGTTCCATCCTACGGGAAAATGAATTCTTATTTTTTGTGTATGTGTGCTGTTATCGATTTCTTCACCACCACTTTTACCTTCTCACTTAATCTCATTCTTCTTTATATATCTATCTTTTCATTCATTTTTTTTTTTTATTATAGTAATTAATATTTTAACTTATACATAATAATATATAATATAATATAATATATTATTAAATGAAGATAATTCATAAATATTTATTTTATTATCATTTAATATAAAATAATATATTATTATATTATTATAATAATTATATTATATTATTATTTTTATATGTATAATTATTATATTATATTAATTTAAAAATAATTATATTATATTAAATATATAATATATAATATAATATAATATTATATATTATAATTATTATATATTGGGTTGGCAACTAAGTCATTGGTAATTTAAAAAAAACCACTTATCGACAAAATCCGCAATTATTTACTTGCCAACCTAACATATAATATAATATTAATAATTAATATTATAATTTATGAATTAATCCAAATTGACGAAAATTATTATTCATATTTTTTATTATTATTTAATATATACTTTGTATATTTTATTATTATACTATTGATTATAGTTATTAGTGTGTCATGAAAATAAGTCGCCAAAAATCTACAGTTTCCGTGCTAAACTAGAAAATTTACTTTCAGCTTTCTGTCTTCGTCTATTAGATTCTTCTTTTTTTTTTTTCTTTTAAGAAAAGAAAAAAAGGGGTTGATCTTTTCTTTTTCTTTTTTTCTGTTTTTTTTTTTTTGCGTTCCGTTATAAGGGTGAACGCCTATATGGAATAAGTTTCGCGTGCCTTGAGGCTATGGCGATAAAAATTCACCCACTCGGTGTACTTCTTCTTTGTTCTTAAGGCACAACCTGTGAGAAGAGAGAAAGAGAGAATAAGTAAGCTAAAGAAAGAAAAAGAATGACTGAATAGGTGCGGGAAAAGTGTGGGTAGGGAGGGGGTAGTTGGGTTGGTGGGTGGGTGGGTGGACTGGTAGGAGGTTTAAGGAGAAATTCCTAGGGGATTTAGGGAAACGCGAAAGTTTGTTCGGGCAATGCGCCGTTAAATTAAATTACAGCGAAATGGCTGGTACGAATTTTCCAACCTGGTGGTGGTGCCACTGTACCGTATCGATGTTGGAAGAAAAAAAAAACATTTTGTGATAAAAAATTTTGACATAACGTATATATATATATTATAAGTATCCCATGTACGATAATGTCCATCTATTATCCATCATTTACGACAAATTATTATAATAATATATTATAAATTATATATTATTAAATATATATACAATAATTATATACATTTAATTTTTAAATTATATAGATATAATTAATTGTTATTTTATAATATATTTTATAATATATTAAAATACAAATTATTGCATTTATAATAAAATTTTATATATTATTTTATAATATATATAATTTTTAATTATTTTTTAATTTATATATATATTTATTTATTTATTTATCTAAAAATATAATTATTATAATTAAATACTATATATAATTATATATTTAATAATATATATATAATTTATATTTATATATTATATATTTAGTAATATATAAATTTTATATACATATATTATTAAATTATAATAATAAATATTTATATTAATTACACCTATTGATAAATAAAATCGACGAAAAATCTTAAAAAGATTTAACATAGAAATTTTCTTCCTTTTTGTTTTTTGTTTTCCTAAACTCGTAAACAGTATTTTAAACGAATGGTCTACACTAAAAGGATATAAATTCTAACCGTAGAAATAATCCATGAACCAACTTTAAAATCAAAGATTCAAGAAGGAGGAAGGGGGTGGAGGAGGAGGAGGAGGAGAGGGTGGAGGTTTGCGTTCTGTTTATACCACCATAAATCGTGGTTTCCTTACACGAATGCTTTAGATATCCTGCAAAAAGTATTAAACAAAGTATAGTAAAGCAAAACAAGGCAAAACGAAGTATAGGATATCATTAGGGCAGATTTAAAAGTAAATAAAAGGAGTAGTATAAATTGTCTTATATATGTACATACACCTACACATACTTATAATAATATATATATATATATATATATATAGATATACTTTCAAATTTTTTGCTGATAAAAAAAAGAAATCGATAAATGTATAATACTCTTTTCTTCCTTCATTCTTTTTGTCTTTTTTTTCTTTTAGGTTAACGACTCCAAACGATTTCACACGATTTAGAAATTCCCTACCATTTTGTTTCTTTCACGAATGGTGGCTATTCTTTTTAGCATTAGTGTGTTATTCTTCAGGCCGACTAGGATTACCAGAGTAAGAAGAAAGTAGCGTCGTATTTTACGGAATCCTTCCATTCCTTCTTTTCTTTCTTCCTTCCTACCTCCCTTCCTTCCTTCCTTCCTTCCTTCCTTCTTTCTCAATGGAATTCTCCAACCCCCACTACCACTACTACTACCCCTCATTTTCCCTTACCATTCCCCTTTATACTTGGTAGCAACCACTTGCTTGTATTACGAATCTCAGTTCCTATTACTTACCAGTACATTAACATAGTACATCATTAGCATTCCCTCGGATCTCGCGTTTGCAGTTCGGTGAGTCCGACAAAATCGCAGTTTATATCCTTTTGCTTCTCTTATTTTATACTTGCTTCGTCGCATCGAAAGAAAGAAAGAAAGGAAGAAAGAAAGAAGAACTATTATGCTACAAGAGAAAACAGTAGTAAGAAAGAAACGTTAGGGGAAGTAGATTGGTTCTTGCTACGTTGGATTATCCACCCACGGGGGTTGTGATCAAAACAACAAAATTCTTTTTTTCTTTCTTTCTTTCTTATTTTTATCTCTTTTTTTTTTACGACTTTTTCGTCTTCTTGAATTTATAAAAGCTTTATAAACTATTCTATTATTATTATTATTATTATTATTATTATTATTATTACTAATATTTATAGTAGTAGTAGTGCTATTCTATTATTGCTGGTATCTTTTTAAATGATTTTCCTATACGTAAATACCTGTTGTTATTTTTTTTTGTAGATTTGGAAACAGAACTTTAACTTTTATTTTTTATATTATCTTGTCCTTTTTTTTCTACTCGAATATAAAAAAGGTTTATAAAATACCCTACTATTATAATAATAATAATTATTATTATTAGTACTATTGTACTATAACTACTACTGTTGGTATCTTTTTAAACGATTTTCCTATACGTAAATACCTGCTGTTATTTGTTTATTTTTTTTTTTTAGATTTGGAAACAGAACTTTAACTTTTATTTTTTATATTATTTTGTCCTTTTTTTCTACTCGAATATAAAAAAGGTTTATAAAATACCCTACTATTATAATAGTAATAATTATTATTATTAGTACTATTGTACTATTACTACTACTGCTGGTATCTTTTTAAACGATTTTCCTATACGTAAATACCAGCTGTTATTTATTTTTTTTTTTTTTTAGATTTAGAAACAGAATTTCTATAGTATTCTACAATAGTAGGTATCATTGGGAAAAGCTGCTAACACAGTAGAAAAAGATAATCGATAGAATGGTAAAACGATGCTATTTTTTATTTTTTTTCTTATTATTCGTTCTATTTATTTCCGTGGTGTATTATTATTCGAACAAATGATTTATAAAGTATAAAGATGAAAGAAAGAAAGAAATAAATAAGGAAGAAAGGAAGGAAAGAAAAGGGGATTGGAAAAATATACAAAAAAAAAAAAAAAAGATATCATGAATTTGTCATTTCAATTCCACGAGTATTATTCTATCGATTCTTTCTCTATTGTTACTTGTTATTGTAAAAAGGAAATATTACAGATATATAGAAAGAGGAAAGATAATACAAGAAGAGGGGTAGGAAGGAAGAAAGAATTAGTTGGTATTTTTTTTTTTTTTGTTGATTATTAATCGTAGCTCGTTTACCCCGTTGTTATCCTTCTTCCACAACGCTTAGTTTAGTAACAGAAAGCTTTGCCTTTTTTTTTTTATTCATTTTCCTTATTTTTTCTTTTTGTTTCACCAACGCGACAAGATAAACAAGGATTTTTTCTCCGTGCGCCCTTCAAGAGTAAATAAAGTAGCTTTTAGAAAAAGTCAACTTATATATACATATATATATATATATTTGTGTAGGTTGAATCTGTACTTGAGACAAGTAAATATTTCCGATGTGAATTTATACTTAAGAAAAAGTACTAGCTCTATATATCTATCTTCTTCATAGTTATTTTATTCCTTTATTTAATATACTTTATCAAAAGTACTTTTTTTTTTTTACATTACTTTACTTACCAAACTCTGTAAATTATGAATATTTCATAATAAAGTATATTAACGTTTCTATCGTTTCCGTTAAAAACGTTTACTTAGTTTCTTTTTAAATGAAAAATTCATTTATGTTACTACTAACAACCACAAACCATTTTCAACCTTTTACTTTATTTTCTTTCTTTTTTTTTTTTTTTTTTTTTTAGTAAATTACTGTAACCTGAGATATCGCGAGAGTAGCCACGGTTTATCGTACTTACGTGTTATTATTCAAATCTGAAGTGATTTGACTGATAATATAATATGACGGGCTAGTTTTTTCAATTCTTATTTTGCATCAGGAGTATATTATTTGAAAGATACTTTCTTAGAAATTGATCATAATGTTTGATTGAATTTTAACATTTCTTTTATCTATACTTATGTTGATACATATAAATTAAGTATACTACACGTATACCGTTGCTCATTTATCTTATAATATATGGAGATATATAATTTGATAAGTTTTGTGATAATAAACAAGTAGATCTGATACATATATAGAAAATTATTATATTTTTATTTTATATATATATATTTATATAATTGTAATATTAATTTAATATTTAATTAATTATTATATATATTATATAATATATAATATATATAATTTAATATAATAATATAATATATATATATTTAGAAAAAAAAAATAATAATAAAAATAATACACACTTTAAAAAATAATTCTTTCACATGTTATTTTTAAGCATAACTTTTCGAAATAAATAATATTCACTAAAAAAAGAAAAAAAAGGAATATTATATATTCTGTATTTATGTTAATTTTTGAAAACTGCACTTTGACGATATAAAACTCGCCAATTTTTTTTTTTTCTATTATAATATATTTACTCAATGTACAAAGTGTGGCAAAATTTGAAGAAAGTGAAGGATGAGAATTTGACTTTATATCTAAAAATAATTTGATAAAAAAAAAAAGATAAAACGTTTGTGGTGGTGTTCTCGTATTTAAAAAAAAAAAAAAAAAAAAACGAAAAAAATTCACGTATGCAAAATTTCTTATGTAAATAATCTTTTCAATAAGTTATCAATTACTACATTTTATCTTTCGTTAAAACGCGTTCGTATTCTCATAGTCTTCTATGTATGTGTGTGTGTGTGTGTGTGTGTGTACGTGTTATGTTTACATATAGGTTTGAGCCGCTTGACTTATTTCATTTATGTTTAGTTTGTTTCTATCCGTCGACGCGTAACATGTGTTCTTACCGTGACATGTGATACGATAATTTATTCAATAAAATAATAAAATACGATTCTTTCAACGATTATTAACAATTCTACGATTAACAGGTAAAGAAAGATATTTTAATTAATAAATATAATTTTATTATTAAATCTTATTAATAATATTAATAATAATGTAAACTATTACCACACACATTTGTAGAAAACACTTTAGCATAAAATTTATGTACAATTCTTTCAACGATTAGCAATAATTCTACGATTAACAAAAAGTAAGGTGTTTTAAATAATAAATATAATTTTATTATTAAATCTTATTATATAATATTAATAATAATATAAACAATTACCACACACATTTGTAGAAAACACTTTAGCATAAAATTTATGTACAATTCTTTCAACGATTAGCAATAATTCTACGATTAACAAAAAGTAAGGTGTTTTAATTAATAAATATAATTTTATTATTAGTTATTAATAATATTAATAATAATAATTAATATTATTATTATTATTACCAATTATTATACCATATATTATTATTACTACTATTACAACCCCTACAAAACACTTTAGCACTTAAAGGTTTAATTACATTTTGTTTTATCAATTTTTAATGTTATAGAAATATTTGGTTGTTTTATTATCGAATAATAAATTTTCTTTTTTTTTTTTCTTTTAACTTCTATTACAAACGTAATTATTATCTCGTCATAAAATGTCTCTCATATAGTTGATTGAGAACATTAACCCACTGATTGATTTGATTTCAGGTCCATCCGAAGAGAACCGATCCCGTACTCTTCTCCGATAATTTGCTGTTCGCATTGCCAATATCATTGAACCCAAGCACTCTGGAATGTTAACGAGGTAAAGTGCACGTTTCTGTCTCTTCCTATCTCTTGTATGTACAGAAATAGAAAGACAAATAGAGAAATAGAGAAATAGAGAGAGAGAGAGAGATAGGGAAAAGAGAAGAATAAGTGAGTGTGACTAAGTGAGAAAGAGAAAGATACAATTATGTGAAGGATCTTGAATGGGTCTCGTGGTTTTGATAACGAAACTCTGACGAGGATATTAATGTTCACGAAAGAAAATGGTTTTAATAAGTTCGCTAAAGTAATGAAAAGCATTCATATAAAACTTTTTCTGCGGTTGGTGACGCTTTAATTGAACGGCGTTTCGTGTAAGGCAGCCCAGCCAGTCAACCCAGCCCAGCCCAGCCCAGCAAGCCAGCCAGGCAAAACCCTCGTCTGGGTTCATCTTTTCTTCTTACTCACTTTTATATATTCTCTCTTTATTTCTTTCTTTCTTTCTTTCTTTCTTTCTTTCTTTCATTCATTCATTCTTTGATTCTTTTTCTCACTTTCTTTGCATATATATATATGTATATTTTTTTTTATTTAAATGTAATACTGTTATGAAACGTTGAAAATGATTAATTCTTTTGAAAATTGTATGAGTAGTTGAGAATTAATGAATTATTTGTTTTATTTTCTTTTTTCTCTTTTTTTTTTTTAAGTAATTTCATTTTAATATTTAAATCGTATTGTTTTTTCTTTTTTCTTTTTGACATACATTAGACATATATAATCGTATTTTAAATCTTTAAGTTTAAATCTAAATATATATATATATATATATATAAGTGTACATGTGTGTATTGTATCTTTAGTTATATAAATTAAATGTGAGATAAATGTAAAAGATAAGAAGAATTGTCAAGTAAAAGAAAAAAAGAAATGAAACGTCTAATAATAAATTACTTCAAAGTCGAAGGTAGTATCTAGATAGCAATTAAAAAAAAAAAAAAAAAAAATCCATCGAAAGCAGCAGCGTTATCGAACTCATTCGAGTGTACACACAAAGATTTTTAAATATTTTTTTTTTTGTAATTTGAATATTATTTAAATATGAATTTTATTAAATTCCTTATTTTATAAATTGTGTATAGCAATTAAAAAAAGAAATAAAAAAGAAAAAAAAATAGAAAATAAAATCCATCGAAAGTTATCGAACTCATTCGAGTGTGCAGACAAAGATTTTTAAATATTTTTTTTTTGTAATTTGAATATTATTTAAATATGAATTTTATTAAATTCCTTATTTTATAAAATTGTGTATATGAATAGAAGAAATATGATAAAGATCGATTATTTTTTATTTTCATTTGATTTGATTTATTCTTATTATTAATTTTATTAGTATTTTTATTTTTATTTTTATTTTCATTTGATCGATTTTATTCTTTATTTGATAAATTGCTAAGTTATAAATATAGGATTTTATATATAAATAGAAGAAGAAATATTATAAAGATCGATAAATTGCTAATTGTCATAGGTTTTTTTTTTTTCGTAAATATTAGATACTTCATTTTCTCATTTCTTCGATTTCGTTTCACAAAACCATCTGGATTCGTCACGACTGCCACCTGGCAAATTCATTAATTTTTCATCGACTTTTCTATCATATATATTTCACATATTTCGATAATTTAAAAATAGTTGAATAAATGTTTTATATATCGTGATATTTTGACAAAATGAAATGATCAATAATATTTTACTATATATATATATATTAGAGAAATTTTCAATTAATAATTTTTTTTTAACTATTTCAATATCCTTTCTGTGAAGAATTTTATTATTAATAGATTATATTTGCATTCATTCGAACAACGAATCAAAGTAATTAATATTCTATCTGTTACTCATGTTACATTTCGTTTACAGATTGTAAATAACGAATTTTACTAGACGCGTGCTATTGTCTAATTACGTTAAAGTATAAATTAATTAAATTATCTTAATTATGTTAGTAATTAATTAATTTAACATTCGTTATAATATATTATGGATATTTATAACAACTTTTTCAATTTCAAATAGACGGGTTGTGCTAATTAGTCGAGTCAGGTTACAAATAAAAATACTTTATATAATATTTATTTTCATATTTGTTATATTTTATACGTATACATACATACATATATATATCACTGTATACGTGATTACTTAACAATTTGATCATTTTCTTTGTGCTACTTCTTTTTTTAACTTTTTTTTCTTCTATATCTCGTCCACGTGTTCGATGTTCACGTAAAAAAGCATTGGAAAGATCTATTTACTTAAATAAAAGAATTTATACAAGTTGCGTATTATCAGATTAGAAAGTCAATGATAAGAGATAAGGAAGATAGGTTGGTTTAGTTGACTGTACAAAATTCATCTATATCGTTGTAGAGTAAAATTAGAAGTCATTCGGAAATCACGGTTATTTTGTTTTTTTTTTTTAATCTGTCTGCAATTTAATTTTCATTACTTTTGGAATTTTGTTGAAATAAAAAAAAAAAAAAAAAAGAAAAAGGATATTATAAGAAAAAGGAGAAAATTTATTCAAGACAAGTGGTGTTTTTGAATGTGTGTGTTACTTTAGTAAATTTGTAAAAAAAAATTTTTGTTTAAAAAGTACGCCCACCGAGTGCTTTATCACAACTTTAAAACTTTATATTTTAAATCGTTCTACTGTTAAGGTAATTACAGTAAAATATCTTTTTATCTTTTTTTTTTCTTTCTTTCTTTCTTCTCTTTTCTTCTAATTTATTTAATGCATATTTTGCATCAGTAGTAGAGAATCGAAATAAATCAACCAATTCGGAAGTTGATCGACCAATAATATTGCTAAGAACTTTTTTCTCTCTTATAAATAATAATTAGATTGAATTTTCTCATTAATATTTTTATCCGAGTGAATTTAATTTCTATTTTTTTTCTTCTTCTTCTTCTTTAGAAAATGTTTTTTCTTCATTTTTTTTTTTTTTTTTATTTCTTTTTTTCTTCTTTTATTATTTTAAGTCGTACGAGAAAATGTCATTAGTCGTTTAAATAAATTAAATCGTCACTGAAAATAAATTGATTCTTTTTTTTTTTTTAGACAAGAAAATGTTCTTTCTTTCTTTTTTTTTTTTTTTGGTTTTTCTTGTTGTTTACTTATTTACCGCGAATATTGCATCATTTATTTTGCATAAATTTGATTCATAATAAATTAATGTTAATCACAACAAAAATTTGTTGTATTTTAAATTGATGGAAAAAAAAAATATGAATGAGTAAAGAAATTTTTATTACTTTTTACAAGAATATTTTTTAATATAATAAAATCTTATTACACGTAATAATAAAAATATATTATAGTTATTTCGATTAAAATTAGATCATAGTTAATGGAAATCAAGTTAAATATATATATATACAGTTTGTTCGTAACATGTAAATGTAAAATTCAAATTGAAATTTTATCTAATATCTTATTTACAGAGACCAAAATTTGTATTTCATTTGTATTATAATTATTCGTAAAATTTGAATGATTTGAAAGAATATGAGTTTAATGAAATTTTTCTAAAAAAAAAAAAAAAAAAAAAAAATTTGACTACGAATAAATGATATCGCGAATAAAAGTAAAAGTCAAATACGTGTTTTTAGATAATGAAGACGTATTCAGTGATGCGTAAATAAGGTTTTTGCGATAAAAAGAATAAAAAGTAAAAAAGAAAAAAAAGAAAGAAAGAACAAATTGAAATTACAGTTGAAATTTATCTGTAAAAATTATAATACTGTATACGAGTCTGACAATCGATAGCATATATATATATATATATCATTGATAAGGTGTTACATTATAGCATTTATTTATTATTTATTTATGATTAATTTTTTATTAATTTTTTAATAATTTCTTATTATTTATTTTGTTATTATTATTATTATTATTATTATTATTTAATTTATTATTATTTATTTATATTTATTTATTATATACAAATATATTAAACAATTTTCTAATTCTAAACATTTATAGAAAGTTCAAATGTATTATAACATTAATTTATTATTTATTCGTTATTAATTTTTTATTATTTATTTTATTATTTCTATTATTTAATTTATTATTATTTATTTATATTTATTTATATTTTTTTTATTATATACAAATATATTAAACAATTTTCTAATTCTAAACATTTATAGAAAGTTCAAATGTATTATAACATTAATTTATTATTTATTCGTTATTAATTTTTTATTATTTATTTTATTATTTTTATTATTTAACTTATTATTATTATAATTAATTATTATTTATTTATATTTATTTATATTTTTTTTATTATATACAAATATATAACAACGTTATTATTCTTTTTCTTTTTTTCCTTTTTGCTTCGTCAAATCACAATTATCAATAATTTCTATTATATCTATATATTAGATTATTTATTATATTTATTATATTAGATTAAAAAAAAAAAAAAAAAAAAATGAAATAAAAGAAAAAGAAAACAATTAATAAAAGTAAAAAAAAAAAAAAAAAATAAAGGAATGGTATTGTAAGTAATCCACGTTTACGTGAAAATAAATTCTCGTCTCGTTTTGATATGTCGTAGTAGTTAAAGTTAAATCCATTTACGAAAAGAGAAAATAGAAGTCTTCTTTAAAAAAAAAAAAAAATGAAAATTAAGCGACTATGAGCGTATGAGAACGAAGAAACAAAAAGAGAGAGAGAGAAAGAAAGAGAGAGAGAGAGAGAGAGGTCATATTAGTAGCGTTAAAAAGGAATGAAAGAAAAAATAAAACAAACGTCGCGGACGCTTTTTGAATTATGAAAGCGGAACACACCTATATCACATTCGTGAAAACGTTTTCTCTCATTTTGCAAATGGCTTCCGGAGTCTTTAAATAGTAGTAGTAGTAATAGTAGTAGTTTGGTACATTCGCATAGCAGGACAATGTAGCCAGCGGCATGTAAGGATCCTGTGGAAAAGGATCCATGTCTCTAAAACACAACCGTGTTTCTTCTTTCATTTCTTCTTCTCCTCGAATCTAAGCGAGATAAATTCTTTTTTTTCTTTTCCTCTTTTTCTTTTTCTTCTTCTTCTTCTTCTTCTTCCCTTTCTTTTTTATTTTTTCTTCCGTGTCTTTTATCACTCGAGTCGCGTATTCTAATTCCACTCCAACCCTGCACCAAGAGGATGTGTTTTCTTTCCTGACGGTTGGCAAACTTCTCTTCTATTCGTTTTTAAGCTTTGCTATTTTGATTTGATTCTTTTCTTATTTTTTTTTCTTCTTCTTCTTCTTCTTATTTTTCTTTTGAACGAAAAATTTGCAGTATTTTCGTCACTTTTTTTTTTTTTTTGTAATTTTAATTTTAATTTTAATGTTAATATTAAGACATTACTCTCTAGTACTTTTACTCGTAAACTTTATAGTTTTTTCTTTTAAAATAAATGTCATTTATATTATTATTATTATTACTTTGTCATTTTAACGCGTTTAAGTGGATGTTCTTTTTTTATTTGGCAAGTTATCGAAAAGTGGAAAAGTGAAAAATGAAAGAAATAGTATTAAATTGTTCTCTTTTTGTATTCACCCTTTTTTATTTTGCGAATTACTCTTTTGTGAAAAAGAGCTTGTATTATAATTGAAATCCAAGTTAAATGAAAGCGAGAAAACGAATACTTTCTGTGTGTATTGTACGAATATATATATATATATTTTTTTTTTTATAGAAGTACGAGTCGTATACGGAAAACGATATAACTTCTATAATACTTTATGGTCGTTAAGTATACAATTTAATTTGTCCTCTCTTCTAGGGAAAAAAAAGGTTGAAACTTCCATTTTTCTTCATTTTTCAAAATGACAAGAAAATTGTTAGGGTTGTTAGTAGTAGTTGGTGGGTAATAGTAATAGTAGTAATAGTAGTAGTAGTATACCTGGAAGGTATGTAAAAACGCATAACACTCATGCTTGTTTTCTTTTTTTTTCTTTTTTTTTTCACGTTATTTTATTGTCATTCCTTGTAGAAAAGGTTTTTCTCCTAACGATTTCCGAGTTTTAATATAAAACGTACAAGAGAGGAGAGAGGGAGAGAGAGAGGGTGGTTTCAAAAAGCTTTTGAAAATCTTTATAAAAGGGTTACATGGGAGAATAAGTGACTCTTTTTCATTTACGTACAAATATTTCTTAATATCAAACAATTTTTCTTTTTTTTTTTTTTTTTTTATCTGTTAACGTAGAATTTCAATTCTTACCTGATGCATATGTCATTGTAAATTTTTGAATAAAGAACAAATTACGAATCAAATGAATATTTGAAAGATAACGAATAATCTTCTCATTCAAAAAAAAAAAAAATAAATTATATATTAAACTAACTATAAATAGTATGCGTTAAAAAATTAGAATAAAATTTTATTATAAACGTAAACATAGGTCATTTAAAGTTTCATACAAAAAAAAAAAAAGAAAGAAGAATGAAAACATTTAATGAATCCGTGGAAAATATGGTTTTTAATTGTATGCAAAACAACTCGTACAATTTTTGGATATTAAATAAATATAAATTAAAAATTGTAATGAACAATTATAAATTATAGTTATCCAACTAAAAATATAAATGTAATTAATTGGTACATCTAATAAATTCATTTCTTATAACTAAAAACGTGAATAAGTTTATTTTTATGAGAACAATGCGGACAATTTTTGGATATTAAATAAATATACATTAAAAATATTAATTAACAATTATAAATTATAGTAATTCAACTGAAAATATAAATGTAATTAATTTGTAAATCAAATCTATGGATTTCCCGTAACAAAAAATGTGAATAATTTTATTTTTATGAGAACAACGCGTACATTTTTTGGATATTAAATAAATACAAATTAAAAATATTAAATAACAATTATAAATTATAGTAATCTAATTTAATATATAAGTATAATTAATCCTTAGAGTTCTATGGACGAATATATGCGTTTGATAAAAATTACCAGAATGGTCTATCGACACATATATACGTGTTTGTTAATATTAATTTAAAATAATGTAATGCATATATTAATTAATTAAATTATATTTAGAAACAAAAATATTAATTATTAAATATAATTAATTATTAAAATCTAGTTAATAATAAACTATTCCATTTCTACAAAACATTTTAGGTAAAAGTGTTCACCACTCAAAGATTTAATTTATAAAACAAATCTATGGATTCACCATGACAAAAAGAAACATGATTTACCAGTTAATCTTTAATAATTACAAAAAGTCAAAAAAAAAAAAAGAAAAAAAAAGAAATAGAAATAGAGAGAGAAAAAAATACAAGAAAAAAAGAAAAACACACAGATAGAGAAAGAGAGAGAGAGAGAGAGAGAGAGAGAGAGAGAGAGAGAGAGAGAGAGGAAAGTTTCTTTCGTACGATATCGATGGAGAGAAGTTCTTGTTTGTTTTTTTTACTTACTTTCTTTTTTTTCTCCTTCTTTTTTTTTTTTTTTTTTTATTGTGTGAAAACACGAAGCACAGCCCGAAGGTACTTACACGTGTGCTTAGCCCCGTGTAAACGTTAGATCCTTCCTCTTTTCTTGGTTTTTACCCTCGTAGAAACGTCAGCGCAACAATGGTCGCCAACTATACGGGGTTCTTCTTTGCACGTTCTCTCGCACGGACGCTTCTTTTACACATTTCTATATATATATATATATACACTTATACATACACATACACACATACATATACCAAAGTCCGAGATACTCGTCGTATTCCTTACAAAACTCGGAATTCAGTCTCTGCGTATCTGTCATGTCAACGTTTATTTTCGCGATCTTATATTTTCTTCTTTTTCTTTTTCTTTTTTTCATTCTCCTTTCGACAAACTAAAAAAGCAAGAGAGAGAGAGAGAGAGAAAGACAGAGTATATCGTTCTTTTTCTTTCTTATTGCAAAGGTAATCTTGAACTATGTCGTAGCATGGACCTTTTCTTATCACAAAATCGACGTTGAGCCGAAAAAAAGAGTAAAAAAAAGAACAAAAAAAATTATATTCAAAGATAAGAAAAAAGTGGGGCCATTTCTTTATTCCGTATTTCAATAGATTTCGAATGGATCTGGGGATGATAAGAAGGGAGGGGTGGGAGGTGGAAGGAATCGTCCAGAATCATTGAAGAAATCTCCGATTCCGATGTTGGGGGTGGTTGGATGGTTGGGTGGGAATAGTAGGACCAAAAGTATGATGAAAAATGAAGACAAATATTTTTTCCTTTTCCAATTTTTTTTTTTTTTTTTTTTATGGAAAGAGAACGCGGGTGGGTTGTTTCAATTTGAATGATATATAAAAAGAAAAAAAAAAGAAAAAAGAAAAAAGGAAAGAATTGTACAAAAGAAAGATGAAGAAAGATTTGGATAATGTTTCTTCTTCTTCTTCTTCTTTTTGTAGAAATATATCGCGAATTATGAATATTTCGTGATTTACATAGTTTGTGTATGTGTCTGTGTGAGAGAGAGAGAGACCATTTGGTTCGAAAAGTGGTTGAGAAAACGGTAAACAAATTGCAAAGTGTAACATTCCCTGGGTTGAACATTTCAATCCTAAAGGTATAATAGTTGAACAAAACTATTGTACAATGACCGAGTTTTGTTGCAAGGGACTTTGTTAAACGGGTCATCTCTCATTTCAAAGTTTATTATACATATTTTGAGTCACATTTTAATCTAAGTGTTAGGAGTAATTTGTGATGAGTGAGAACCTAATGTCGGTAAATTAACCCTAATTTCGTTCTCTAATCAACTTGATATTTTTGATTTTTGATTTTTATATGAATGGAAAGTAATTTTTGTTCTGTTTTTTTTTTTTTTATAGAGACATTTGATTATAATAATTAGTCAATTAATAAATATAATACACCTTTGAAATATGTGAATCGGTTTATGCATTAAACAGAACAAGTAATTAACACGCTTCATTAATTTTTTATTATGAAACATTATGCGTTTGAATTATCATGATTATAAGCAAGAAAATGCACTTGGTCTTTTAATGAATTGTTAAACTTAAATGAACCGATATTTCCATTGGTATAATGAATTTACATTATGTTTACTAAATAATATACAGATAACACCAATAAGATAATTTTATTCAAATATCAATGATGATTAATTTGATTTTTATTTGAAATTATTTAATCTAAATCAATATACTTGAAAATGAAAAGTATTATCATTCGTAAAATAATTATTAAATAATAATAATAATAATAATAATAATTATATATTATATTTAATAAAATAATTGAAGTTGGAAAATAAATACGTCGTTGTAAATGGCTTCTCTCATTTTGTTCGTAAAACGAATTTGAAACCGATCTTGAAGCCTTACCCCAAACCCTTCTTCTTGTTTTTTTCTCCCTTTTTACCTTTTAAAGCGTAAATGTAGGAGAAAGGGAAGAAAGGTTTAGGAAAGTAGTAGGACGATATCAATCGACGTAGCTCGAGGATATATGCGAACACTAACACTTGCAATTGATATTCGTCGATCTTTTACCTCGCATTTTCACCATAGAGCAAACTCTTACCTAGAAGAAGGTTCTTCTCTTCGTGATGGTGGTAGTGGTGGTGGTAGTGGTGGTAGTTGTGGTGGTGGGTATGGTGTGCGAACTTCGCGAATCCGATTTGAACTTCCAATCACGTTTGTGTCTGCTACGGTCTCGCGAGTAATCAGAACGGTTTTACTCTCTTCTCCCTTGACGCATCACTTACGTTTCTCTTTCTCTCTTTCTCTTTCTCTCTTTCTCTGTTTTACTTGTTTTCTTTGTTGATTATAACCATTTGTTTTATTTCCTCTAATTTATTTCCTTTCTACTATCTAAACAAATCGTGAATATCTAACAACTCGAATAAAGAAACTTATTTGTACATTATTTTTTATATTACTATTACAATTGACACAAATTTATTTCTTTTTAAGTTCATCATTCGATAAAATAAAATCTAATGAGAAGATATAATTAATATAATAATTTTTATTACAAATAAATAATTATATTAATAATTTGTGTAATAATATATTACTATTACAATTGACACAAGTTTTGTTTTGTACTCTTCATCATTTGATAAAATTAAATCTAATGAGGATATAATTAATATAATAATTTTTTATTATATTATAATTATAATATAATAATTAATATAATTCATATTTTATTATAATATAATTATATAATGTGTAATAATTAATATAATAATTTTCCATAGAGTGAACAAATTATTATTCATTTTTCATATAGTAATAGTAAATGATATCGTAACGTTTACTCAAATACTTTCAATATGTATAATAAAAATATTAATGTCTAAATATTTAATAATAATTTTGGTTTTTCATAATAAATTAAATTCATTAATCTTCATAAGAATATTTTTATTATATTACTAAATATTAAATGATATTCATAGGATAAAAATATTATATTTGTTTATAGAAATGAAACGTTTATTTTTTCGTATTCGTTTTACTTTTAAGAATGATTTTCAAAAAATAGTAAAAAAAAGTTCGAATAACAAATGTGATTAAAAAAGTTTCTCAATTTGTTTGTTCGTACTTTACACTAATAGATTTCAACTTCGATAGTTTACAAAGCGAGATAGAGATAGATAGAGAGAAAGAGAGAGAGAGAGAGAGAGGGAGAGGGAGAGAGAGATTATTTCTCGTAAAGGTTGTAATCTCCTAGTGTGAGGATCATTTCAGGTGTTATCACGAACAGGTCATCTCTCTGGTCTCTCGCAATTCCTGCGACCAATTTTGCTTGGTTATTACGATCACCGAAACATTATCTCTCGGTGTTAATTGGATCAGTACAATAAACATAGCGTGTAAGTTCTAGAAACCTTGTATACCTCATCCTATATCTCGAAATTTGTGCCTGAGGTATCAGAATTGTGTAACACGGTTTGGTTACACGTATCAAACAAATCTCTCTCTTACTTTAACAATAATTACGAATAGAATGTTGAATTTCTTTGTTAATTTTTGTTTTAATATGAATGCATCTAATTTTAATTTTCATTGACGTTTTTAAGATTTATAATGTTTAAGATTAATTTAATTATAAGAAATATTTGATTATTGTATATCGAATTTCTCTTTTTTTTTTTCTTTATTATGTTTTTCAAAGTAAAATAATATAAAATAATACAAATACATACATATATAAAATATAATATAAAATATAAAAATATAATATAAAATATAAAAATATAATATAAAATATAAAAATATAATATAAAATATAATATAAAATATAAAAATATAATATAAAATATAATATATAATATAAAATATAATATAAAATATATAAAATATGTAAAATATATAAAATAATATAAAATAATATAAAATAATATAAAATAATATAAAATAATATAAAATAATATAAAATAATATAAAATTAAGATCAAAATACTAATTTTCTTGAACAATTTAAAACTCGATGTATATTAAATCTGACATATACTTTCATAAATTAATTATTGTATATCACATGTCGTAGAAAAATCGTCCATCCCCCTTTTTTAAAAATATTTGACATTTTGTCGTTAAAATAAATTTTAATTGTAAAGAAAGAGAGAGAAAACAAAACCTCTATAATCGTTTCTCGTGACTTTTATTTTTTCATCTCGTTCGCGACAAAAAAAGATTGAAAAGAAAAAAAAGAGGAGGAGGAGGAGGAGGAGGATTGTCGTTTTCGTAGAGCTGTGAAATCGAGCGCATGAATCGCAGCCACAGGCATGAATTTGATTAGCCGTTAGGTGTGCTCGCGCATTCTCGTCGTCCGAGGTGGCCCGTTTAAACCCTTCCGGGTACAAGTTTCTACGAGCTACACAATATCCCCTTCGACGCGCGCGTGTCGCCTCTCGGAAATAGGGGGTGTGAGTGAGAATTCAAACCCCACGACTAGTGGGGCTAGTTTGCGGATTGTGTGTGTGTGTGTGTGTGTGTGTCTCTGTTCAGTGTCAGTGTGACCTGTTTGAGAGACCATTTACCTGGCCATTTACCTGCCCATTTACTTGCTCACCTTCGAACTTCGCCAATTTTCTCTTTCTCTCTTTCTCTCTCTGTTTCATACACACACTCATACACATATACGCGTATTTTATTTCTTTCTTATTTTTTTTTTTTTTTTATTCTCTTTTATGTATTATTCATCTTTTTTAAAGATACTTAATAGGGCTATACTTAAACATATTAAATTGTAAGGGGTTTCTTTTTTTAATACTCATGTTCTAAATTTATTTTTATTTTTATGATTAGAAGTTTAAAAAGAAAAAGTAATGAAGGTGTGTGATATATCATATGAGAATAAATTTATAGAATGTGTGATTTATATATATATAGAAGCAAGAAATATTTGCATTTTTACTAATGTTTTTTTTTTTTAAAGTAATTTCATTGATTTTAATGAAGTTCGTGATATCTCTGTACGCTTTTATATAAAAATACAAAATCGTATTTAATAGATAAATTAACATACTCGGATTTCTGCGAGAGAAAAACAGAATGTAGAGTTGAGAAAAAAGGGTTTGGATTAAGGTGGGGTTGGAGGGGATTTAAAAAGGTAAGTTTCGAGTGAAGGGGTAACCTAAGTTTCCGAAGTCACGTAACGACGTTTCGTCGGGGTCACACGATGGCCTCTCGACCTCTCCTTCAATCGAAACTCCGTCAAGGAAAAACAAGTGTTAATTTTAAATTCGAATCTTTTCCTTTTTTTATTTTGTTTTACCTATCTCAAGATATATATAAAAAAAAAGAAGACAAAAGAGAAAGTAAATCTGATTTTTCATTTCTGTTTATTATTAAGAAAGATGTATTTTTATTTTTCTTCTTCTTCTTCTTTTATTGAACTTCTAATTTTTTTGTGGTGAAAAAAAGAGAAAGTATGACAAGTATGTTATAACTGGAAAATTGGAAAACGTTTATCCCATCGTATGGTAAAGAGAATAATAATAGAAGAGCATCCAAGTATCGTAAAGGGTTGGGTGGGGTAGGTACTATACTTATTTGGCTAGGTTCCAAGGACATAGGGGGGTACGCTTGAACGGAATGTCCATTACTCCATTAGCGGGTCACCCTGTTAACTCTTTATCGCTTCTCTACTATATGAGCTTAGTGCTTTCCATCGTTGGTAGGGAAACTTAATGCTTCACATTTCGTATCTCGGATTACCGTAAAATCGTTTCGATGTCTGTTCCATGGCTTGAAGAAGAATATATATATATATATTATTATATATTTGATAGAGAAAGCAAAATGGAAGTATTAGATATAACGTTCATCTCACGGTAAGTTTTCACGGCTATTTTCCTTCAGTTTCTGGTTTAGATGTTCTGTATATATATAATATATATTACATTACTAATATATTCTATATTATATAATAAATACTACTATATAATATATACTAGTAGTATATATGTAGTAGTATATATATATATATATACTAGTACTAACTAGTATAGTTAGTACAGTATAGTATAGGATACTAACTACTAGTACTACTAGTAGCATATAGTACTAGTATAGTATACTAACTATTAAAGTAGTATATATGTAATAGTATATCTATATATAGAGAGAGAGAGATAGATAATATGTATAAGTATATAATTCAGATAATTAGAATGCAAAATATTTCATTTATTTATAATTTTTTTTTTGCAATGATTTCCTTTGAAACTACTAAAGATATTTTATTATACTTTAATTAATTCTATTCTAAGAATAATTTAGTTTCTTTTTTTATTGAAATTATGCAGTGTTTTAATTGAATTTGATTTTATTGATTTTATGATTAATTAATTCGTTATTTACTAAATTAGATTTATAAATTTTTAATCAATCGTAAAGAGATTTCAATGAACATTTTGTAATTGTAGGGTATATAAATATATATATATATATAAGTTATTTCAAATGTTGTCTCATTTAAATTTTATTTGTGATTACATTAAATGGGTTATGATATTATTTATTAAACTGTAGAATTAATATTGGTAATAGCACTTGGCAAATCTTACCGCAAGATTAATTTTATCTTTCTGGCATCGAATCGAAAGTCGATTATTTAGTAAGCTTAAATTAAAATGGAAAAATTGTTATGCTTATAATTTCTTTTTTATTTTGATTTGATTTGATTTGATTTCTTTTTTTTTTTCATTTAAATAACGCTTTAAATTAAACGGAATATTTATTTATTTTTTTTTTATCTTCTTCTACCTTCTACGTTCTTTTATTATTTATAACTCGACGAAATGTATTCGTCGAAGCATTGTGATAGTAAATTCTTTTTTGAAGAAAATATGAAAAACTTGGTGATCCGTATCCGATGAATGTGGTAATGAGAAATAAAAATAAAAATAAAATAAAAAAATTAGAAAAAAAGAAAAAAAAACTTTTGAAGATTATTAGTATTATTATTACAGTGTATCTCGTAAACGCTTGTGGTTGCAATTTCGTGCATCGATGAGCTGGCAAATTTCTCACCAGCAAACACATTTTCTATGCCACGATGACTGCTTCGAGAAAACGGTTAGAGTACGTAACGCTCAAGAGATCTTCATCATCGGATTTTCAACGCTTGCTTGTCTTTTTTCTTTTTTTTTTTTTTTTTTCATTTAATATCTTTTTCCCTCATAATTTGCACGAATATTTTTTGACTGTTATTAATAAAATACTTACTTAAAATTAATATTATCACATAAACTCTTTATAGAAAAAATGTATCACATATTTTACGACCTATTATTCAAATTATTATTATTAAATAAAATTAGTATAATAGTTATAATAAGTATAATATAAATTAAATAAGTATAATATATATAATTATATAAAATAAAATAAAGTAAGTAAAATATTACATTACAGTCATATAATATAAAAGTTATGTATATTATATTATATAGTATACTATATAATATACTAAATATATTAGCATAATATATATAGTATAGTATATTATATATTATATAGTATTACTTAGTATAGCTATAGTTATAGTATAGCATACTATATAGTTGGTAATATAGTATATAATATACTGTATAATTATATAGTATTACAGTATAGTTATAGAGATACTAACTTTATTTAATATATACAGTTATATTATACCTAGTTATACCTAGCTGTACCTAGTTATATTATAGTATAGTAGTATTATATTATAAAATAATAATATTATTTAAACGTGAAAAATAAATTTCTATAAAATCGTAACAGAATACAATATTAATATTTTTTTTCTTTTCATCGTGATTCACGTATTCTCGGGTGACGATAACAAAATAATAATAATAATAATAATAATAATAATAATAATAATAAAAATAAAAATGAAAAAAAGTAACAATATAAAATAATTCTAGAATAAAAGTAATATAAATGGAAAGAAAATACATTCTCTAAGAAATGTGACATATATGAAAGAAAATAACGCATTTCATCTTTCTTGTATTTTATGAAACTGCACTTTAAAATGAATGCAAACAAGTGAAATCGAATTTCACGAGATTCGTGGATGTATAATATATTAAAAAAAGAATCTATATTAAAAAGTAAGATTGAGTATTTCATTGAATTGAAACGAATAATACGATTGGTTGCATCAAGGGGAGAATCTTGCTTTGCTGTTTTTTTTTTCCGTCAATACGTAGTTGAAATCTTCAGTAAAGACTTGTTGAAAGTGTCGCATATAGTAATGGCTCCTAAAAGGAAAGCGTGCTACTTGGCCACGTACGAGTTTTTCAAAGAAGAGGGTGCACCTCGTTCGGTACTAACGTTTCTTCGATAGCCTGTTACGATTTTATTTCTTTCTTTCATACTTTCTTTCTTTCTTTCTTTCGTTCTTTCTTTCTTTCTTTCTATACTTTCTTTCTTATCCTTTTTGTCTCAACTTACTCGAGACAACAACGTATCCGCACCACACAAAGTCCCGTAAATGGAGCTTCTCGTGCAGTTCGACGGAAATGAGAATAAAAGCTTCGAGAACTGGAAACTTTAACTATGACTTTTTTCTTTTTTTTTTTTTTTTTGTCAAAATGAAGATTCTAACGAAGAAATGTTTTTTATTCTATACTATTCTTTCATTTATTTTAGAATCCTTTTTAAAATCAGGAATGACTTAAAAGGAGAGTGTAACGTCATTGGGTCACGGATTTTGTTCAAATTTTGTAGGTTGATAGATTTTGTTTCTCTGTTGATGAAAATATATATGGCTATAGGGAACACTATTCAATAGTTTTTTAGATAGTTGCAATTGAAGATGCTGAATATGCAATTCACTGTTTATATTCAACCCTGTAGCAAACGATTACACGTAATGGGTTTAGCGTAGCAGCAACAACTGTTCGGTGTTCGGAGTCGTTAGGGTTCAGTCTGTGTAGGGTGAATTTTTCTTTTTTTATGTCTATTTTTACATATAAAGATACAACAGGGAAACAAAATCCACCATCCTACAAAATTTGAACAAAATCCGTGATCCCATGATCTTGCACTCTCCTTGTTAGTTGCCAACCCAATACTTATGCAAATTCGTATAAGAATAAATATTGTAGAATTTTTTTTTTTTGCTATTGAGAAACATCACGAATTCCATCAAAAAAAAAATATATATATATAACCATTAAAATATATATACAGTCTCCATTTTATAAAATCCGATTGCTTTTCATGTAAACGAAATACACAGAGACATTTTCGTTGACTCGGTTATGATACGAAACGAGAAGAAATAAGAAAGATTTTTCTCCTATCATCTCTATTCCTTATTTCCTACCATTTTACCAAGCTTTTCAGATTTTGGAATGTTTCGAGATGCCGACTGCGTAGAAGCTACTAAATAACCTATAAGTATATCCTTTCATCGTTCGGTTTTTACTAGGAAATTCGGTTCTTCTCTACTACTACTAGTACTACTATTACTATTACTAGCAGTAACACTCTTAACTCCTTTTCGTATAGCTTCGCTTCGAATTGCAGAAAAGCGATTTCCTACATTTTCCTGCAAGTAAGGGTAAGGGTAAGGGTAAGGGTAAGGTAAGGTAAGGTAAGGTAAGGTAAGAGAGAAGTTGGTGAAAATTGACGGTACTCGGTGCGAAAGCGAATTCCAACTTCTTTACTTCGGCTAACGTTTTCTCTCTTCTCTTACTACTACGTATGAAACTAAAGCCTCCTCTCTGGTATCTCTTCTTCCTCTTCTTTCTCCTCTTCCTTCCTCTTCTTCTCAATTCGAAGCCTTTGTATAATACGAAAGTGAGAAAGTTTCTAGCTCGTTTGCAGTATATTATACAGATAGAAGAATCGCGATACTTTCATGAAATCGATAAAAATAAAAGTAGAAAGTAGAAGAAGAAAACACACAAAAGTGATAAATGATACGAATAAAGTAGACAGAATAAAGATAATTTCAATGAAAAATGGGATAAACTAAACAATACTTATATTTATATTTAATATTTATACACAAGGTTTGTGTATACATGAATAAGATATGAAAATTGAAAATCAAATTATAATTATAAATTACTAGGGTACATATAGGATATATATTACTACTATAGTAATATATTACTATATTATTATATTATTTATAAAATTTTATTAAAATCGGTTCAGTAGCTTAGGAGTCCATTGCGGACAAACAACGCTTGACACGTAATTTATATATATTAAGATATAATATAATATTTATAATATAATCATATTATAAATATATATATTATTAATTGAATGAATTATTGACATATGTATTCAATATTTTTCAATATTTTGTGCTACCAGGGGGTATTATCATTCTTGTTAAAATATAGCAAGCAATAATTATATTTGTTAAATAATCATTTTAAAAGAAGCTAAAGATTAACAATTCCTTTTTTACATCTTACGTAATATTAACGCGATAAAATTCAAATGAACGAACAGTTTAATACGTTGATCCTAGCAATGAGCTTAACGAAGCATTAAAAACACAAATAATAACGTTTACGTTAAACACCTGTCCGAGTTCGCTTGGTTTTTAATTCAATTATTATGAACGAGAAAGGAGACTCGGAAAAAAAAAACAACAAAAAATGTGTTCCATTTTTTTAAAGTTTGTCTCATTTTTTTTCATTTCTTTTACTTTATTTTACTTTCCTTTCCTTTCCTTTGTTTTTCCTGTCCGTATCTTTCTTGGTACCTGTCCAATTTCGTTTAGAGTAAAAACCAATGACGTTTATGGGATATTTCTCAACGTGCGAGAGAAAATTTCTAAGTGAGATAGAAAGAGAGAGAGAAAGAAAGAAAGAGGAACAATTCTAAAAGAGAGAAAATAGATCCTTTTCTCCTGGAAAAGCATCTACTCTCTTCTCATTGTTCATTTTGGTCTTTTTTATTTTATTTTTTTATTTTTTAATTATTTTTTATTTTTGTTGTCCATTCGAGAGAGTTGAGTTATGATCGCGAGACGATGATGGGTATATGGAAAAGATGAAATACGAACGAATAAACTCTGATAAAGAATCTGGAATGATGAGACAATGTTTATCACTAGATTTATGTTTATACAAAGTTGACAGTTATTATTACTTTTATTTTTTAATTATTATTATAATAAAACACATGACATCTTTCTATTTGACTCAACTTATGTCAGTATGATAACTTAATTAAAGAATTGTATACAATTCTGATTGTATCTAATCGAAATTATATTTTTAAAATAACTAATTACATTTCAGAAGATTACTTCTAATAATAATATTATTATTATTAATTGATTTGTTTCAATTAATTAATATTACAATGAAATATAACATAATTCTACCTGACTTCTATTTAAGTTAATGTGATAACTTAATTAATGAATTTTATACAATTTTGATTGTATCTAATCAAATTTGTATTTTGAAAATTACTAATTACATTTCAGAAAATTACTTCTGCTACTATTATTATTATTATTAATTGATTTGTTTCAATTAATTAATATTACAATGAAATATAACATAATTCTACCTGACTTCTATTTAAGTTAATGTGATAACTTAATTAATGAATTTTATACAATTTTCATTGTATCTAATCAAATTTGTATTTTGAAAATTACTAATTACATTTCAGAAAATTACTTCTGCTACTATTATTATTATTATTAATTAATTTGTTTCAATTAATTAATATTACAATGAAATATATATATATATAACATTTTTCTATCTAACTTCTACTTACATTAATATGATAACTTAATTAAAGAATTTTATACAATTCTGATTGTATCTAATCAAAATTGTATTTTTAAAATTACTAATTACATTTCAGAAGATTACTTCTATTAATATTATTATCATTATTATCATTATTATTATTATAATTATAATTATTAGTATTATTAATGAATACAAATCGTATTTATGCATGAAATGATTCATTCGTCATATTAAATCACATGAGATATATTCAAATGATCGTTACCGTTATAATATCGATCACAAGCTAAGTCTTGGATTTTACATTTTACAGTAGATGATCATTTATCAACTTCCGTATCGGTAGTAGTATCGTTAACGACTGAAACTAATGGATCGAACGTTAAAGGTATTTCAACTCGAACAGATTAGTTTGCCTTTTTTTTTTTTATTTTTTTTTTTATTTCTCCTTTTCTCCTCCTTCTATCATTAATGCAAGGTTATTATGTAAAGTTATTTATGATGTCAATATGTTATCAGTGAAGAGATTTCTATCGATAATTAGTAATCGTTTTTAATTATCTTATTAAACCTTTTGAATACAGATAAACTGATTCGATCGAAAAAGATAATTTTTATGTTTAATAATATCACGGTTTTTTTTTTTTTTTTTATTAGATGTGTTGCACTTATGAAGAATATGTATTTCTAATATATTTAATAAATTAATTAATAAAATTAGTCTTTAAAATTATTTGTAAAGTATGAAATTTGGTTTTGGTATTTCAATGCAAAATTGAAACGATTGTTATTCATATTTTGTATTCAACATTTTTCTAAATAATTTAATAACATATTATTTAATATTTATTTGTACAAAAATTGCATTTAAGAAGAATATGTATTTCTAATATATTTAATAAATTAATAAATAAAATTAGGCTTCAAAATTATTTGTAAAGTATAAAATTTGGTTTTGGTATTTCAATGCAAAATTGAAACGATTGTTTTTCATATTTTGTATTCAACATTTTTCTAAATAATTTAATAACATATTATTTAATATTTATTTGTACAAAAATTGCATTTAGGAAGAATATATTTTTCTAATATATTTAATAAATTAATAAATAAAATTAGGCTTCAAAATTATTTGTAAAGTATAAAACTTGGTTTTGGTATTTCAATGCAAAATTGAAACGATTGTTATTCATATTTTGTATTCAACATTTTTCTAAATAATTTAACAAAATATTATTTAATATTTACTTGTACAACAAAAAAGTAACTGCATTAGAAAAAAAAATAATTATAATATGCATGTATTATTCAAAAACACGAGTTATGGGAAAAGTTTATACATAATTACAGAAACTCGACAGTACTTAAAGTTTTAATTTGATCGTGACATTGTTGAAAAAATGTTGAACGGGGTTTTGTTGGGTCTCATTTATGGGAGAAACAACGTTATAGAATGTTGTCAGGTTCTTAGATTATTCTTTTTTGTTTTTTTGTTTTTGTATTACGCTCACTTTACCTTACCTCTTTTAGTCATAAGATATATATATATAGAGTCGAGGAGATTAAATTTTTAACTCCCTTGTATAAGCCATGGGGAAACTGCAACTGCAGCTGCAATGAAGCTCACTTTAATTATATTTACCTAAAGTCGTAAATAATTTTATCGGTATAACTTAATGTTCATATATATATATATATATATATAACCAGTTAACTTCCAAACTTAATCACCACAAACGCATAATTATTATAGTCATACATATACATATACATACATATATATATACTTGTAATAAATCTTCTATGAATTAATCATAAGATATAATACCTCAAGCAATATATATCGTAAAAAATTATTTGTACGTAAAAATTCGTATATTTCGTTTATTTTAATTAATATTATTATTAAATTATAATTATTAATTTTTAATCTGCAAAATAAACAAAAATTTAATATTTTATCATATTTATTTATAGTATTAAAAAGAAAGGAACATATATATGGAGTATGTTTATTTAAAAATTTGCCCAAGTAGGAGAATAAATTTTAATTTTAAGTAAGTAACGTTGAATTTTGAGAACGAAAGAAAAAAAACATGTAAATTTAGATATTGACGAGGGGGAGGGAAAAAAGGGGGGAGAGGAATTTTATATAAAGTAAATATTGATCAAATTTTAAATTCTATCCATAAGGGAATAAGCACTTTAGTTAACCCTACTTTGAAATTTTAAATAGCACCTCAGCGTATCTCCTAATACATAATCTCTCAACGGTAAAAAAAAATTCACATCTATAACCGAGTCAACAAAAAATTTGATTCGATTGGCAAAAATTATTTGAAAAAAAAAAAAAAAAAAAAAAGAACTAAAAATGATTTGCATTTTCAATATTCAGGGTAAATACATTGTCAGCATTATAAAAATGTTTTTTTCTTCTTTTTCAACACATTTACACTTTACTTGAAAATTAAAATGATTAAAATTATCTGTACACATACATACATGCATACATACATACATACATTTACTAACACATTTAAAATATTTATTTCGTTGTATATAAACTCTGAAGACATATATACCCAGTGTCTCTAAGGATTCATATATATATATATATATATATATATATATCCGGTGTCCCACGAGTGATTATTCTTAGTAATTAAAATAAATTATATTTTACTCGAAGTATGTTTAGAAAAAAGAAAAATTACGCGTGTTAGGATGAATAAATAGTAAAATAATTAATTATTAGAAATATTTAATGTACATTACTGTAGATATCATTCCCTCATGGAAAATATAATTTACAAAATTAAAATCCCATCGCGTAAAGAATCATGTCATTAATTTAAATACCACGATTGGATTTTAATTTTCTAGTAATTTTATTCTCTCTTTATTCTTTTTTATTTATTAAAACATATTTTACAAATAATTCTTATCGATAACAGCAATGTTGCATTTCTCGTAGCCCAAGTTTGAAATTGTTTTGTACCCAGTTGAGGATGTGCACGTCTGTCTCGTATCACCCCCAGTCATTTTCCGCAAACCTTTTCCGATCGATATTTCCCCCCTTTTCACCCTTACCACTGAACTACAACGCACTTGCTTCTCCATCCCCTAAAACCTTTCACTTTTCGTCTCGCTCTTGAAAATTTTCAGGATAAACTTTCCAAAAAAAAAAAAAAAAATAAAAAGAAATGTAACTTCGAATATTCACATTAATTAACGATTTACATTATTAAATTATTAATTCAATTAAATGAACAATTTATTATTAATAAATTAATACATTATTAAAATTAAATTAAAAAAAAAAAAAATACTTTTGATGTGATTATGTCAAAATTATTATTATAATAATTTAATTATTTAATATAATTATCAAGTATTTTGGTTTTTACATTTTAATATATACTTGTATAATTATATATTACAATTTAATATATAATTTAATATATATAATATAATTAAATATATATAATTTAATTTAATATATATATATATATATATATAAAATTTAATTAAATATAATTAAAATATAATATAATTAATCCCTTCAGGAACTATTTTGGCTTAACGTAATACAACACCGCTCGAGTTAACTTGAGCGTGCAACTTAAGGGGTTAAATATATATATTTGTATAATTTTTTTTTATTTATAATTAGTAATATTTTTATATATTAGTGATGCAATATAATGACCTTGGTCTTTTTAAAATCGAAATATTATTAATATGTGATGAATAACGATAACAAACTTGGTGCTATCGTTAAAACTTAATAAACTTTATTTAAAACGATCAACCAATCTCGGTCCAACGTTATATGGCGTTGGATAAAATTAAACGTCTATATTATTACGATATTAAAGAGAGGAAGAGAGAGAGAGAGAGAGAGGGAGAGTAGAGTAGGACGATGAGTTCATATAGGATAATTTACTTTCCGTGATGATATTACATTTTTATTCGTTACTGACCGCACGTTTCGAACTGCATCGGCATTGCGATTAACGACCAATTAAAATCGTGAAAATAAAAGCGATAACGCATGCACATATATATGAATATGTGAATATATATGCAAGTGTGTGTACGAACGAATGATCGAAAAATATCGATGGTAACCATTACTTAAGATCGCTTTACCATGGATAATGTAACATGATTTGAAAACATGTTTGAAATTTATTCAATTGGAAGGGTGGTTTCCTCGAGATCGTTTTGAAAACGTTTAACAGCAATTTCTCGCATAAAGCACACATAATATTTTCCTTTTGAATTCTATTGAAACGTTTATATTATTATCTATAATATTAAAGTAAGAAATATTATTATTATTATTATTATTATTTATATTTTTATTATTTGTTTCAGATGATCAAAATGCGGTGACGTTATTGAAGAAAACATTACCACAAATATACATATCATCGAAGACATATTAATTACATTGATCGAAATAATATTAAGATTTAAAAAGAAAAATTATCTAATCGTGATTCGTTAAATCGATTGATGCATATCATAAATCCAGAAGAAGAAGAAGAAGAAGAAGAAGAAGAGGAAGAAGAAGAAGAAGAAGAAGAAGAAGAAAGTGAAAGTATATTAGAAAGAATTCAAATTCAATTCAATTTAGCCGATTTTTTCCAAGATCAGCTATGATAAAAAAAGTGTGATCGAATTAGTTTATTGATCATAGTTTAATTAACAAAATATCGACGAATAGGAAAAGTAGTGTGGAAAAAACGAGAAGTTAGGTGTGTAAGAATGTTGTTGAGGTAACACGCATAGAAACTCTTTGAGAATAGTAGCAGTGGAAGTTGATCGATAAAGGTGGGTGAAAGTTGATCGTTGAAAAGGGGTAAAAAGGGGAAAAAAATAAAAAGGGAAGAAAAGTAAAAGAGGAAAATATTAAAGGAAAGAAGGAAAGAAACGAACAAAAAGGATGGGCTTTCCAAGAAGAAGATCATTGTGGTTGAAGGTTGGAGTATTGGCAACCGCTGTTTGGATCACCGTGTGTTTCCTTTTATACACGGAGGATCGTGCGGCTGCAGAAGCTGTACAGGGTTTGGCACCCTCTGGTGTCGCTGCACCACCACAAGTGGCCAATGGTTTTGTGCCACCGGCTCTTCCTCTTAGAAAAGAGACCCAAGGAAACGTCCAAAGCAAAGCCAAACTTAATCAGGCTGGTTTAGAACAAGGTAAACCAAACCTCTGCTATTTTACTTTCATTTCATTTATTATTTCTTTTTTTCATGAAAAATCTTTCATTACAGTATAAAATCAATGAAACAAATCTTAATTAACTTTGAATTGTTCTTCTTTACTTCTTTTTTTTATTAAACTAATATAACGATATAAATATCTTGTACTCTTTGAGTAACTCATTTGAATCTTTTTATTACGATTGTCCACAGTGCAATTTCCTTTTCTCAATGGTAATATCGGGGACGGGTAATATTTAAATAGAAACTAAACGAGAGAGAGAGAGAGAGATACGGGATTAAATGAAAAAAAAGTAGTACTTTAAGAGTCTTTGATAATATTCCTGATGATGAGTATAGAAAAAGAGACGACGAGGGAAAGAGTAAGAGTTAAAAGAAAGATACTGAATGAGTGAAATGAGCGAGTTTCCAGGCAAGTTCGCACCAGAGTGGCCAGTAAAGCAATTTGTCGTCGTCTTTATTGCCGTCATCGTATACACCAGGGTCCAACTTGCTGGGAATGGGATAAAATTATTTTCAAAAGGAGCAATAGCAAAATGCTACGTAGACCTCCATTGAAGTAACAGCAGCATAAGTTTGGATACGCTTGAACAGTATGACGCCATGGCAAATAAAACTCAAGTTTATGCGAAAATGCTTTCAGAAAGTATATGATATCTTTCTCTCAACTCTCTCTTTCTCTCTCATTTACTCACTCAAATACGATCCTATGGACGATTATAAAAATTCGATTCCATTTTCTCGAATTTATTTATATTTTCTTCTTCTCACAAGTTGTTTGTTCCACTTTAACGATTTCATGTGTGTGTGTTTGTATGTGTGAGTTAAATTTTTATTTATTTATTTTTTTTTTCATTGACACAGGAGGAGGTGTTTTAGTCGCACCACGTGATCCAGACATCGCAGGACTCGGTGAGATGGGTAGACCAATCATATTACCGACTAATCTAACAGCTGAGATCAAAAAACTCGTGGACGATGGGTGGATAAATAACGCATTCAATCAATACGCCAGCGACCTTATTTCCGTGCATAGAACTTTACCTGATCCTCGTGACCAATGGTGAGTATAGTTTCATTAAATAACAATAATAATAATAATAAACAATAACAGTATAGCAATTTCAGGAATATTTGACGATTGAAATTTACGTTCAATCAAATTGTCACTTTGTCATGTATCAAATAATTTGATTCTTTTTATGCAATGTTTTTTATTTTTATTTTTTTATTTCTATTTTTGTTTTGTATCGTCAAATAAAGGAAACGCAAAATCATTGACGTCAGGTGGCTTTCGATGTACCAAGAGAGTTAAATGGATCGTGGGAATATCTAACAGTATAAACGTTAAGCCAACGTTGAAGTAACTGTTCTTCTCTTCTAAATAGCAAGAAAAAGAGAGAGAGAGAGAGAGAGAGGAGAATGAAGCTTCCATGCTGCACCGAAAGATATTGCTAGGAAGTGGTGTAGCATTTTTTGCTATTCGAGGACTCATCTTGCCAGCATGTCGACGATTATATGTTACATCGTGCACGCCCTTTCTCTTCTATCTCTATTTCTCTCTTCTACCTTTCTCTTTCTCTCTCTAACACTCAGTATGTTCGTGTACAAAGGTCTGACCGTGCAACAACGCGGAAGAAACATCCCTAGAGGATTACAATTCCCTCGATCCTTAAAATTACTCAAACGGTGTTAACGATTATACGGTTTCAACGAACGTTTCGATAGTTTCGTGGAAACAATATTGCATCATCGTTGCAAAGAATTTCTAATCAAATGAATAATATATGTACAGTCTTTAAATTAAATTTCAAGTTAAAACTATTTTAGATACTTTGCAATTTAACGTTTTAATCTCTTTTAGAAAGGAATTATTTCATTTAGGTATATATCAAAGAAATTTGTGTGTAATTAAGTAACAGATGATATTATTCAATTTACGAGAATAGGTATTAAATATCTGATTTAAGAAAATGAATCGAATATGTTACATTTTTAACTCGTGAAAATAAATTTTCCCTTGTTTTTCGTCGAGAGTTTAAAAGCAAATGTCGAACACAGATTTGTGGAAGATTCAAATAGAATGATCTTATTAAAATAAAACAATTTTCTAAACACCATATTAGGAGGTTTCTTTACAGAAGAAATGAGAATTTTAACGAACGTGTTGGCCAACTCTTGGTGAAAGTAGCTCGCGTATTTCGACTAGGACCGTAAATTTTCGGTAAAAGTTGGCAAGGACGGTCCTGTTGAGAAAGAGGAAAGGGATAGGAGAGGTTCGTAGGGGTTGGTAGATAGGTGTAGAAGAGTAGTAGCAGTCGGCAGTGGCGACACGGATATGGTAACGTTACCATACAACGCAGTTTCCAACGCGAAGCTCACCGGAATTAAGCCCATGAATATTAATTACAATTTACATGATATTAACCGACATTATCAGGACAGGTGGGCAAAGTTTGCGGACGCCTGTTGTTACTGACACTCGCAAACCCACCGATGTTCTAACCGACTAAACGAGAGAGGAAAGGTGGTGGCACAACCATACCACCGATACATACGTTACTGAACATGAAAACTACACGCACAAACACAAACACATACCTAAAGAGACGCGTGCTCACTTGGAAACAGGTGTTTCTAATTTAGCATGGCCTGGAGTTAGTAGTAGTCGTGGAAAAGCGATCGGTCCATTCTCTCTGACTATACCGAATGGAAATTTCTATGGTTGTACTTGGAGAGGATAGGGGTTGGGAGGGATAATCTTTGTAAATTTCAACGAAACTTCTCTTACACAGTTATATCTGTAGGAAGAAACTACCTTAGAAATATGTTAACTGTCGTTTGTTATAATTTAACGTGTTGTATAATAAGAACAAGTTTTGCCAGTTCTCTTTGCTAAACTGTATATATATATGTGTTATCTTATTAAATTATATTTTACAGACTTACTAATTGCTTTACATAATAACACGACAATGGACATACCTAAGTTATTATTATTGTAAATGAAAAAAAACATCTTATGAAGAAAATATCACTAACATCATTTCTACATTGTTATTGCATTATTCATAATAGTTATAATATATAAAACGTCCAAGTTATGGGATAAATTGTACACAATTCGTGTACCTAGCTATTTAACTGACGTATTCATATGGGGCATGTGTTAAAATTCTAACTCGTCTGTCTCCATGTAAACGCGTTCATGGCGGCAGTTTGCATCTCATTAGACAAAAGTTTCATCTTTGTCTCTTCTTTATCTCTTTTTCTCTTTCTCTCATTCTATCTCCTTTTCTTTCTCTTTTAAACTGTTCAACATGATTCGTTCTTTCTTCTACCAACCTTCCTTCCTTCCTTTTTCGTAGTCTATTTTCTTTTTTCATCCGAGCTTCAAAGGGAAATTGGCAATGTCGTTTCTAGCAGCTACAGAAAAGCGGGTTAAGAAGGGTAGAAAAAGGGTAGGTAGGAAAAGAGAGAATACGGACGAGTTTAACGAGGAATTATGAGCAACGAGAGTCTGTGTGCCAACCAACCTTCCTTCATCCACTTTTGCAATTTCTACTACTGCTGATATCTCTAAAGTCTACTTGTGTTTCTCTTGTTACCTTTCTTTCCTTTGGAAACATAGTATCATATGTTTTTTTATTACAATTTTTTTTTTCTATTATATTTATCACACCACAAATTTGTGATTTTATACGATTTTGTTGTTGTTAAGTGATTTCATAAAAAAATTACATCAAAAATATCGTTTATAATTGAAATTACGTAAATCGTTGAGAAAACAAAGATATTTTCAAGATTGTCGTTCTAGATATTTTACTTTGAATGAAGTTTTGATTTTAAAAAGAAATAAAATTCAGTGTTGTAGTAGAATAAGAATAAGAATAAGAAGAAGAAGAAGATGATGAATCGTATAATAATATAAGTTTTACCTTTTATAAAAGCTCCATTCTTTAGTTTTCCTCATTGCGAATGGAACAAGTTGTTTACTTTGTACTTTGAACAATAGTCAGTCACCTTTTTGACGTAAGGTATTTGCGTAGTTTACTTTTGAAAAGAATATAAAGGACAGTTGCTCGTGCCGGGTCGATAATTTAGTTGTCTCTTTGCCTGTCCTCTCTTCTTTCTCTTTGCTCTTTAAGTTTACCAGAGAAGTTTACACTTTTAGACTTGTTTGAAGTGAATTAAAATAATGAAACTTTTTATCTTGGGGAAGAGAGAGCGAGGGGGGTAGGGGACAGAAAGATGCTTTGTTAAGAATTCTTTGGTACTCGTAAATTATTTTCCTACCTTCCTTCGTTCCTACCTACCTTCCTTTTGGAATCTCATTTTAACGCTTCGTTTAAATGAATATCGAGATAACGAATTACGCTGATTTGACTTTTATCGTTTCGTTGTCAACTTCGTTGGTACCTAGTTAAGTAGTAAGGTAAAATAAAAATCCTATTTCATTTTCTTTTTTTTAATTTCTTTTTTTTATTTCTTCTTCTTTTTATTTTACACAGGAATGAACTGGGAGTGCACACGAGCAGATTCGTAATTTAAATTCTTGCTCTGTGACAGTGAATGCTTGGGGGAAACTTCTAAAAGGATAATGAAAAAAATATGCTTGAGTTTTCATGATCTGACCGCTTGTGATATTTTTTCTTCTAATCTTGACTATATATATATATTTTACACAATTAGTATTATTTTACATATAATTAGTATTATATTATATAAATGATTTGATTAATTTTAAAATTAACAGTAGAACTATCACACCAGTCATTTTGACTGGTTTGACAACTTTGATATTCTTGATACCAAAGATTTTGATACCAAATATTCCTCATTATTGTACTTATTGTTATTATTATAATTGTTATTATATAGTTTTTAAGATCTCAAAACATGAAGTTCCTTTTGTAAAATAAATACAAAAATATTCTACTTTTACGTTTCTTTTAAAGACCAATAATTTTGACTAGTTTTGTTAGAGATAGTTACGTCTCAATTATCGATAGTTCTAGTGTTAAAACATAGTGAATTAAATTTATCAATAACCAATTAGAGGGATAATGATCTATTTGAATACGTTTATATGTAAATCAATTGATATCTAGTTTATCTGTTTACTCGACAAAGTTTGTTCTCTTATACGAAAGCAACAAAAACCCTTAAAACGGCAATTCAAATGCAGAATGCAGTTTGACGAAACTGTAAAATGGTAGCACGCAAACACAGAAGTAGTTTATTGTAGGGTCGGTAAAAGTCAAGGAAGAATATTATACTTATATATATATACCATAGCCATAGTGAATTGTTGTTTGCACCAAACCAGACGGAATAAGTTTGCTAGTTTCTGCCAACGTACCGTACCCCAACGAGCGTATAACGAAAACTAGAATGAGAATGAAGAAAGATATAAACAGAATAAGAGAGAAAGAGAAAGAGAGAGAAAGAGAGAGAGAAAGAGAAAGGGAAAATAGATAGACCGTTGAAGTAAATCGTGGTACTCGAATGCAAAACGATTGGGTAGAAGATGGTCGCGGTGTGCAGTGCAATGCAGTTGGAAACTGCACTGTGCACATTCCAGGAACCACCTCCCCCCCCTCCTCACTGTTCTTCGTGCGAATATATTTTCCCATTGTGCCGTCTTCACGATTTACCCTCACGTCTTCGTTGTTCGTGAAAACGTTTCTAAAAAGGGGTTGTCACACTTTCATGTAAATCTACTTTACAATCGTTCAATATATATATATATATTTTTATTTTGATCGTTTGTTATTCATTTGAATTTATTTTCCATCAATTTTCTCTCATGGTTAAGGACGATTTATTTATTTCAATGTTGTATCCACGCGAAATCTCAATTATCTTTGGATTTAATATTTCGATCAGAGCAAATATTATAATTCTATAATGCTGTATGATTGTTAATTGTAAAAAAAAAAAAAAAAAAAGAAGAAGAAGAAGGATGATAATAATAATTAAAAAAGACAATTGAAAACGTGTGTGACACGAGATCAAATAATTTTTGATTAATGTTAACACTCTCGTAGTTAGATAAATGAAAAGTGTTATGATTTAAACAATCAAAGTGGAGAAATACATTTAACATTATTATTATTATTAAAAAAAAAAAGGATTGTTATTAATATAGAATTTGATCTCGTCGAGACGATGATGTTAGTTGATAAGAAAGTTAAACCAGTACTACCAACATCTCTAGTGATGTTTTTACGATGTACATATGTATTTGAACATTACGTTTCTAGTTATAAGAAAGAAAGAGAGAGAGAGAGAGAGAGAGAGGGTATTTTCTAAAAAGAGGTCAAGAAGCACTCTCGGAAAGAGAATGAGAAATAGAAGGAGAAGGTTAGGTTGTAAGGGGGTGAGAGTGTGGGTGTAGGGGAAAGAGCAGCAGAGAAGGATCGATTACCGCTACCGTAGGTCGTGGGAACACACCAAAGTCAGGATTGTAAAGTTGAAGTGGCACGAACGGATCGTTGTTCATTGATATTTGCTGAGCTTTTATTAACTACAACTGACTGACTGACTGACTGACTAACTGACTGACTGACTGACTGACTGACTGAAACATGAGGAAGTCATGTTATAATGCACGAATGATACGAGATAGGGAAAACATGAAGGGTGGTGTTGAGCAAAAAATTACTTAAGTAGGTTTGAAAATAATCCTAATAATTATTACACGAATTTATACACCATATTTATAGGTTATAAGTGTTCAAATTTATTATGTAAATTTAAAGAGAGGTAGAATATTTATAAAAAAAAATAAAAATAAGTTGATTTATTTGTTAAATAAAAAAAAATGACTTACAATTAATATACTTTTTATATTTCGTATTTATTTGATTTATTTTATCGAGAATAATTTTTTTTTTTATAAATTATTAAATTATTTTCAAGAATATATAAATTATTTTAATAATTAATTTTAAGGAATAACAATTCTTTACTTGCAATAACATCTCTCGACATATTTTGCTTATAACTTTTTTTAGCAACTTTTTTTATAAATTACTAAATTATTTTTAAAGAATATATAAATTATTTGAACAGAATATTATATAATTATTATATTTCTATAAAGAGAATATATCAATTATTTAAAAAAAAAAAAAATGTTTTAATTATTAACTTTAAAGAATAACAATTCTGTACTTTGCAACAACATCTTTCGACATATTTTGCTTATAAATTTCTTTTTTAGCAATTAATTTGACGCGCGCGTATGTGTGTGTGTGTATTTCTTTAATTGTAAATATTTTTTCCATATTTCTCTCGTAAAACTGATCATCACAGTTTGTTTTGTCATGCGTTGACGTAAAATAAGAGAATGTTTAAACTATCATAAAACAAACATTATTATCATAAAGAATCACAAATGATTCTTTGCACACAAATATAAATATCTTTTAAAACATAATTGAAACTTGTTGTTAATATTTCATCATTTGTAAAGTTTTTAATGGTATATTTAATTTATTAGGATAATTAACAAGCGATTAAGAAACTTTTGAGGAAGGTATTGTTTGCTTTTGTAATATCATGAAAACCGGATTCATGTGCCAAGGCATAATGGTTCTCCTATGTTTGATGATAATCGGTTTACCATCCTCTTGTTTCGTGATTCTCAATAGCTGATGTAATTATCGTTTGTGTTATACGATAGAAACGAAGAAAAACACGGTTGCGTATACGCACACTGCCGATAGTTTGGAACTTTTTAGTTTTGATCCTCCTTTCTCCAATTAAATCTAAAGGAAAGAGAAATAGAGTGATAGAGATAGAGATAGGATGCATCTTGCTCGGGATAACTTTCGCCGGATAAGTTTCACAAGTTTTATCAAGAATCCGAAGCAAGGAAGACGATACTTTCGCAACGTGACAATCTTGTTTCTCACGGGTCAGTTTCGATCTACCTGAGATAAGGGAGTGATTCAATTTAGGAAATGATATTGATAGATCAATCGAATTTTCTTTATACTAAAAGATTGGGATTACTTAAATATTTGATTTAATTTTGTTCTTAGTTATATTCGATTATAATAAATTCAATTTAGAATATTTGTTTTTTATATTTCTTTTTTTTTTTTATTCATGTCAGAGTTCACTTGTTTTTTTTTTTTTTTTTTTTTTCATTCGAATACAATTGTCTAATAATTTTTCTTAAAATGTATAATTATTAGAATTTAAGTAATTTGACTTATCGTATTGTATTAATGATAGTACAAAAAAATGATTAGAATTTTTTTTTATATCCAATTTTCGAGTATTCAAAGAATTTATTTTTCAAACTAAACACGATACCGTGAGTTACGAAGTATAAAATAAAATAAAATAAAATAAAATAAAATAAAATAAAGATTAGTAGAGTTGAGTAAAGCTTTTCTCTCGAGTTACAAACGACCTTCTGAGTTGTTTTTTTTTTTTCTTTTCCTTCTTTGCAAATAACGATATAAGATATTCGAAGAAATAAATAGAAAAGTTGTATGAATGTAATGTAAAAGGGAAAAGTTAGCGATTTAAAATGAATAAAAAAAAAAAAAAAGAAATAAAAAATAGCTATGTGTGTGTGTGTGTGTGTGTTAAAAAGATGAGACGAAAGAAAAGGTAACTGAAAGAGAAAAAGAAAGTAAAGGACAAGTATCAGAATGTTGCTTTAGATTCTGAAAGAAAAAAAAAAAAAAAAAAAAAGAGGAAATATTTTTAATTCAAGAACTAGCTCATATCCGTTCTAACGACTGTTCCCTTCCGCCTTCTTGGCTCATTCGTTCTTATAATCCAGTTCGCATAACTTGGAAAGTTCAACGGTCGTTTGCCGAGGAAGACTTTCGTTAAGTTACCGCTACCCGAAGTCGTTTTCAAACTTAAGTTCGCTTATTCGATTCTAGCTTTACAAAGTAAAATACATCTGTTACTATGATTCCTCGTCGATACGAATAATTTTACAATTTTCGTATTTCATTATGAAATAATTTCAATATACATATATTCTTTTTTTTTTTGTTTTTTGTCTCTTTCCATTTAACTTTATTCATTAATGTATATTTAATTATTTGTTTGTCTATACGATATATTATTATTTTATTATATTAATATATTATTTAATTAATAATAAATAAAATCAAAATACACAATTTTGTTAATAGATTTTTACTGTATTTTTTTTTTTTTTTAATATAATATATTATTATATATATATATATATTTATAGTACTATTTATATTTATACTATTGTATATTATTTTTAATTTAATATATTTTTATTAAATTTTTTATTATTTAATATAATATATTATTAAATATATTATATACTATTTATATTTATACTATTGTATATTAATTTTAATTTAATATATTTATTAAATTTTATGTTATTTAATATAATATATTATTACATATTATATTTATTAAATTATATATTACTTTAATATAATATATTATTATTATTATATATATTTACAATACTATTTATATTTATACTATTATATAGTATTTTATTTTTATAATATAATTACAATCTTTCTTCTTTTTTTTTTTTTTAATTAGAATTAGATTAGGAAAGGATCTTTCATATTTATATTATAAATGTAAGTTATAAATTAAAAAGTAATAAGACAAAAAAAGAAAATAAGTGAATAAAAAGAGGCAGAGAAAATATAATGATTTTGCTGTGAAAAGGTAGGTTGAAACATTCATTTTCCACGTTCCATCGGATTTTGTTTGGAATAGGGAACGATGTTTGTTGACCAGGTGTATAAAAGTAAACGAAGATTGTACGCAATGTTGGTTAATTACAAAACGTTGTACACAGACCGTGTTTCCTATTTATAATTACGACTTTTCTTACTCGAGTATTATTTTTTTTCATTTTCCGTTCTAGTTTATGATGAATACTTTACCTTAAAATATATAGAGTAGTGTGTGTATGTATATGTGTGTGTTAGTTACTTGTATATTCACAATGTAAATGACCTGGTTATTGAACGCTTTAAAAGTATAGTTTCAGTTAAAATATGTCGTGTCATTGTATATTTGCATTATATTATATAACTTTTATTCTAAAGATATTATATTATATTGAATAAAATTTTTAAAATGCCAAATTGTTTATTAAACTTTGAGAAAATCATTATTTTACTAAATTTATAATAATATTATCTAGTTAAATTAAATAAAATAGAAAATAATAATATAATATAATTAAAATAATTATAAAAAATTAATATAATTACAATAATTATAAAAATATAATATAATGAAAATAATTATAAAAAATTAATATAATTACAATAATTATAAAAATATAATATAATTAAAACAATTATAAAATATAATATAATTAAAACAATTATAAAATATAATATAATTAAAATAATTATAATATAATATAATAAAATTAATTATAAAATATAATATAATTAATATAATTATAAAAAAAATAATTATAAAATATAATATAATTAAAATAATTATAAAAAGATAATATAAATAAAATAATTATAAAAAAATAATATAATTAAAATAATTATAAAATATAATATAAATAAAATAATTATAAAATATAATATAATGAAAATAATTATAAAATATAATATAATAAAAATAATTATTAATTATTTATCAATAAATAAAAATGGAGAATCGAATGAAAGCTCGATAAAAATTAAATTACATAGAGAAATAATATAAACTAGGTCAATCCTATATACAGATATACAAGCAGATATTTAAATGACATATATACATATATTATTACTTTTATTAAAAGTATATTTTTTTTATCTCAAAATTACATAATCCGACATGTCTTTTAATAAAATAATCTTTTAATATAAAAATCGTTCTCCTATATATATTACATATGATACTTTATGAATACTAATGATATCGAATAAAATGAAAAATTCAGACAACATTTAAAGTTTATATAAAATTATTAAAAACTATTTCCATTGCATAGATAATCTGTTTTTTTTTTTTTTTTTTTTTTTAAATTAGATCAATGACATTTTACATAATTATTTAATATTTTATCACAAATGAGAAATCATAGGTTTAAAAAAAAATCTTTCTTTTATTAATGGAAGTTATAAATAATTTAGAAATTTTTCTTGAAAGACATTCAATTTCCTTTTCTCTTTTTTTTTTTTTTCTATCACGAAGAGTTCATGTGCCACTTTTTTTTTGTAGTTAACTGGATTATAAATAATAATTTGAGACTTCGATATTAATTAAATTTCGTCTGTCTCATTTTTCTCTCATTTCATTTCTTTTTAAAATATTAAATAAATTTATACGATGGATTTATTTTGACAAATATCTTCTATAGAGTTTGTATAAAGTAGATAACTTTGATCCCATTTTTTGGTTCTTTTTCTTTATTTTTTTTTTTTTTTTTCTGTAGAAATCTGACTGTTCTACTTTTAACGAAGTAGTTTTCGTTTTTTATCCCTTTTACCAACCAGGATTAAGTTAAGTGAAAGCGGCTTTTCGTCTTAACGATGATCGACGTCGACTATCTTCCATCAAGATAATTTAATAAAGCTCATGATACGTAATCGAATGTATATATATATATAGATTATGTATATAGTAGATATATAATATAATATAATAAATATAGTATATATATATAGTATATATAGTAATATATTTTAAATATAATTAATTTCATTGGAATATTTTTATTTTATTTAATATTATTTTTTTAATTTTTATATTAATTTAAAAAGAAATTAAATATATTTTTAAAATAATTAATTTAATTCTAATATTTTTATTTTATTTTAGTATTATTTAAATTTTTATAATTATTAAAAAAGAAATTAATATATTTGAAATATATAACACTTAGAATTTTCAACTTTATCAAATAATAATAATAATAGTAATAATAATTAAATATTGTATAATCTTCATATTAATAATAATATATAATATTTTTATTTTATTTAATATTATTTTAATATATAATATTTTTATTTTATTTAATATTATTTTATTTATTTAATATTATTATTATTTTAATATTTAATTATTTTATTTTATTTAATATAATAATATTTTAATATTATTTATTTAAATATATATATATATATATATATATATATATATATATATATATATAATTTTTAAAATAATTAATTTAATTCTAATATTTTTATTTTATTTTAGTATTATTTAAATTTTTATAATTATTAAAAAAGAAATTAATATATTTGAAATATATAACACTTAGGATTTTCTATCTTATCAAATAATAAAAATAATAAAAATAATAATAATAATAATGAAATTTATCGAGTGGCCATATCACATAAAAATCATTTCGCAAAAATTTAATATATTTTCCACAAGATGTTAATTATAGTTTATTATTTTTATTTTTTTCAACCCGATCGATAAAAGGATGGCGGATGGTTGTATCGTTATAACGAAGAGCTCATTATAAACTCGAAATTTTGTACTTTACTTTAAAGGTAAAAAAAAAAAAAAAAAAACAAAGTAAAAAGTACTACGAAGAAAAATGCCAAAGGACAACACTGTGTTTTTTGTGCGAATAAGATTAATAAGTCTTGGAAATTTAATATTTTTTTACGATGACAAGAGGAAGAGACATTTTTTTTACAGAGACAAAACGAGGGGGAAAAAAATAATACAAAATGAAACGTTAACATTTAATAAGGAATTCTATATTGTTGTCATTATTAATAATAAGGAATATTTTTCTTTTCTTTGTTTTTTTTTAATACAATAGGAATGTCTAAATGTATATTATGTACAATGAACAAATATATAACAAATTGCAATGTATTTTCTATGCTTCTTTTTTTTTAAATATCAATCAATATTTCATTTGTTGGTTAACAATTATGATGATTGAGAATACTCAAATATAATACAATGTTATATCCTATCTTATTATATATGTGCATATAATAATATTAAATAATAAATATATAATAAATATATAATAATAAATATATATATTTATCTATATATTTATCTTATTTATCAATATTATATTTAATATAATTTAATAAATTTTTTATAATTACAATTTAATAAATATTCTAATAGTTATAATTTATATAGTTATAACTTAACATAGTTATAATTTATATAGTTGTAATTTAATATAGTTATAATTTAATAAATTATTACATCAATTTTTATACAATTTAATAAATGTAATTACAATCGAATAATTAATTAAAAAACACAAATATTTTTTATTGAAATATCTAAAATATTATGTAATTCAAATTGAAGTTAAGATTATAAGAGTAGTTATAATTTAATATACAAATACTTTAGATATCTTGTTGGATAAAAAATCATATATCCTCTTTATTTCATTCTCTAATATTCCATCTAATTATCTATCCATCTATCCATCTATCTATCTATCTATGTATACATATATACATATATATATATATATATATCTTTCTCTCAAAGCCATTCACCCTTTGAAGAATCGTCCTCGCGTGGAATTAACTCAGAGTCTTGGCTAATTAGTATTATCTGCTTGTGGACCCTGAGGTTTACACAGCGAAACGTCCCAATTAAGGTAGCTCGATAGACAATAGGATCGTGTTTGTCGCAAAATTGCTCTACCAAGGATACGGTCGGACAGCTTGAATGACTTTCGTAAAGATGAACTGACTATTTTGTCGTACAAATATAAATCCCATACGTGTATTTTATCTACACGTCTCATATATGTATATAATATAAGTGTACGTGTTCTTTGTACAAGATTTCTCAATTAATGTTGTTGCAAAGTTTGAATATAAAGTTGAAAGAGTAAGAAATAAAAAAATGTGTTGTTGTATTTTATCGTCAAGAAAAGATAAAGAAGCTTGAACATGTGATCGTTATCATTCTGACGTATATACAATGAGAAAATTGAAATAGCAGACAAACAGAGATTAAATTCTATCCATTTTTACTTTTATTATTATTAATTGCAGATTAGTAAGATGATTCGTTGAAATGAATGAATATTTATTATCTGTTGGAAGAACAAAAATTTCATTAAAACGTTTATATGTACAACTGACAAAAGTAATTAACTGAGATTTACATTAAATCTTTAGATTAATTGATAACTTCCTTAGAATGGGGATGATTTAAAAAAAGTGAACGAAAATCCATGGTAACTGAAAGTAAGGAGTAATATTCAATTTGATAAGAGTATACTTTTTGTTAATACTTTATCATTAATACTAGTATTGCTAATACTACTATTTATGTTTCGTACTAATCAAGGATCATTTTGACCAAAAGATTGTTTATAAAATTTTAATCTGTATGCAAAATGAAATTTATTTTATTACTCAAAATTATTTTAAGTGAAATATATAGTTTTGTAATTATATCGTTTTACGATATTCACTACTACTACTACTACTATTAATGCTTAGTACTAATCAAGGTACTAGTACAAGCTACTGCAACTTACTACAAGATACTAATCACTTTTTTCAAAAGATTGTTTATAAAATTTTAATCTCTATGCAAAATGAAATTTATTTTATTACTCAAAATTATTTTAAGTGAAAAATATAGTTTTGTAATTATATCGTTTTACGATATTCACTACTACTACTACTACTATTGATGCTTAGTACTAATCAAGGTACTAGTACAAGCTACTACAACTTACTACAAAGTACTAATCACTTTTTTCAAAAGATTGTTTATAAAATTTTAATCTCTATGCAAAATGAAATTCATTTTATTCCTCAAAATTATTTTAAGTGAAAAATATAGTTTTGTAATTGTATCATTTTACAATGTTCCCATTACAAAAGAGACATTTATAGATTATCACACAGAAGATCTATTATACGTGTGTAGAAATAGCCATATTATTGTGTAAATATTTGTTCAACGTAATAGATAGTGAAATAGAAAGAGAATGTGTGTATTAGCGAGTTAATTAGAGATAAAAACGAAAAGAAAAAGAAAGAGAGAAAGAGAGAAAGAGAGAGAGAGAGAGAGAACAAATGTAAGAAATAAACGAAAAGACGAGAGAGTCAATAAGATTATATCTTATAGAGCAACGTATAGATAAGTTAGGTAGGAAAGGTGTATGTATGTTATGTGTGTTTTTGTGTGTATGTGTGTCCGTTAGTCGAGAATTTCTTTTTCAAGAAAACGGTTCTTCACGATTGAGTTTTACGAGGGAAGCAGCACGTCACGTGCAAGCGAGATGATGGTATCCGCGGTTACGTTCAGAGGAGCTGCTACCTGCGAACAGTCTCGTAAAAGTAAGAAAGAAGTGAGAAAAAAGATGTCGACAGGGGGTCGGCGAGGGGTGAGTGAGGGGTGAGTGAGGGGTGAGTTGGAACAGGAAAGGAATGAGAAGGAAAAAAAGGGTAGAGTTGCAAGTAAGAGGAAGGTTCTTTTTTTTTCTTTCTCTTAGGACTCTGACTGAGTAACGATAAGGGAAAGTAAAAATAGAGAAAAAGATAGAAAAAGAAGAAGAAAACGACTTATCTTTCGAAAAGAGTCGTTTCTGTTGCTTCGAAAATTTACTACACCTGCAAGAAAGAGTACACCTCTTTCCAACTACCAATCCTCTTTCCCACTTCCTTCCAGTGTGCCATTCATGGTTTTCCGTTTCTTTGCATCTCTCTAGTCGCGTAGTGGGATGCATCATTCACTTTCTTTCACGTTGCATCCTCGAGTTAGCTCGTTCAAGGTGCATTTGCTTTCGAAAGTCGAGTATATATATATATATATATACATATATATTTTTTTTTCTTCCTTTGGGAACAAAAAAATGCATAGGTGTGAAAGGTATATTCGATATGTCTCGTAGGATCTTTTCTCTCTTTTTTTTTTTCTTTACCCCATCTTGATTTTTATTTCACTTTTGTTTCCTTTTCCTTATCTTTTTTTTTTTTTTGTACTTTTCATTTTTTTCCTGGGGTAGATTTCTTTTTTTTTTAATGCACGTGTTATATATGCACAGTGTATGAATGTAATGTTTTTCTTTTACTTTCATTTTCTTTTCTTTTTTTTTTTTTGCAACCTCGTCGGCAATTATTATATTCGTCTTTCCACCTATATCTCTGGAATAAAATTTAATTAGCTAATTAGACAGCTTTACCTGGAAAGACTCGGTCGATTCTATTCTTTTCTTTTCATTTTTTCTTTTCATTTTTTCTTTCGGTGTCGTCGTCGTCGTCGTCGTCGTCGTTGTATTCATCAATTCGCTAATCACTCCTTTTCTTATTAGCAAATGAAAGAAGTTAGTTTTTAACAATTGACTGATTATTTTTCTTTAATATCTTTTTTTCTTCTTTTTCATTCCATTTATAAATACGCAACCATTCTTACGTTTGTCTATTTTCCTAGTGACTTTTTTTTTTAAATAAATTTCTAATAAACCTTATCGCGTACATTGCAGAACAAAACGAGAAACGAGGAAATACACAAAACAACCTAGCTCTTTCTCATTAAATTTACAATCGCATATTTATCTTGCAGAAAATCAAATGTTTTCTTTTTTTTTTTTTTTTTGTAGAAACAAATAACGGAGTAGAAAAAAGAACATTAGATAAAAAATGGAAGAACGACAGATGGAAAGAAATAGTTATAGATCTAAAAATACCATGGTTAAGTATCCTCATTCGATATTTTTCGTATATATATATATATATATATATGACATACTATTCAGTTTCGAACACACACACAGGTGGGTTGGTTTACCAACAGAAAATGCATTTTACCTATTCCTATTTCACCAAGTCGAAGTCCATTAAAAGTGTTTTTACGAGTTTCATCTCACAATAAATGGAAGTCAATTGCGAAAGCATCAGAGAAATACACTTCAACGTCATCGTAAAGTGCTGTCGCCGTTAATGGAGCCCCTACCAACGAGAAAGTACGTGATTGATGACGTAACTAATTAATATCGTGGTCTATTCGTATGTATGTGTGTGTCTGTCTGTGTATGTGTGTGTTGCTTGTAATTATCGTACCGATATCGAACCTAACGAAACATATATTACGATGTATTATATTTCGTATGCAACTCTCGTAATAAGAGAAGGATTTCTACGAATATTTTTCCATAATTTTCCTTTTTTTATTCTGCACGAACACACAAACACAAACACACACACAAACACACAAAGTAATTTAATAAAATTATCTTTCAGTAATTTGACATTGATTGCGTTTCTTTGTTAAGTGGTTTTCTTTTTTTTCTTCTAATTACAGGGATGAAAAAAGAAAAAAAAATAAGAAAAGAAATAATATTCAAGGATTAGTTTAATTGACAATGGCATTTGCAACCTTGTCATGGATATAATTTCAAAGCAGACCGATCTATTTTACTTTCTACCCCCTTTTTTTCTTTCTTAACACACACTTGTTCTCGTTCTCGTTCCCATTTTCTTTCTCTTTGCTCAATTCCCTCTTGGGGGTTATAGATTTTCTAGGTAAACGTAAAGAAGAATAAAAGGTTTTATCGATAAACCCAGTGAGTGAGAGAAAGTAAGAGAGAGAGAGAGAGAATCATAGCAAAGGAAATAAGCAAGAAAGGAGGATGTGCTAACAATTTCGTAGTACATTTACGAGATAATCGATAGTTACAGGAGAATAGAATAGGATCGTATAAGCCCCGATCGAGTTAATAATTTAATCTATGATTCATAGCTCAACCGTGGGATCCTAAATTAATGGAAACATTGCGTGGAAATAGGATATTTTGACAGATATCCGATTGTACGGCTAATTATCGTCATTTCGCTCATACCAAAATCAAAATTCGAACATAATCTGAAAGATATTAGAAAATTGTTCCATTATTTTTGATGAATAATGTCAATTGAAAAATTTAATTGATTTTATGTATTACAAATTCATCGGGTAACTTGGATTTTTTTTTTATCTATCTTGCAGAATTTTGTTGAGAAATATTCAAGCAAGGTTAGAAAGTAGCGTTTGCATTACAAGTTAGAAAAGTTAGTAAAAGTAGTTGGGGAAATATATGAATAATTGATCGAACGTTTTGTTTTTATTTAAGATTGGTATGTAAGATATACTTCGAAGATGAAAATATGTTATGGCAAGAAATTGAAACAATAAAGAATCTAGATCACGTTGACAGTGTCCAGTTTCATGTCATCCAGCACCTGTTGTTACAGAACACGGTGCATTCCCTGTTTGAAGTTACAAGACTAAACGTCTGTCATCCATGCAATGTATTCCGGTTACAGATAAACGGGTCAACGTTGTTCCAATATATATATATTTAACGTTATACCGAGTTTACTTCAACGTTGCTACATAGGAACATTTCCATTGAGCTTATAGGACGTTTTACGTGCATGGAAATTTATACGAGTGATAGAAACATAAAAATTCGAATGCATAAAAGAAAAGAAAAAAGAAGTTATAGTTATTCCGTACGTTAAACGTCATTGGCGTAGGAAATCGTATATGTATGTGTAAAATTTTAGAAACGTAACTCGTGTTTAATTTTATTTCATTTTATTTTATTTCATTTTATTTTATTTTATTTTATTTTATTTTAGTTTAGTTTTCTATCTACCACAGTTATTCGCTATTAGACTTTAAAAGGGTCGTTTATTCATTTTTATTATTCTATATTTTTTATTTTTCCTCAAATGACCATATTTTATTTATCTCAACGTAGGAGAGAAAAAAAAAGGAAGGTAAGAAAATAAGAATAATAAAAATGAAAAATTAATAAAAAAGAAAAAAAGTAAAAAAAAGTAAAAAAGTAAAAAAAAAAAACACTGGACAATAAAAAGTTTTCACACAAATTTATAGTCAATCGATAGGAATAACTTATCAACTCATTCCGGTCACGTTCAAGTTATTTGCCATTCATCGTAGAAGAATATACGCATTGCACTCGAAGTTACCGTTGAAAAGGGCAACACAGTGCAGCACCAGCAACAGACCACGCACCAACGTAAAACCTTTCGTGAAATATCGAGTTTCGGGGTTATCCGCGGAATGAACTCCATACGTTAAACTGGACGTTGAAATAAAAAAATAAAAAAAGAAACAAAAAAAAAAGAAATTTGAGCGAGCAAACGTTTTCCAACGTTTTTAGCAAATGTTACATAGGTCAATATAAATTCATCGTCGTACTTTTACTTGCTCTATGGACCAAAAAAAAAAAAAAGAGAAATAATTTAATGTTTCATATTCGTAGTACCCACCTACTCGTATTTTTACAGAAAAAAAAAACAAAAACAAAAATTGCAGCAAAATAAAATTAACAATAACTAGTCATTAATTATTTATAATTAATTAATTAATTAATTATTTATAATTAATTAATTAATTAATTATTTTTATTTAACTATACGTATGCTCTTACGTATATATATATATATATATATACAAAAAAAAATATATTTTAGTATTTTAGTATTTTTCTCTTTTCAATTAAAAAGAAATAGCAAATTTTGTATTCGTACGAAAATATGAAATTTAATTTTTTTATTCGTTCAAATAATAATTAAAAAAAAAAAAAAAGGAAAAGAAAATATACTCCTTCTCTCTTTCTGTTTTAAAAGGGAAGCAAAAAGAAAAAAGAAATATATGTAAGAAAAAAATAAAAATAAAAATGGGAAGGAAGGAATGAAAAAAAATATTGAATTCGTCTCGACGTAATTTTGTGAGGAGATAAAGAGAGATAGAGAGAGATAGAGAGAGTGAGAGAGAGAGAGCACACACCTCTTCTCGGTTTTCCTTTCATTTTTACATAGTCAAACAGGGAAAGATACGACGTAGCGGATTTTATGGCAAACGAAGGAGGAGTCTGGGAAGTCTTTAAGCACGTCTCGCTCTAATTACGCGATGCTGAGACGCGTATCTGTATAAGTGTATGTGTATATGTGTACTGCACATATACCTGCGTTCACTTGCATGCGTTCACACGTTGCGTATATATACCATATATATAATATATATACATATAAATATTCGTGTGTAATACGCGGAAACGCGTGGGCGTGAAAGAGAACGAGCTTCAAGAGAGCCCCAAAAGGGTTGGATGGGGTTAGAAGATGGAAGGTGGAGAGAGTGGGTGGCTGGTTGTTCGCGGCATTGCATCGTCGCGGTGTAGACGAGTAAAGTTCTCTCTCTCTCTCTCTCTCTCTCTCTCTCTCTCTCTCTCTCTCTCTCTATCTCTCTCTCTCTCTTTCTCATACTCTCTTATTCTACTATACACATGTATATTCATCATCCATATACCATTCTCGTATGAAGAAGAGGTGATAGTAGTAGTAGTAGTAGTACGAGTCGCACGGAAGCAAGAGATTTGGCTGGGCTTTGAGTACAATCACTTTCAGAAGTTTATATCAGTCGTATCATTTTACACGATTTTATCTCACACATTTATACGCATTGCACACATGTACATGTACATGAAAATGATTGATTATTAATTAATAATAACGAATAATCATGTTGATATCTAAATAATTGTATACAGTTTCAAAATTATCACGATTGACCGAGATTTCGTTTCAATCAACTTTCACCCCCCCCCCCACTATCCTCCTGTAACCTGCCCCCCCTCCCTCCCTCCCTCCCTCCCTCCCTCATCTATCCCCCCTTCTATCTATTTCTTGCTATCGATAGAGTTAACATTTTTAATTACTATCTCACCGTTAATTACACCGTTGGCTCGTTTTCAAACGTTATTTGTTCAACAAACTTGCAATAAAGTTTCATTCATAGGGTCATCCATGTCCAGTGCGAGGTTTTGCTCATTTAAATGCGAAATAATATGCACGACATCGAATACCTTTTAATCGATGAAGTAACATTTTATCGTAATTAAAATCTACTGTTCTTTATCCTGGAGAAACATTGAAATTACTTTTTTTTTTTCTTTTCTCTTTTTTTTCTTTCTTTCTTTCTATCTCCTTCTCAAAAGTAGTAGACGACAATGAATTATTCAAACGACTCGAATGCGTTAGTTAGAAAAATTGAAATGAAAATGAAATTTGTGTGCAATACTCAAAAAAAAAAAAATAAAATAAAATAAAATAAAGTGATTAGAATGTTATAATGAAAATGTACATTTAGTTAATAATATAATAATTTATCTTATTATTGGATCGGCAGGAAAATAATTTCGGGTTTTCTAGTGTGAAAAATTACTTTCTTGCCAACCCAATAATATTATATATTTATATATTAAATATTGTTTTATATTATTATTTATTATTATATATTATTTTATAATATAATAATATATATATTTACTTACTATCAAAATTACTTTCTTACCAACTCAATATTATTATTATTATTAGGATTTTGTTCTATTAACCCTTACTTTTTACAGCTTAAAGAAAAGCTATTTCGTTAATTTTAGAAATAATTATTAATTTTGTTTAACATAATAACAAAAAAAAGAAAGAAACGAACGATATTTATTATATTTTTCTTCATTGCTTCTTTTTATATATATATATATATATATATATATATTTTTTTTTAAATAATTTTTATCAGTCAAAATGTCAGTGCATATAGAAATGCTTGTTATTTTATTTTTCTAGTCGTATCTGTCATTAACCATATTTTATTTTTTTTTTTTAATTTTTTTTTCTTGGTTCGTTCATTTCATCCTTTCCTTCCTTCTTTCCTTCCTTCCTTCCTTCCTTTCTCTTTTACTTTCTATTTCTCCCCCATTTTACTCATAGAGATGAACGCGAGACATTGTAGTTGCCAAGCCATCGGCACTCATGGCACCGACGTGGATGTAAGTGCGCATCCACTTGTCTGGAAGCACTCAGGTGTGCGCTCATTAGACGCCGGGGTCAATGAGGCGACCGATCTGCGCCGCGCCCTTCGTTCCTTTCTCCCTCGAAAGGGTCCTCCTCTAAGGGAGAAAAAAAAGGGAACTCTATTCGTGAAGTGAAAATTCGTCTTTGACATTTCGTACATTTTTTTTTTCTTTTATTATTTTATTTTTTTCCTCCTTTTTTCTCTTGTTTTTGTTTAGCCCCATTGTTTGACTGCGAAATTGATCGAAATTTCTTTTTTTTTTTTTTTTATATCTCAACGTTGACATATTTCTTTTTTTCTTTTTGTTTAATACAAACTTATGGGAGAATTAGAAAATTAAAAAAAAATAAAATAAAAATTATTCGTTTCTGTATAAATTAAACAAGATTTTATTTTATAGCTTAAGATTAAAATTATCAAATACATCGAACTATAATGTATATATATATATATTAATTATAATAATATAAAATATCTTTTATATAAATTTTGTATGCACAAAGATAAAAGTTAAGAGAAAGAATTAATAAAATATGTCTTTTTTTTTTTAATATTGCAGTTTACCTTTGCTAAATAATAAAATATTAATCTATTATACGTTATGAAAGAAATATAATGTGAAAAACGTTTTCTCAATGGAAGAACCGATAATTAACTTCACCTGCGGCATTTAATATATATATTTACCATTTTTACTTTTTTTATTTTTTACCAAAGATCAAAGTGAAAAAATTCAATCACGATATAGAAATTAATTTATCAAGCTACTTACTACTTACTCATTTTTAATAAAGATATCTTATTTCTTTCGTTAAAATACTGAACCTTTATTGGGTAGTTAACACGATATTTCTTTTTATATTTTATATTTTTCAAAGATCAATAATCTCTTCCTTACGCAGAAAAGAAAGAAAGAAAAGAAACGAGAAAGATAGATAGATAGATAGGTAGATAGATAGATAGATAGATAGAAAGATGAAAGAACCCAACATCCTTGTACGTGTATCACGGTTTTGATCGTACCGTCTTTGATACCATAAAATGAAACTTTTTTCACGAAACACGAAGACGACGACGACGACGACGACGACGACGAGGACGAAGATGCCGATTGAATCCAATTTGCAAATTGCAAAAGTTTCCAAAACTACTCGCTAAAAGAAGTGATGGTGGTGGTAGTGGTGTTGTTGAGTTGGGTAAAATAGTAGTGGAAGAAAAAGTAAAAGAAAATGTGTAACAGGGACAAATTTTGACGTCATCTACGTCAAATCGCGAGACTTCATCTTACCCCCTCCCCCCTCTCCCTCCCCCCCCCCACACACACACGTACGTACGCACACTTTCTGTCAGTTAGGAATCGATGAAAAATAAGAGAACAAAAATGAAGAATAGAAAAGGGGATGATATAAAAGTGATCGGTCTAACCGATAACGAGTGCCACGTTCGTTGGTTGGTTAGTTGGTGGGTTGATGGGTTGGTGGGTGCACCTCTTCTCTGTCGCGAATCGTGCACGGCTGATTCCAATGAAAAAGAACCTTTGTATTAACGTTTTTTTTCTCTCTCTTACTACCTCTACCAATCACCCACCCCCACCATCCCCGTTCTTCCGTCCCTTTCGCTTTTTTTACTGGGTAGACTCATAATTGCTAGCACAGACCGCGACCTTTTCTTCTTTCTCATTTTTCCTACCACATTTTATCGATTTCGAACAGTAAAAATACGTACGCTAACAGGAATATATATATTATTTTTTTTTTCTGGATTAAAATAAAAATAATATTTTTAAGAGGGAAAGTGAAAAGGAAACGAATGAAAGTGGTTGAAATGAAAAAGAAAAGAAAAAAAAAAGAGAAGGTAAAAAAGGAAGGGCTAGGTTGAGAGGGTTTGAGAAATGTATTAGTGCAACGTTAACGATGAAAAAAGAAGAATCATTTTGTTTCGACCTCTTTCTCCCTTCCTATTTCTTCTCTCACCCTTTGAACTATTGCAGACCGAGAGACAAAAAAAAAAAAGGAGAATTGAACTTTTTTTTATATATTAATAATAAAATGATATTCGTGACGAGTTGATAGAAAATTTTGAATAATAATTATACAAAAGGATTATGATTCTTAAGAAGTGAATTACTTTGAAGTTGATTTCAAAGTTGATTGATGGTTGCAGTAATGCAGATACCACATGGTATCGTCATTAGTACTGTGAAGTTAAAAGAAAAATTTTGTTAACATGGAAAAAGGTAAACGAAGAATGAGATAAAATTTATTTATAAAATTTGTTTCTATTTTCGAATAATAATAAAATATATATATATACATAAATGATTGATGAAATGATGAAACATTTATTTATCGATGATAGAAAATCCTTAAAAACGAATGAAAAGGTATGATTAATGATACTTCTTCAGTGTCAAAGTTATTTTTAAAATGCAATTCAAAGTTCAATATAAACGGAATATAGGCCTTCATGGTGTTTCTTTGAAATTCTTCAGATTTTTCGTTTCTGAAAGGTTAAAGGAATAAGGTATGTACATACCTTAGAATATACCTAATACCCCTATTCTAACACGTGCGTGAGTACGTATGTTCGTGTGTGTGTGTGTGTGTACAATGGTGCATTGGAATTCTTGATTTTCAAAGAGAAATTGCTAAAGGTGTACGAATCGTTCGTCTATGTCTAAAACACTCTTCGTAAGGCCACTTCGTTTCTCTCTGTCTCTTGGTCTGTCTTTATATACATATATATATCTCTCTCTCTCTCTTTCTCTCTCCCTCTTTCTCTTTCTTTCTTTCACTTTGCTTCCTCTCACGTGACATTTGTATCGAGAAAGCCTGCAATTCTCGAAACACTTTGTGTTGCGTTCTTGAATACAGGGCATGCTTGTCACAGCATGGAAACTGCACAACGCAAAGTCTTGTTACGATTACTATTACATTGTGTCATTGTAGTTGTAAACTCTCAAATTGGTTTGTCCCCACTCTAAGAATGAAATTTACAAACTTTTGATCATTTATATTCAATATGTGATGTTAATTTTATTTCGTTCAAAGTTATATGTGTAATCTTAAAACTTATGAGACAAAAAATATAACAAAGAAATAATATTATTAAAGGATAGAAAAGAAAGATTGGACAGAACCCTTCTAATATACTTTATTTCACGGGTTTTTATCTAGAAATTAGTTATACCCCTTTAGAGAGGGAAGGGCTTAAATGGGACTTATTGACCAATAGCAGGAGGGTCCGCCCATCAGGGTCTCTCGAAGGAAAATCTTATGGTTTTGGAAAGGGTTGTTAAGTGGGGATTAACCTAAGAAATGTTCTCTATGTGGAATGTTCTTTCTTTTTGTGTTACCTTCATGTTTACATAGTATTGTATAACACTTCAAAGGTGGGACCCGACACTGTAAAAAGGTTTTTCTTCGCACCATATGTTTCTTTGATCATTGAGATAATTTGGGATTTTATGGTCCTTTAGAATTTCTTAATCTTTAAGTAAACAATAGCTTATACATGCTGCCAATCGTATTTTATGATATTCTATTTCATAGGCTTATCACAGGATCTGTTTCACAGAAATTGAATATTATGAAAAATAAGAAAAATATAAAGTTTATTGTCTACAAAGGATTTGGTATTGGATAATAATTGTTAATAATATAAATATATGCATTTAATATATAATATATATATTTTGTTATATATTATATACTAGGATGCTTGCTAGATAAAAAAACTATCTTATGTACTAAGTTGAAAAATATTACATAAAATATTGTGTTATTATATGTCTATATATTGTGTAATAAGTGTTATTTGTTATATTTCATACAATGTTAGAGAAGTAATTGTATTATTTGATTAAATAACAATTATTTAGATTTTATTTAGAAAGAAATTTTCCATACTTATAAGTGTGAATATGTTTTAAATTAAAATATTGATTATTATGTTGTAATAGAAGTAGTAAAATGAAGTGAATTTTAATTAAATGCATAAATGTATTTATTATATGGTCGAATTTTTGTGACAATGTAAAAGGTCATTTACATCTTTTTTTTTTCCCTTTTTCTATCTCTTTATCATTGTTTTTTATTATCGCAAATATTCCGTTTATGTGTATTATATTTGGTGCATTTAATTATGAATGTTCAACGATGCGCAATGAAAGTAGGAACGGTCGTTATTCGAATCATTCGTGCACCGAAAGAATTTGCATTCGCCTGATCGCGCAAGAAAGCATTTTCGTTTAATCGAACGTATTAAATCTTCAGAGATATCGATGCTTTACCAACTATATATATATATATATATTTCTGCGCTGAACACGTATTTCTCATTTAACAATAGATTATTAAAAAATTCATTGCACGGGTGGGTGGTGCATCATTTCATTGCGTCTGATGTTAAACTTCTATGAGACACTCGTTTTTGTCATATTTTTTTCCTTGTAAATCGATTGCACCGAAGTTTTATTCATTGATGATGATCTGTAGATCTGTAGATCATTATAATAAAAAAAATCAAAAAATCAGAAATCTGTCTTATCGACATTTAATTAAAAAAAAAAATAATACAAGTATAATCGATAATAAAACAACGAATTCAATGTAATTCATTTTCATTTTTCTTATATATAAAATATAATACTTATTTTTGTTATAAAATTATGATTTGTGAACGCATAATTTTCTCGACAAAAAGCATATGAAATATCAAACTAAAAACCAAATGGTTCCTTTTTTTATTATATATATATATATATATATTTTTTTTTTTTCAATTAACCTTTACACGTAAAATTGTTACCTCTTTCAACCCTCTTTGCTAAAAGGGTCGATGTAATTTATTTTTATAATCGAATAGTTTCGATAAACAATTAAATCAAAAATATTTGTAAAACTCGTCGTTATTTCATTTGTATATAAATAAAAAATAAAAAAAAAAAATAAAAAAAAAGACGAAGTAAAAAACAATACGGTAGCTTGATTTATCACAGAACCATTTATATATTTATTGTCGATTTTTTATTTACTCTAAATAAAATACCAATCTTTCGAAATGTATTCTACCGAAAAAATGAGTTATCGTAACGGGTACATACGATACATTTTTTTTTCAATAAAAAAGAGAGAGAAAGAGAGAGAGAGACCGAAGAGATTTTATCAAAGATATGTTTGACCATTTACAAATTGTCGAGTAGCCAATTCGTATAAATCTTTCAGGAGTGTATAGACAGGTAGGAATTTCAATCAACTATTCAAATTCAACGTTACATTAGTTTCTTACGTATTTCCATTCGCGTGATTACTCTTTACGTGAATCTAAATAGCAACAACCTTGGTCTGCATATGATGTGTACAATAAAATGAACACGAATGTAGTTCTGTTTAAACTAACTTTATGCAGAAACTCACTCACTCCCCATTCCTATCTTTTTATATTTACAGATTCAACAAAAATGTAGAAAGATTATTATCAACGTATAATAATTGATTTTTTATTTATTAAAAAAAGGATCAAATAATTTTCTAAATTACACACATACGTATTTACTTACTTTAATTTATAGAAATATATTTCTTCATAATTATATATAGTGATATAAAAGTAATATATTTTTTTTTGTTTCGAAATATTTAAAAAGGATTACAATTAAATATTAAATATAAATTTTATATATAATATTGAAATATTTTATATTTTTTATTTAATATATATATATATTTAATATTATAATATTATTATTTAATATATTGTGTACACTATTTAATATATAATATAATATATATTTAATATTATAATATTATTATTTAATATTGTATACTATTTAATATATAATATTATATATTTTTTATTATATAATATTATATAATATTATATAGTTTTTAATGCATGATAATATATAATATATAATATATATATATATATATATATATATATTTTTTTTTTTAATGGCAATAATATAATTCTATATAATATTAAAAAGTAAAATAACAAACACTATCTAACAAATTTATTTTTTTACAATAATTAACTTATACAATTTCATTGAATTAATTTACTTTAAAATGGTGTTAAATAACTGATAAACTGATTTGTTTTTTTTTTCTTTTTTTTTTTTGGATAAATTCTAACTTAGACCACTTTTATAATTATGGGCATATATTTATATTCATAGTATTATTTTTCTTTCCCCCTATTTCTCTCTCTCTCTCTCCCGTTGATTCATTCACAAACTCAGTGAACAACTCTTCAAGTTGAATCATAGAACAACGCCTTCTTGTGCTTGAGTTACTCAGCAAAGGAGATACTGCGTAGATGGAAAAGCTTTAGTATTAGTAGATAGATAGTAGGGAGAAGTTAGTGGTGTAAAGTATAAGAAGGAAAGGGTATAGTAACTGTATATATGTATGTGTGTATGTGGTGTAATAGTGGTATTAGTTCAAAAGTTAGGCATCTCTTCTCTTTGGTAAGCCCCACGGGCCGTGCCGAAGATCAAAAGATTACAATATACCGATATCATCGTGAAAGGAGAAGAGTGGTGAGAGTTGAATGAGTGAAGCAAGGAATTGAAGGGGTTGGAGGGGAGGGAGGATAGTCGAAAGGAGGGTAGGTAAGGGTGCAAAACTCTTCAAAGGTAAGACCTTAGGCGCGTAATAAAGGTAGCCCTACCGATATCATACTACCTAAACTGTCCTAAACTAATATTTTTTTTCTCTCTCTCTCTCTAACAGTTTCTAAGATATTTTTTATCGATTTCCTTTATTTTTGTTTCTTTTTTTTTTTCTTTCAACGATAAAAAGTAATATCAAAAATAAAATGAACAAAATTCACGTATTTTTACGATTGAATATTTGTATCGATATTCGATAATCGTTACACTTTGGCCAACGATTTTTTTTCTTATTTTTTTATTATCGATTTTTGTTTTCTTTTTTTGTGTGTGTTGTTTTTTTCTTTTTATGCTAAAGAAGTCTCATTATTTTTTCAAGAAATAGAATAAGAAGAAGAAGATAAAAAAATAGGAGAGTAATCTTGTAATTTATTCGTTATCGGAACTCGCGTTTCTCGTTGGTTTAATCTTCTTACGACGGTAAGAACATTAAGAACAGCTGCAATTGTTCGCGGAGAGTACGAAATTGGTTATAAATAAGTATGGTCTGTGCGGTACTTGGAAATCTCATCGGGCTGGAATTATCGATTTTTTTTTCTTTTTTTTTTTTTGTTTCTTTTTTTTGGGGGGGGGGGTTGTATTTTATTTCTATTTTCTCCGTTATCGTTGATTCTCATTTTCGCGTATAAATCTTGTACGTAGTAATCTCGTTTACAGATGGATTAAAAGTATATTTTTCTTCTTTTCAAATTGTTATTTGTTTGTGTTTTTTTAACAAGTGTAAAAGAATTAAGACATATCGCGTGATCATATTTTAATATTACTTGTGTATCATCTAACATCATTTCATTAGTCAAGCTCGTATCGCTGTAGTAGATAAGAAGATACCACCACCTTGTTCGATTAATTTCTAGTCTAGGATAACTCTGATAGCGTATTTTGAGAACAAGGTGTAAATCTTCAAGCAAACTACGTAGTCGACAGATATCGGAGTACGTTGATGATGCATCCGACGTATCAAGAAACTTTAAACTATACTTGTCAAACTCGAAAAACAATTATATTTAACAATACTTCTAAGTGAAACATTTGATAATACGAATTAATAACAAAATCAAAATCTACATATGTGTGTGTGTGTGTGTGTGTGTGTGTGTGTGTGTGTGTATGTGAGTGTTGTTGCCTAATTGAAATAATACAATAATAAACAAATACCATTGAAATATCAATCGTGATAAAATATTCAAATGAATTTTACAGAAATCTAGTAATCACGTTCTCTGATGTCATGAAACTAACATATTACGTGAGGATACACAAAGTTATTTAGAAACGTGTAAACTATTTCATGCTGTTAATGTAACTTTGTCGGATAACGTCGACATCTCGTTTCTAAATTAATACCGTTGTCAGTAATAGTAATAGCGTCACAGTTTCCTCGTGATAGAGGCGTTTAATTAACATATGCTGTATAACCTTCGTTGAAAGAGAACAACGCGTTTCAAATATGAAACATGAATACACTACATACATATATATATATATATATATATATATATATATATATATATATATATATATATATATATATATATTACATGGATATGTATGTATGTCATGTTACGGGCAATGTATATATTTTTGGGCATTGTATAGAATACCTTGAAGCACAATTTATAAAATATATACACATATATATAGAACGATTCTATGAAACATTGAAAAGCTTGATATTAATTATAAATCGGTCTATCAAATCGTAATACTCGAGGACAAATTACTTTCGTGGTACTCTATTCTATCATAACTTGTACGATGATAACATATGTACGTACACGCATTGTATTTAAAATTCATCTATATGTGTTTTACCTATTCTTGTATATAGTATAAATCGTTCGATCGTGTGAATGACATGGGGTAAATCGAAAACGTACATATAGAAAGTACCGTGTGTACGTTGTAAAGAGTTTTCCCGATATATCCCCCCCTACCTCCTTCCCTCTTCCTCCTCTTGGTTTTCCTGCTGCTACTACTACTACTACTACTAGATCGATATTTTATTTCCAAGAGTAAAAAAGAACAGTACATTTTTGTTCAGGTGAAATTTGTTTGTATTATTATTTCCTTTTCTTGACTATTTTCATCGCTACGTTACATTCCGATAGATTTTCTATCGATGAAGTTTCGTGATATTGAAAAATAAATGACCATTCGTGAAATCTCTACTACTACAACTACTACTACTATTACTACTATATAAGAAGAATAAAAAGAAAAAAAAAGTAATGAATGAGTTTAATACATAAGATACTTCACGACAAATTAAAGGTTGAACAATCTTTTGAAGATACTTCAAAGTATATAATAATAATAATAATAATAATAATATCTCTTGAGAAACTTTCAAGATTTTCTTCGATTCTACTTATCACGATATCATAAAGTATATCATCCAAAATACTATTTTCTAATAACATCGATATCGTTAATGAACGATCTTATCTTTCACATTTTATATAGTACCATTACAAACTTATTAAATTCGATTTTCATTTATTGACAATTATAGAACTAGCAAATAAAAGAACGAACAAACGAAGGAAGATAGAAATAGGGAAAGAAAATGAGAAGGATAAAGAAGTAGGGGAATATGAGAAAATGAGAATCAACCGCTGGGGATGACAGTCGAGGGCTGACTTTGAACGTGAACCAGCAGAGAAATAGGGGAATTTGGTGGCCGGTCGCAATCTCAACGAAGACAAACCTTCGTTTGCTGCATTAAAACTTCGACTCGTTTCCACCCTCTTCCCAAATCCTTCTCTTTCTATCCCTCATCCCTTGTACAACCACCACCAACCTACCTACCAACCTACCTACCTACCTACCTACCGTTCGTTCGTTATTAATCTTCCGTGCAAAAGTTGGCAACGCCTGGATATTAATCATGACCGGGCATCGCGGTAATTCCGTGGGACCTACTAATCACAGGGCAAGACCAATTAATTCGTGGCGTTATAGAGCGGTTACGTGCCCCCATACGACAGTATTTGTGTGTGGGTGTGTTTGTTAGAGAGAGAGAGAGAGGGTGAAATTGGACCTGGGAAAAGGAACGATCGGAGTGTGACTACGTATACCTAACACCCAACATTTTATTTCTCTCTTTTTCTCTTCTTGCACTCTCTCTCTCTCTCTCTCTCTCTCTCTCTGTGTGTTTTTTGTTTTATTTTTTATCCTCTGATCTTCAAAATGTTCCATTAACTCGACTTTAGTACGCTTAATTCCATGAATAATTAAATACTTAAAGGGATTTTTATTCTATTTGTAATTTTCGAAGATCTGCTTTTAATTTTCAGTGTATTTTATGTTTCAACACTTTCGTTTTTCGTCTAATTTTATTCAAGTACTTATTTAACTATTGGGTGTTAAGGTGTTAAAGGATGTGATAGTATAATTGGAGTAGATAATATTTGAATATAATAGGTACCAACGATCTATTCATAATTAACGTCAATATTATAAGATAATACAATCGTGAAACTTGGGTACTTGGGTGTTGCTATGTTACACTTAAGTATCTTCATAATAAACTCTGTTATTCTTAAAATGTTCTAGTAATATATACTTCTTGTAAGCCAGTCTTTAAGAGAACCTTCCTATATTTCATAAATTACTATCACAACTTAGAACAAGTTATGTTCCTAATAAATCCAGTAAGATTTCTGTAATTTTTGTAGATTACAAATATACACATTAAATAGTAAACTACATTTTCTTAAACGTGTTTAACTTTAAAAGGATTTCAAATATCAAAAATATTGCTAACAATTTAACAATAAAAAATAAATAATTCAGAATAAATACAAATTTAGAATATAGATCATCGATTTCTTTAAGATAAAAATATTCTTAGAATGTTGTTGTCGAACAGACTTGAGAAATAAAAGGACCAGGAAGAAATTAGTTACGGTATTACAAAATGGAACCTTCTAACTAGGGAACAACTTCAATAGAATTCCAGAAACGTTCAGAACAAGAACAGAAGAGAAGAGAAGCGAAGACAAGACAAGAGAAGAACTTCTTCTTTCTCTTTCTGATTCTCTCTCTCTCTTTGCCTAAGAGTAGTGTCGTCGATTTCGAAGTGGAACGAGAGGACACAGAGATCTTGAAACTGGTAAGAAAGATGGGGATGAGTGGGTGAGATGGGTGGTGATGGTGGTGAGTAGTAAAAGGGAGTTGGAAAAGGGATACGTGTCTCTTCTTCAGGCTCCATTAGTTGGAAATCTGCTGCGGTTCGTGGAAAGCATCCGGACTGGATGGGACTTCTGTGTCCAAAGGGCAAAACGTCGGTCAGAGAAGAGTTGGAGGAGGACGGGGAGGGGATGGGGGGGGGGAGAACGAAAGAGTAGTCGTCGTGGAGGTGACGGTAGAGAAGATGGGGGTTGGTATACGCGTTAAGAGAAATAGAGAAGAAGATAGAAAGACGAAGAGAAAGGTACGAGAGAGAAAGATAGTCGTCGACCAATAAGCAGCTAGAAACTTGGCTCACTTCCAGACAGGAAGTAATACCGGCTTTTCTAAAAGTTGCAGAGTTCGCTCTCCTCTCCCCTCCCCTCCCCTTTCCCTCCCCCATCCCCCTCGAACCCCCACCCTCTTACCTCTTACTTCGTCCTATTCACCGCATTTGCTTCACTTGCTAGCTCACTCATTCGTTCATTCGCTCATTCGTTCATTCGGTTGCTTTTCTCGCTACCTGTTCGCATCTTCGCTTCGTAAGCTCACCTAAAACTGGGATGGGGGTGACAGTGAGGGTAAGAGTAAGGGTGAGGGTGAGAAGGAGATGGACTCGTGGACGATGGCTAACGAGCACGATTGTTTGGGGATGCTGATAATTACGTTACCTTACTTAACTCTTCTTAGTCTCTTATCTACATCTTTAGTTTCTCTTATCATCTATTCTTCTTCATCTGTCTTTAATTTCTCTTTTTCTTTTCTTCCCCTTCTCTCGTAACAGTTTTTATTCAACTTCTTATTCTTCTTAATCTTGAACTTCATTACGTCGTTTATCTTAAAACTTTGATAAAAACAAACATCGAACTACGAAGTTGTGAATGTAGTTTCTAACAAGCTTTTTTTTAAAAAAAAAAAAAAAGTGCAATAACGCAAGATACCATTTTATTAAATAAATGAGAATGAGTGAATAATAAATAGACAATATATCTAATTTTTGTAATTATGCATTTATCTGGCATTTTATCAAAATCCAATTTTTTATTTATATTATCTACATTTTTTCAATTACACTCAAATGAGAGATACTTGTTAATGAAAAAAAAAAAAAAGAAAAAAATGAGAAACATATACTGAATCATAATTTGTAATCAAATTGAAATTGAGATAATTGTGTTAAGTTAATAAATTCAATGAAACATAATATTAAAATAAATGAAAAAAACAAGTTAGTAAAAATATGATATGTAGAATGATAAAATAAGATGAAAGAAAAGTAATATAACTTGCACTTATGTTAAATATACAATATAGTATAGTAAAGATGAAAACAACGCTCGTTATGAGTGCATCTGCTCGTGAAACTCGTCCTTTCTATTGGCATTAGACTAACATCACTTATGTTAGACCTCGCACCGACAAAACTTTGCAATACTCTTGCATATCGTTGTCGCGAATATGAAAGTAGTATGCAATCCTTTCATGAACATTCCCATGCATATATATATATATATACACACACACACACACACACACACATAAACAGATATTACACAAACTAAGAGAGTAGGATTTTACATGGACTCATAGAAATAGGATGCAAACGAGAATGCTTGTTAGCGAAACTGCTCTCATACGAATCGTTCTCGTTGGTATTCTCTTTCTCTTTCTTTTTCATTGTATGTGTGTGTGTATGTATGTATGTATGTATGTGTGTGGTGGAGGAAAAGAAATAGGAAGAGAAAGAGAAAGAGAGAGGAAGAGAGACGAGGTCGATGCATAGCATGAAGGATGTTTACTCATTACAGGTAAACACAATCCATCATTCCCTTTTCCAACCCTTAACCTCCCACCACCCCCTCCTGCAACATAGTCCTTCAGAAGCATCCTTCGTCGAATTGCAAAGATCCACGTGAACGAAGGCTCTTAACACAGTTCGTTCTCATGCATATTATTCTCAAATTAATATCTCGTTTTTTTTTTCCTTCGCAATTCTTATTTCATTAACTTTTTATTTGTTTGTTTAATTTTGTTTAATTTTTTTTTATTTGTAATTTAGTCTTTATAATACGTATAGCATATGTGAACGATATTAGATGATTATTTATAGTACAATAATTGTATTGTATTTTTTTTATTTATTTTATTTAAGAATAATTGAATGCAATGTGTTTATAGAAAATAATTGAAATATACGTAAAAGTAAAATTAGCAGTAATTATTTTCGTGAGTATTCTTAGCTAATGGTTATTGTAAGCATGCTTTTAGATAGTAAAGTTTGTAACGCAATATTCACTAACAAGAAATACTCACGAGAATAATTTTTAATAGTTTTACTTTTATAGATAAAAGTTTGCATTAGTATTTAATACGATAATAACATGTTTTGTTTGTTAATGATATTTGTTAAAAAAAAAAAAAAAAGTTTGTCATAGTAAGAAAATGATGTTTGATTTTAAACGAACAGATATACTATTTTGGGTTTTGTTTTTTTTTTTTGGTTTCTTCTTTTGAAATATCTTTGCATTTGATTTTAAATGGTGAATGATACATTTTGAGAGGAATAAAAAGATTTACAAAAAGTTATTCGATTAACGTGAATGGGTAAACATTGATATACCATCGTCGTGAATTTCCTCTACGGTGGCAAAATTATTGAAATAATAGAAATATATTTCACTCGAGTGAGAAAATACAGTTTCGTTATCGATATCATATCCCCCACAAGTAACAATGATTGAAAGCAATGGAGAAAAAAAAGAAAGTGGTATGATCAATGGAACATTATTTTCTTGTGTGGCTTGAAAATTTTGTTAAACGATTATCAATGCTTTAACCCCCTGCCCATAGTTCAAAGCATCACTGAAATCCCATTAAATCGTTTCGCTAACTGCAAGAAAAGATGATGGAAAATTATCAAATGTTCCCTGTTTTTCTTTTTTCGTTTTTTTTTTTTTTTATCACCAATCGATGCACTAGGGTATTATTACGTTTTTTCCAACAAAATCAATTGACGATAATAAAATGAGAACATTTGTTCAACAAATTAATAATTATTGACAACAATATTATGTAAAATTGTTTATTAATAATAAAAAAAAAAATTTTATAACAACGCGATTTAATTATTAAATGTAACAGAGATGTATTTCAAATTGATAGAGAAAAGAAAAATATATATGTTGATTATAATGAAAAAAAAACACACACACAAACATAAAACGTATGGATATGCAAAAACGCCATTATACGATAGTGAATTTAAACGTCTAAATAAAAAATATTAATTATAATGCAAATTTCAATGAAATACATATAACAAAATATTATCTACAATTTATTTACGAAAAAAAAAAAAAAGAAAAGTAATATTTCAAGTATAATCAAATATTAAAAGAATAATATTTCAATAGAACTGTGATTATCAAACGATCATCATGGATTATTAACGATGTGTTAATGTAAAAAAAAAATCAATTGAATAATTGAATTTGTTAATTACTTTACTTATCACATAGATGAATGTCGTATTTAGATGTTCGTATAAATAATTCGAAAAAGCCGATTACCGATTATCACGGAAACTAAAGCAACACATTTTGCACACGCTCTATTCGCGTGTGGAAAATCACAAAAGTTGTATGTTCTAGTTTTGTTTACACGTTTCTAGGAGTGGGCGTTATATATATATATATATATATAATAGTAAAGGAACACATAGTTGTATAGAGAAGGTTACCACGTTAGTAGAACTTTCCGTGCGAGGTGAGAAACACTTTATCATGGACATCCTCCGTTAGTAGAACACTATACATATATATAGATATATATATCCAAAAGTCTGCAGAACGGTTTGGCCCATTACTGAATCTTTACGACGCTTCTTCGTGGAAACCTTGCACTAGCAAAGTATTGTATTTTTGCCCTTCTCTTTTAATTGAAACATTAATCTTCCTTTCCTTTCGTCCTTTCTTTCTCATTTCCCCAAACTCTCGTTGGTTGTATACACGCGGATACGATACACCTAATAAACATCCTTTTCCTTTACAACCCTTTCAATTTCTTTTTTATTTTTATTTTTTTATTTTATTTTCAATCCTATTCATTAAAATGGTAAATTAAATTTATCATTCATAAGAATTTTCTAAATTTATTGTGAATTTTAAACAAGTAGTATACATTTTTGTCAATTAAATACAACCATTATGTGAATTTATGATGAAGATTTCTGATACGTACAGGTGTATTATAGAACTATATAATAGTTTATATCTGAACCAATCAATGAATCATAGTATTTTAATAATGTTAACCTAGTTATCTGTTACTTAAATTAGAAATAATCAAATCAAATGTTAAATTGATAATCTTTAGATTTTTATCTTTGATTATATTAGAATTCGTATCATTTCGATTTTCGATAATTTCATTAAAAAAAAAAAAAAGAAAAAAAAAACCTAATAATATTTCTACGAAAAGACGATATGTCGAATCGTGTCATGGATTATAACATAATCGATTAGTAAGAAGGAAGACCGATCGTGGTTTATCTTCTGAATAAAAAAAAAAAAAAGTGCAAACTTTGCACTGCAAGATTAAAAGTTTACATTATTTCTCTCGTAAAGAGAATGAATTATATTTCAGTATATGAGAAACATGATTTTTTAAATAAATATAACAAATATCATTTTGATCTTATTTCTTATTTGTTGTTGTTGTTGTTGTTGAATTTTCCTCGTTGATTTAACACACAAAACATTTGAGAATGAAAAAAATATTATTGGATTGTTCGTAAAGTAATTATTTTCATTTATCTTTTGTAAAAATGAAGATAATTTTCATGTGGAGATTAAACCTAGGCCTTTAAAGTTGACTTAAACAATTAAAATTTGATAAATTTAAGATCTCATTGATCTTACGTGTTGATATTTTTTGATTTGCATCAACTAATGTCTTTATTGTGTCAATAAAAAATGAAATTACTCTGCGAACAATTCAATATTACTTCGATTGTTAAATATGTTAAGAAATGATCATTCAACAATTTCTTTCGATTTTTATCAAAATCCTCCTTTTTCTCACAATTTTCAATAAATATCAAATGTAACGTGATACGTATCGATAATTTTATCGATCGTCGTAAGTAAATCTTTCAAATGGAAACATATTGTATAGGAATAAGAATCAAATTTCACTCATGAAATATTGACAACAGAAAGAATATATAAGAATAAGAATAAAAATAAGTATTGGAATAAGAAGAAGAAGAAGAAGAAGAAGAAGAAGAAGAAGAAGAAAAAGAAGAAGAAGATTATTCGAAACGTTATTTGAGTCGATTAAAATGAAAAGTATTCGGAAAGATATTATATTTGAAATTTTATTCAATCGGATGAACGAAATTATTATACTATATCGAATAGAAATCGAGAAAGATATTATTATGAGCTTGGCTAAGACGAAGATATGAAAATATCACGATATTTTCAGATAATCGGTATATTTACATGCACACACACACACACACACACACATACATACATATATGAATATCTCATATCTCTTATCTCATAAATGTTGAACGTGAAATATCATGGCAGATGAATAAAGTGGAAAGTTGCTTTAAGCCGGTAAACGGTTCGATCGTTTTCCTCTACTCGTTTAAACGTTCAACATCGATATCCTCTTTTCCGACGACAAAAGAGAGTCCTATTGCCATGAGGGTGGTGGGCTGATAGAAATGAGGGGTAAGAGTAAGGGAAACTGACGGTGACGAAGCCCGAAGAAGTATGAGAACACCGTAAAAAGAAAAAGAGAGAATGAGAGAGAGAAAATCAAGCTAGGATATCGAATGAGAAACGCGCGACTACTTTCTCCTTAACTTTAAAGTTAGAACATACTAACTTCTTTTTCACTCACTGGAAAGTAACTCTCTGTAAGTTTTAAAGAATGATTTGCATAGGAGGTGTAAAGAGAGAGAGAGAGAGGGAGAGAGGGAGAGGGAGAGAACAATTTTCCTTTTTTCTTTTTTTATCGA